>NW_025999982.1:26405682-26432722 GCF_001458135.2 Marmota marmota marmota
TAATTAAGATAAGCTGTGTGGAATGTATATATACCACTCCTGTCCTACAATAAATAGCTCCTACTCCTGCTGTATCAATGTACACAAGTTGTTCGTCATCCCCTGGTTATTTTGCTGCAGCCGGACTGCGGCAGTCTCTAAATAAAATACAAAATAGTGATGGGGATATGGCTCGGTGATTATGTGCCCCTGAGTTCAATCCCTAGTACCCACCCCCAACCAAAAAAAAAAAAAAAGTACAGGCCACATGAATAATAACGTGCTCTGCAGTTCTTACTGAACATTGAAATAGTCTCTATCAAAGAAGACACAGCTCCTGTCCTTAAGAGGCTCATTTTGGTCAAATGAAGAGTTACACCACAGCGCTCATTAGAGCTGGTATGGAGTAAGCCCTAGCTATTGTGGAAGTACTCAAACTTGACTGAGGATTCTCTATCTTGTTAGCCTCAGGAGCTCTGTAAACTCTCAAAAATTGAGGGATTCCCTATAGCTTTTCTTTATATGATTGTATATCAATATTTACAGAGATTAAACCTAGAAAAAGTTAATCATCTATTATTTAAAAATAACCAGTGGGACACTACCATATTAAGTATGAATTTTTTTCTGATAAATTAATGAACAGTGTAGTTAAGTTTTTTTTGCAAACGTCCTTAATGTTTGGCTAGATAGAAAACATCTGGATTCTCCCATCTGTTGTTCCTTTAATTTCTATATGCTGTTTTGCTTGAAAGGTGGGAAGAAATTTGGCCTTGAACATATGCTATTGTCAGAGGAATGGCGGTTTTTGTTAAAGGTCTTGGAGATTCTTCGGGACCTCAGATCACATTTTAAAGACTGCTTTTTGGATACCAGGATACCAAGAATGTTTCTTGGTGCAGGCAGTTTCAGTTTTGAGGTAGATCAGCTATAAGGCGGCAGGGTGAGGGTGGCACTAGTCATTGGTGACTGTCGTGCAGAACCATCAGAGAATATGTGGGCATCGTTTACCATTCTTGAATTCATATCCAATTAATGAAAAGTACCTTGGGGGTAGGGAGCAGCTTTGCCTATCAATATTACATTAACCGTCAAGTCCTAGTGCTTATTATGGTCGAGAAAAGGCGCCCAACTTGGCTTTATCTTGTCCGCCAGGGGTGAGGTGGAAGCTACAGAAGTGCGCGGGCGGTGCCGTGTCCCTGGAAGACGCAAGCCTAGTGAAGTCGGCTGCCGGGGCCCCACGGAGGCGCGGCGCGGGAGGACCCAACCGCGCAGGCGCGGCTGCTACGCAGGCCGCGGCCCCCGGAACGGTAAACAGTGGCGTCACGTGACGCGCCCGGTTCTTGCTCCCGCGCCGCCGCACGCCGATGGCTGCGGGGTCTCGCGGCGCCGCACGATCTCCACGAGGCAAGCGATCCTTGGGCCCAAGGCGGTGGCGGCTGCAACGAGGATTAGGAAGGCGACGCGGAAGCCAGGAATAGTGTCGTCAGCAGCAGCCGCTCGGTCCCGGGAGGAAAAGAGGCTGTGGCAACGACGCCGACGTCCTGCGCGTACCCCCCTCTCCGCGGCACCCACCGGGCCCCCTCCTCCTTCTCAGCGGCGGCGGCACGGCCACCATCTTCCTCTTGCTGCCAGTGGTAGCGCTCGTCTGGAGGAGCTGGGTGAGTTGCGGCTGTGGCCGCGGCCAGGGAGACGGGCAACCCTCCCCTCCCCCGTCCCCTTCCACACGCACGGCTCCTCCGCGGGCCTCCCCACCCTCCCTCGGCGGACACTGCCCGCCTTTCTCCCGCGCCGCGGGGAAATCGCCTCCCGGGCCTCTTGCGCAACCTCCACGGCCTTACCCGCGCCCCGCCTCGGCCGCTGGTAACCGTTTGGACCGCGGGCTGGGGACGGAGACGCGAAGGCGCGGTCTCCAGGCGGAAGGTCGGGGCCGCGGCCTCTCCCAGGCCCTAGTAGGCGATTTGCCCAGCCGCCTACGCGCAGGCCGTGAGGCGAGGCACGGCTCGGCGGGCGCTGCAGGGAAGGCCGGGCTCGCAGGCTGCCGGATCCGCAGCTCCTGGCAGCCGCCTTCTTCTGGAGCCCCAGCGTCGAGCTCAGGGCCCCCGGGCCGGGAGGCGGGGACTGGCCTTGGCCGCGAGGCCTATCCTTTGCCATCCCGCTTTTGAAGAGGGTTGTGGGTGCTCCATCCATCCTCCTGTTAACGCGCGCTTTTGTGCTCTGGACCCAAACTGTCGGCTCCTTTCGCGTAGTTTGAAATGGGAAGCCTAGAATCATGTCTTCTGATAATACGTGTAATTTAATGAACCACTTGTCGATACGTACGTGTTAATGGTGCTAAATAACTGATCACCTGACACGGAGAGGGGGTGTTGGGAGAAGGGAGAAAGGGAAAGAATGTTGGTACCGCTCACGGTCCAGTGTCTCTTCTTTCCCTCAGGAATGTGTTGCCAGGTCAGATGACCTTTTCCCATCTTTGGGTTTCCAAATGCCATTTCCAGGATTCAAATGTGTGACTATTAGTGCTATGCAGTAATCTTTAGTAGAACGTGATTGTGGTATAATGGAAGTGGTAACAGTGCTTTAAAATCTGCTTATTCCTGATTTTCGTTATATGTAGAGATACTTAAAAAGAATCATCGATAATTGAGCCGTCCCTAAATTCAAACTTTGCTCACTTATTTTAACCAAAATATGAAAATGATGACAGTAAAGTACTTATGGAGTACTTAAATCGTGGTTACGTTTAGTTACTATTTCAGATTGAACATTTTTGTCTTTTTTCAGCTGGTCGCTTTAAGATCTTCCAAAACTACACCGCATTTATTTATTTACTTTTTTAAAAAAAAATTTTTGAATGAGTGTTTGTTATTTTGAAAATGTTTGTAGATGAATATGTGTGTTTGCGATAAGAAAGAAATATGTGAGTCAAAGAACCAGGACATTTACTGTTGTGGCATACTTACATTTTTGAATTTATAGCTCCCATTACAGAGCACAGAAGGTGTTGTGTAAAGATTATTGTTATGTCAAGAAATAATTTTAAACTTTGCCATCGCATTGACCTTTTCCCCACTTATTCCCATTCTTCTGTTTACTGGTCATATATTACCATAATGATTCTTTCCCCCAACATCATCATCACTGTTATTATTTTAAAATAAATACTCTATTTTCCAAATATAGAAATAGAATTTAAGGGAGGTCTTTTAGGAGTTATTACTACTCTGAACTAAGCCTTGCATTCAGTAACTTCCTTAACAGAAGAAATACTTATACATAGCTGAAACGGGCCACTTTCATTTAAAAAAGAATTACAACCTTAGATTACAAGGTTTATTTGGTAGTTGTACTAGTGAATATCAAACTGATAACAGATGAGTCAGTGATAGGACCAAAATTTTCCTTGTTTCTTGAATATTTTATGGGTCCATTTATTGAAGAGCATAAAAAATGCAATTTATTATAGTGCTTTAGCATACTATTGGGAGAACAGTGAACCTCTGTCTTCCACTGAATTAGTTATGTATTTTGTGTTATTAGAGCTCAGATAACTTTATTATGGTGATCTTACAATATTCTAATGTGTTGCATATTCCAGTCAAATCTAAGAAAAGTGGTGGAAAAGTGAGTGAAAAATAGGTTTGATCAAATAAAAGTTTCAAGATGGAAAAGTTGAAAGCATAATTGTCTTTATTATTAATCATTTAAAGCCATGTTATTAAAATTTAAATTATTGAGTATTTGAATCATCTAGGAAAGGTTGATAGTCTTTGCCTTTTATAAAGTGGTATTGATAAAAGTTGGAAGGCAGCAAGTGACAAGTTTGTTTACTGCAAAATTAAGAGTTCAGATTTTTACATACTGTAGGGCCTACCTGGAAAACTGTTGAATGAAAGTTAGACTATTCTGTGTTTTCTGGTGCTAAAACAGATAATGATTTTTCCTTGACAAGGTAATATAGTGTTTGCTTTTTTGATACTTTTTGCTTTCTTACATGTGTACTTTAAAAAATACAGGTTAAGTCTGTTACAATTTGTTATAAAAGCCTTTTTGTGTATTAAAGTTTTCTGAAAATAATACTCCTTCAATTTTTAAATGAAATAATGGAGATTTATTGATCAGCATTCAGTTTTTGTATTACCAATAACTGCTTCACACAGTGTCAGGGAGTTCAGGGTTCTTAGAGTGCTGATTTAAATATTTTCATTCATCCGCATTTCAGGAATTCTTTCTGACAAGTGGCTCTAGATTTATTTCTTTTCAGGAATAGAACATCTTAGACTGTGTTTTATTTCTTCCTGGAGCATCCTCTGAGAATCCTGAAATACTTTTTGGAAGCATAGATATTTTTTAAACTACAAAAATGACTTGTAGATTGTTACACATTTATGATACGTAAGTCTTTGAGAATAGTGAAAAACATTTTCCTTTAATTATTGCTCTTTGATTACACTTGGATAGATACTGAGATTATTGACTTGATTAAAAATACTTGAGACCCAAGTGCTGTTTTTACTCTTAAGGAATATAGTCTATGCTAAAAAATAAGATTCAAAGACATGAAATGTTAATCAGTGTATTTGAGTCAAAAAAGTGAGATATTTCAAGAATTATAAAGGGTGTATGAAATTTTCAGATGTATAGACTGTACAGTTATTGTTATGAATTATGGCTTTTTTTTTTTTTTTTTTTTTTTTTTTTGTACTAGGGATCGAACTCAGGGATGCTTAACCACTGAGCTACATCCCCAGCCCTTTTTATTTTTTATTTTGAGACAGGGTCTCATTAAGTTGCCGAGACTGACCTCTAAAAAAATTGGTGATCCTCCTGCCTTAGCCTCCCAAGTCACTGGAATTACAGGTGTGTGCCACCATGCCTGGCAAATTATGTAATTAATTAGTTAATTATTTTGGTACCAGGGATTAAATTCAGGGGCACTCGACCACTGAGCCACATTCCCAGCCCTATTTTGTATTTTATTTAGGGACAAGGTCCTGCTGAGTTGCTTAATGCCTTGCTGTTGCTGAGGCTGGGTTTCACCCTTCTGTTTCAGCCTCTCAAGCTGCTAGGACCATAGGCGTGCATGACCAAGCCCGGCTAATTTAAAACATTTTTATGGTCAGAAATTTTAAAGTTTTATGACAATTGGTACAACCAAGAGGGGAAATACAGAAAGATTTTAAAGTATTACCCATTGGTATAATCTGTTGATGTAATCTAATTTCATTAGACAGTTTTGAGTGGCATTGATTATACAGGAAGGCTAAGTTTAATGTATTTAAATTCATAGTTTATGTGAAGTTTATTTTAGACTATAAAATAAATTGCAAAGTTTTTTGTTGATGACTTTGCTTTTCCTTCACACTGTATTATTCATACACATTGAGGATAGCCATTTTGTTTTTTAATCTGTATAGGGTGGCTAAATGCACATTTCCTGCTTTGTTTTGTAAGAAGAATCAGTCACCAAAAGTGATACTACAAAATTTATAGTATTTTTGTAGATTTCATGAATGATATTGTTACCGCTGTTGACCAGTGACGAGTCCTTGCTTCCCCAATGTTGAAGAATAACACCAGAGAAGCACGCCGAGGCAAGGTCAGAGTGGAAAATTAGAAGTTTATTAAAGGACAGCAGAAAAGACTTCTCCCAGAGGAAGAAGGGGACCCAAGAGGTGGAATCTGTTGAAGGGCGGATCCCCTTTTTATAGTTTTTGGTGATGGAATGTAGGTGGGAAGAGTTGGGACACAGGTTGGCCAAAGAAGTAATCTGGGCACTTCTGAGTCAAGTTTGCTGTTCATTAACATTTCTTTGGGATGGGCTTTCTCCAGATCTGTTGGGGGCTGTTTCCTGGGCTTCATAAACATTCCAAGAGTTGCTCAACTTTTCCGGAAATTCATTCTCAACATGGCCTCCATTTTAGATTTCACTCGATATTAGACCCGATTTACCTAACTACACTGACTACCTAATTTTAAATCTGGCTTCAATATTAAAATTTATAAACATTAATATGTATTATGGGTGTAGAGTACAGAAAGTATAAAGGTGCAGGCTCAGGGGCTGTGGTTGTGTCTCAATGGTGGAGCGCTACCTAGCCTAGCATGTGCGAGGTCCTGGGTTCGATCCTGAGCACTTAAAAGATAAATAAATAAAATAAAGTATTGTGTCTAACTAAAAAAAGTACAGGCTCAGGAATTATACTACGTGGGCTAAAATTTGAGAATACTAGGTGTGTGACCTTGGGAATATTGTGTCATTGTTTGTACTTCAATTTACTGTTTTGTATAAGAGAAATAATAATTGCACCTACTTTACAGAGTCATTGTAAAGAGCTAATGAGACAATGCATACAATACATTTAGCATAGGACCTGGCATGTAGTAAGTGCTAAGTATCTGTTGGCCTATTACTACTTAGACTGTGTAGTTATAATGATGAGCTTGTTTTAGTACTTATGTGGTTAATTCAAATTTCTAATGCTTCTTAAAATATCACTTATAATGCCAAAATAACGATAAACCTTGAAATTAACTCATCTTTCTTCTGTTGGCTAGTAATTCTGCTTTTGTGAGTTTCAACTTCTACCTGTTAGTTCTTTTTCTAAATTCATAAGTCTGCAAGCAGACATCTTGGTATCCTCTGTATTCTTTTTACTAGATCCATTCAGAAAAGAAGTTATCCTTGTTTTCTTTTATGAGGTTTGCCAGTATATTGTAACTAATTAATGAAATTGGGTAGAATTTGATGTAGAGCAGATGACTAGATTGCATTGCTTTGTAGAATTGTGTTTTGTAGTAGTGTCGTACCACATGGGTTGACATTTAGTAATTTTCCTTGACTTTACCCAAGAAGGATAACCTTTGATTCATTTTTAGTATTTTTATGCCATAGTGGTCAAAAACTGATCTTGGTTTCATACAGAGTGGATCTGAGTCCCCGCTCTGTTATTTGTTCTGTAATGTTGGGTATAACTTTGATAAACTGTAGCCCCTCTCTTGTAAATTCATAATAATAATAATAATACCTGCCTAATTGTGCGATTGTGAAGATTAAATGCATAATACATATTTGTTGTTTAGAACAGTGCCCTGAATAATAAATATTTAGTGAATTTAACTTTACAAAAATATAATATAGAGTAATGGTAAGGGCAATGACTCCCCGCCCCCATATTTTTGTGTGTTTTGAACCCAGGCACGTTCAACCACTGAGCTATATCCTCAGCCCTTTTTAATTTTTATTTATCTTTAAGACAGGGTCTTGCTAAGTTGCTTAGGGCTTCACTAAGTTTCTAAGCCTGGCTTTTTTGGAGAGGGTTACCAAGGATTGAACTCAGGGGCAATCAAACACTGAGTCACATTCCCAGCCCTGTTTTGTATTTCATTTAGAGATGGGGTCTCTTGTTGCTTAGCTTTGAGTTCAAAGCTGAGTCTGGCTTTGAACTCAAGATCCTCCTGCTTCAGCCCCCTGAGCCTCTGGGATTACAGGCGTGTGTCACCATGCCCAGCCTGAGGCTGGGTTTGAATTTGCAGTTCTTCTGCCTCAGCCTCCTGAGTTGCTGGGATTCAAGCTCCCCCCCCCCCCCCGCCCCCCCGTATATATATATTTTTTTATTGTTGACGGTGCATTATAATTATATATAATGGTGGGATTCATTGTTACATGTTTTGTTCATAGGGCAAAATGAGATTTTTCTGGATTCATGTTTTGGCTCCACTACTTAATTATAGCAAGTAATGCAATCTCTGACTCAAATTTATTTATTTTTGTATAATTTGGATTATAAAATATGATTGTCAAGATAAATGAGTTAATAATAAATGTAGAGCAGGGTTTCTTGGCCTTGATACTGTTGACATTTTTGGCTGGACAGTTCTTTGTTTTGGGCTATTTGTGTGCCTTAATGTATATTTACTAGATTTCTCTAGTACCATCTTCAATGGCAAAAAATGTCTTTAAATGTGGCCAAATGTCCTCTGGATGGGCATAATTCTCTCTGATTGATAATTACTGATGCAAAGCAGATTGTCGCATTACCTGGCATGAATATAGATCATATTAAATTTTATTCTTTATTGTTATTAACAGTAGTATTTTTATCTGTGATTATCACTGCTTATTAGAAATTTTTTCTTAACTAAGAATGCCTGATGAAATTGACTGTTTAATTTAAACTATGATGTAAGGACTGGAAGGCATTAAGTGTGCTTCATTTCCAGGACCTTTGCACTTCCAGGTCTTTGTCTATGTTGCTCTTACCCAATTTATGAATTGATCATTTTTTCACTTCAGGCTTTGGTTAAAATGTTGCTACATTAGTGAGATCTTCCTTTACCATCATACATAGAATGTTTGCTGCCACCATTACTATTACCCTGTTCAGTTTTCTTTCAGTAGAATTTATAATTGTCCTGATATATTTTCACCTCGCTATTGTTAGGTTCATTTGTGCTTTTTTTTTTTTTTTAAAGAGAAATAGTATATAATAAGTTTCTTTTAAAGATGTTCTTTAAAGAACGGACTTTGAAAAGTAGGTTTGTAGAAGTGTAATTTTTTCCATTATTATTTAATTAAGCTTTTTCTATTTTAGTCATGCTTGAAACACTAGAAAATAATGTAACTTGATTTTACTAGTATTAACCAAATTGGCTGCAGTATAATTCTCTTAGCTTTATAGATGAAACAAGTATTTTAAAGCAGGAAATAACTTTGGGCTCAGATTAAACTTTATTTAGAATGTTAGTACAATTCTTAATTGGATTCTGAGTCTCTCCATTAGGACTGAACTCAACCATTCATAATTAGTGTATGCTTTTGTCTTTGCCTATAATATCCTCTGGACCTGCAGGTCCCAGCTTACACATCATGCCCTTAGCTTTTCTTGGCTTCCTGAGTTTCACCTTTCTCTATGATACTATCTGCAGCCTCTAATATGACACCTCTTATTTTGTTGAGATGTTTACATGCTGTTGTATTTGTTTATATGTCTGTATTCTGTTTTGGATTGTTAATTTTTTGAATTTGAGACTGAGGTTTGTTTCATTGGAACTTAAAAGATAATGTTTGTAATAAATGTTTAATAAATATGATCTATAAATAATATTAATTAACCAGATTATTCAGTTCTCTGACTTAGTTGCATACGTTATTGTCTATAAACATAAGGTACATCTCTAATTCCAGAAATCATTTATGATTTTAGCAAATCTGTTCCCAAATTGTTGATATTGGTTTCACTAGGTATATACTTACCATTAGCCATTTAAAATATACTCCATATATGCTCATTGTGTTTCATTTGTTAAATTTATAATACCAAAAGTAAGGAAGTGTTTAAGTAAAATTTCAGTGTAAGAAAAGGAACTTGTTTATATCTAGCAATCTGTATAATTAACAAAGATACTAATCAGGTATTAATTTTTCTCAATTAGATCTGATTATCTTTGTCTATCCACATTAGATATCTGAAAATTAGTGTTTTTTAAAAAGATTTTTAAATTTTGGAATAATTTTAGATTTATAGGAAAATTGCAAAGAAGTCATGAAGTTCTGGTATACCCTTAATTCAGTTTCTCTGATTATTATCATCTGACATTAATACTATTGCCTTTATCAGAACTAAAAGATTACTAAAAGTACATTAATTTTAACTAAATGACATACATTTTCTAATTTTACGAGTTTATTTATTATTGTACTTTTCCTGTTCCATGATATAATCTACATGGCATTGAATATATTAGTGTGTCCATTGTGAGTTAATATTTCTAGTTAGTTAACATTTGTTTTTCTATGTAGCCTAAGAGCTTTCATTTTTGGTACTAAGCAAGAACTTTTGTTTTTGATACCTGAGATGTTTCTTAAAATGACTTGATGTTAATTTCTGGTAAATGTTACTTTTATGATGGTCTTGTTGGATGGCTGCATTCAGTCATTTTTGGCATTTTTCCTCTGGAATTGCTTGTGGAACCAGTTGGAACTACATAAGAAAAACTAGTCTTACTAATTTGAACAGTTTTCCTCAAAATGTATTCCACAAAATACTGGTCTTATGACATATTCTATGGAAATTGTCTTTTTTGGACCCATAAGTTTGGGAGGCTTTATACTGTATTCTGTTTTAGAAGATTCCCATACTCTTTGGCCTACCAAGGTGTCTCATACAATGGTAGCTGCTTTTTTCTTTCCCCTTTTGCACTGGGGATTGAGTCCAGGGGTACTTTACCACTTTGTTACACCCCCAGTCCTTTTTTATTTTTTATTTTGAGGTAGGGTCTTGTTAAGTTGCAGAGACTTGCCTTGAACTTGATGTTCTCCTGCCTCTTCCTCATGCAGGGTAGATTCTTAATAAACATTTATTGAAAAATAAAAGGTATTGTTAAAGAAATGTGACTTTGCTTTACTTGCTCTGTCTCTACTTTGGACCATATAAACCATTTTCCTTGATAATGTCTGTTATTTAAGTCCTGAGAAACTTAATGTGCCATAATAGTTTTGACTAAAAAACTATACTGGACAGTCGGATTTGTGCATTTTTTAAATAGTATGCTTTATTCTATTTTATTATTACTTTTGTATCAGGGATTGAACCTAGGGGTGCTTAATCACTGAGTCACATCTCCACCTCTTTTTATTTGTTGAGACAAGGTCTTACCTCACTGAGTTGCTTTGAGGTTGACTTTTAACTTGGTGATCCTCCTGCCTCAGCCTCCGGAGTTGCTAAGATTACAGGTGTGCACCACTGGGTCTGGCTGTTTGTTTTTTAAAATTGGTCTTTAAAGACTAAATTTTATTTGCTGTTGAAATTAAAAATATGGCATAAACTCTGTAAGCACTTTCAGTAAAGGAGTTTGAAGAGTAAAGGAGTTTGAGGATTTTTTTGCAAATAGCAGTATATTATGGGAGGGAAAGTTATAAAGATTTAGAATGGGCTGGTCTTCCATATGGCTCTGTGATCTTGAACTGCGTGACTACAACTTCTGAATGTTCTGAATGTCCCACTTGAAAGCACTGTGTGTTTGGTGCCATAGAAAGACATCAGGTGAAATTTATAGAAATTATTAGCCTTGTGTCGCTATGAGAATGCGTGTTTTCAGTAGAGTCAGAGTACCATTTTTAGAAGAAAAATGAACAGTTTGTTTCTAGAATTAAAATTGTCTTTTTTTTCTTTTTTATTCATCTGAGAAAAGAAGATTATTAATTGGGATGCAGCCCTCTGAAGACAAGTAATTTTGATTTGTAGTGTAAAGTTTAGATTCGAGCACATTCAGATAAATTCATTGGTAATTCTCTAATCTGCTTAAATTTGCAAAACAGTAAACTTTTTAGTAAATTATTGTTGATTGGTTTATTATACTAGAATTTCTTTGGAACTCAAAAATGTATTATCAGAATATTGGTGATGTATTATTGAGGCTTTCTTACGTACTGAGATCATATAGCTGTAGGGATTTCTTTCTTAATGAAATTTTTTATTAGTTTTTATCAGCATTGCTAACTACAATTTTCTGTTAATTTGGAGAATAACCAGTGAATAAGTAAAATAGGTAACATTTTCTTTCAGAGCTTTATTAATATTTCTGTGTAAACAAATAGCAGAATTTTAGTAGAGAATACTAAAACTTATTTTGAAGGGGATGAACTCTTTTAAGACCAAGGGAGGGGATGGGGTCGTAGCTCACTGGTAGAGCATGTGCCTAGCATGCGTGAGGCTCTAGTTTCTAACATCAGCACCACATAAAAAATAAATAAAAGGCATTGTGTCCATCTACAACTAGAAACATATTTAAAGAAAAAAAAAAAGACCAAGGGAATTTTCTTAGCTTTTTTCTTTTTTAATTTGAGGTGCAATAAATTATGCCCATTAAAAATGAACCAATGTCTGAAACCATTACTAAAAATCAAGATTCAGGCATTTCTATCATCCTTCAAAGTACCATCATTTCTCTAGAGCCTGTCTTTTCCTTTATTTGTGGTCCCAGGCAACCACTGATTTGTTGAAAATGGTGGAAAATTGTTTTAAAAGACTTAATGAGGGTTGGAGGGTGTGGCTCAGTGGTAAAGTGCTTGCCTAGCATGTGTGATGCATTGGGGTTCCATTCTCAGCACTGCATGTAAGTAAACAAATAAAATGAAGGTCCATTGACAACTAAAAACATTAAAAAAAAAAAAAAAAGACTTTAATGAATCAAATCTTTCCAGTGCCTTAGTGTGAAGGGGTAATGGTAACCACCAGGCTGGAGCTATGGAGACTGAAATCTGGGTTTGAACCTTGGCTATGTTTTCTGACTTTGGGGAAGATTTTTAAATTTTTAAGTTCATTTTATTTGTAACATAGGGATAATAATGGATCCAATTTATTATCGGGGATTAAATTATATAATGTAGGTAAAACATTTAATAAAGTATGTTGTATACCAGTAAATGATAATGTGAACTTCTTCCCTCATTTTATAGGGGGAAGAATTGAAGGCCAGTTTGAGAAAATTTTGGTAGATTTGGAGCTAATTTAAAAACCTTGAAATATGGAGCGGAGTGCATTCTGGTTAATCAATAGGATTTTCTGACTAAACAGTTTTTTTTAATTGACTCCTCCTACCCCCCAAATATATATTGGTTTGGTTTTATCTAAAACCAGTATCAAAAATAATTCAACTTGTGATAATTGAGGCCCCTTTAGATATTGAGATGACTTTTGCTGAATATCTAATTCATAGGAACAGTTCAAGTAGGAGACAACTTGGTAATTTGTATAGATTACACATAAAATAAATTTTAAATTCATGATATGATTGTTTTCCTGTTATTCTCATTTTTTACAGAAAGGGGACTTCAGGGGGAAAAATGTGTTTATGTGCACATCTTCATGTGCTTGTGTAGTTTTTTAAGTTGTGATTCGTTTGGTTTAGTTGATATTTCTATTTTCCTTTTTGCCTCCACAACAAAACTTTTTGTCTATATGTTACTTTTCTTTAGATAATTTAAATGCCTTGTAAATAAAGCGAGGATCCTTTACAGTTTTGCTAGGTATGGAACAATAATTTAAATGACTTGATTTTAGTTCATATACTTGGACTTATTGTAAAAGTGTTTGATTCTTAATTTATGGAAACATTATGGTTAAAAACATATGGTTTAAGCCATGTAATTCTTTTAAATGTGTCAAATTATTGAACTGTATACATATTTTTTTTCCTAAAAGTAATGAATTGAGTAAACATTTAGGATTTCTGGTAAAATAATATTCTACATGCATGATAAAGAAAGATTATTTAGTAAAGATTCATTCCACATTTCCAAATGTATATTCTAAAAACAGTGAGGATTTTTTTTGAAACAAAAATTCAGAAGTGTGTTCTTAGATTCAAAACTATTAAAATAATTTGGTATTAGGTGATTTTCAATTGATAGCTTTATTTCTTATGGTATTTTTTTTGTCTTTCTATAGGGCTGAAAGACACACAGAAGTCTTCATGGATATAGTTGATACATTTAATCATTTAATTCCTACTGAACACTTAGATGATGCCCTATTTCTAGGATCCAACCTGGAGAATGAAGTCTGTGAGGATTTTAGTACAAGTCAAAATGTCTTAGAGGACTCGCTGAAGAACATGCTCAGCGATAAGGATCCTATGCTAGGATCTGCAAGTAACCAGTTCTGTTTGCCTGTTTTGGATAGCAATGATCCCAATTTCCAGATGCCTTGTTCAACAGGTAATTCTTACTTTTTTTTTTTTTTTTTCTTTTTTTAGTCTGCAATTTAAAATAAGAATTTTCAGCAGCATTTTTGTTTTTTTTTTTTTTTGGTTGTTTTTTTGTTTTTTGATGGTGAGGGTAGTGAATTTAGGGTTCTTTCCTTTGAATATAGAGCTTCTTTTCCAGGCATCAGAATTAGAATTTAAACTAAATTTTCTTCCAAGGAGTGTGGAGTTATCTTTAAGGGTATTGTAGATACAGTTTGAATGACCATGTAATTTATCAACCAGATTGGGATATTATGAGAACATAGGATGTGCTGTTAATTATTATGTCATCAAAACAGCTGTGAATTGGGAGTCTTACTAGCAAATAGGGATTGCCTGGCAGATTGGGACATGTTGTTACCCTAGGCCTGCTGGAGTCAAGGGAGAGGGAGGCTGAATTGACCTTTCCTAATGTTCCTCCCAGCCCTTCAAATTTAATACATTCTTTGCTCCAGTTTCAGATTCTTTAGTATTGTGAATGTGTCTCAAAACCAGGAATAAACCTCTAGACCTGTGCTCTCCTGTATAGTAACAACTAGCCACATATTACTGTTGATTTCCTGAAATGCATCCAGTACTAATTGAGATGTACTATAAAATGCATGAGATTTTGAAGTCTGTGTGAAAAAAAGATTATATAAAATGTTATAAAAATAAAAATGAGCATTTTTAAATGTTCATTATGTGTTAAAGTGATATTTTTGGTTAAAAATTATTAAAATAAATGTTGTGTGATTTCTTTTTCCTTTTTTTTTTTGAGAATGCTTTTGCTATGTTGCCTAGGATGGTTTCAAACTCCTTGTGTCAAGCCTCCTGTCTCAATAAGCTAAGTAGAAGAACCGTCCTGCCCGGCTTATTTTATGTTTTGTTTTTGAAAGAAGTGGCTACTTGAAAATTTAAAATCACATTATGTGGCTTGCATTATGTTTATATTGGACAGCACTGCTCTAGGATCTACAATTGAACTAGCCAAGAGCGAGATTAATTAAATTTCTTTAAAACTAAACTATATTTAATAAGAAGTCACTTTGGCATTATGTTAATATGTAGAAAAATAAGTAGTTTTTCTTTTATGCAGCAAAGGAAATATTACCCTAAACTTTGAGGCAGTTAGTTCTCTGTAAGCTAAAATTAGATAAAGGTTTAAAGCCTCACATGGAAAGGTAAGACTTTCCTTCATCATTCCCTGAAGTAGTGCACAGGTTTATGTGATCTTGGTTTGTGTCTCATGACTCTAGACCTCTCCTCAAGTATAGTTTTCCAGTATATTTTTCATTTTATTTTAATATTTTCTGCCAAATATTTAAAATTTTATATAGCATTACTTAACTTTGGAATGGGTGATCTGCTGTTAACCCATAAATTTGTCACATTACTCTGCCTGAAGACCTCAACTCTGGATACTGTGAATCTTGTCATTTGAACCATTCCTTAATACTGAGGTTTTGAATTGTTGCTAATGCTGTATCTCTGAATTATTTTCATTGTGTTGTGTTACCACATAGGTTTACATTGTTCTTGTTGTATTTTAAATGTTTTAAAGCTTTAAAAATTGTTTTATGTATGCATTGTTCAAGTTTTGGTGCCTGTGTCAGTATAGTATTTCTAATTATCTTTATTGTTAATAAGCACTTTGACAGTGTTTGGTTGTATGCACACTGTTTCTCAATTTAGTCCAAGTTCAGGAAGAACATTTATTTAATATTTGTTTACTTGTTGTTGGAGTTATAATTATCTTCAAAGGATGTTGTATTTGGGTCTGAAATTGACTCATGTATTATCTTTTTAGACATTTTTTACTTAGAAAATTCTACTCTTTAGTAACATCAGTAATCCTACTTGCTATCCCCTTTTAAAAAAAATTGGTTCCTGTTGATATGAAAAGATTTTTTTTCATGTGAATTGTTTTCATTTCTTTCTTTTAGAAGTTTTCTTTAGTGAAGTATTTAAATTTTTTTGAGGTTTGATTTATTTATACTTGTTCATGATTCTTTTATCTTTTGAACTTCAACTTGAATAGAATTACTTTCTGAATCTTCCTACCTTAAAATTTGTTTGCTACAATTGTTTATTTTAGATTCTGTGGCAGAACTGTTGCAATCATATACCTGTAGTATGTATGTTTTTAAGATGTGTCAGGGAGTATATGGGGAAAAAATAATGATAAAGCTCTTCTGTCCAGGATTGTTTAAATTTCATTGTGCCATCTGTCAGGGGATTTATCTTACACACTTCAAAGTTCTTTTTGCATTTTAGGATATTTGGTTCAGTAAAGGCCCAAACATTTTATAACAAGAGCAAAATGGAAAGTATTTTTTAAAATAAAACTTTTGACTTTTTGTTTTGGAATAATATTAGATTTACTAGTGCATTTCAAAGAAGAAATCTTATTGTAACTGTTAATGAAAGCACTAGGTGGCCAGTAACTTTTCAGCTGTTTGTAAGTTATTTCAGCCTTTGTTATAAAAATGACATTTCTTAGTTAGATGTTTTTACCTTGACACTATAGGTTTTTACTTTGTTTTGATGAAATTATCCTATTTGTATTCTCAGGAGAGTGACAGCTATAGATTGTGGTTACTTTGTAACTTTGTTTTCTTAGTGTTATAAAATTTGCAAACAAAATAGTTTCCATATCTTGTTCTGTTAGGCTGAACCAGGTTGTTTTCTGTATTTAGTAAAGACCAATTTTTCATTGACATAGTTGAGTGGTTTGCGTTATATTTCAGTTGTCTCCAGAAATCATATAGTAGTTTTAAAAAATAACAACAATAGGGAATAGGGAATATTACATTAAGCAATTGTTTGGGATGCTAATTGCTTGATTTTTTTTTTTTTTCCAAGAGAGCAACCAATGGACTTCTGATCTTTTATTGAATGCTTTTGACTCTGTAAAGTATTAGTTTACCTGCAATATTTGCATATGGCTTTTAGATGTGCCGCCCACTAATACATTCATCCATCCATCCGTCTATCTATCTATCTATCTATCTATCTATCTATCTAATACATTCATCTATCTATCTATCTATCTATCTATCTATCTATCTATCTATCTATCAATCAATCCCACTGAGTGAGGAAAGCCAGGAAATACTAGATACTCAATCTTGATCATTAAATCACTTATTATACTTCTAAAAAATCTTTTTAGTTTTAAATTAAAAACAATATTTTCTTTTTTAGAGAGAGAGAAATTTTTAATATTTATTTTTTAGTTTTTGGTGGACGCAACATCTTTATTTTATTTTTACGTGGTGCTGAGGATTGAACCCAGCGCCCTGCGCATGCCAGGTGAGCGCGTTACCACTTGAGCCACCTCCCCAGCCCTTAAAAACAATATTTTCCAATTAATAAGTTTTAAGATACTGAATATGTTTTATATATACCACTTAAGGACTGTATTCAAAATTATTGAAATGCTGTTTACTGGCATTATCAGTGTCATGAAGAAATGTTAATTTTATTTCTAATTTTATAAACGAATGCGTTCCCCCTTTACATTGCCAGTGATGACCCATTCATTGGAAAAAAAAAATCTTGTTTTTATGATTTGTTTCTTTATGTAATGCATTGAAGAGAAATGTTTGATGTTTGTGTTTTATTTGTTTTTACTGTGTTGATCAACATTACCTAAAGACCAGGAAGACAGACACATTGTAGATATATGCGTGGGTATTCAGAGTAGTCTTTTATTCATATAGCACTTGTAGTTACTATACTCCTTCCGTTAAACTAAGATGATGTTTCCAGGCTTGATCATGCCTTGCCAAATCATAATTCGCTAAATTAAATTATTTAAAAAATCCTTTCTATTACATGGCTTTTAGAGATGAGGCAAATTTAAAAAATTATTTGACTCCTATAGATAATACTTCATATTTGCTGTGAGTTGGTTCATATTGTGTGCTTATGTGGTTTTTCAACTGTAAAGTGTCTAACATGCACTTGTTAATTGTTTTCTTATCATGAATACCACTGATACTATATGATAATCAAGCACTGTTGTTTAAAAAAAGAATTTTGTCTTGTACTGCTTTCCTTTTGAGCAAAGTATTGTAATACATCTTAACTAAGTTTACAAATTTCTCATCCGTGTTATGATTTAGTCATGTTTTGGCACATGTTTTTTTTTTTAAATTGGCACATAATAATTGTACATATTTATGGGAGTACAGTGTTATAATTTGATACATTAATCAGGGCAATTAACGTTTCCTCAGACACATCATTTTTTTCCTTTGTGTTGGGAGGCTTCAAATTCCTTCTAATTTTTAAAAAATACATTATAAATTTATTGTGAACTATAGTCACCCTACTGTGCTATAGAATATTAGAACTTATTCTTCTTTCTTAACTGTATTTTGATATTTGCTATCCTATCTCCCTCCAAACTCCCTTCCCACTACCTTTCCTAACCTCAAGTGACCACTGTCCTGCTCTGTACTTCTGTGAAATCAACTTTTGTAGCTTCTACATGAGTGAGAATCTGTAGTATTTGTGTTTTGTAACTTTTAGTCATACCGCTATAATTCATCATTAAAAACAGAATTCATCTGTTTAGAATTGGAAAAAAATTATGTTGCACTTGTCCTGGAAAAGTGATTTGTGATCCATTGTGTCACTGAAATTAGTTTGAAAAGTATTTACAGGTTTTATGGCTTCATGCTTTTTTTGGACAACATTTTTTTTTTTTTATACGAAGGATTGAACCCAGGGGCCCTTAATCATTGAGCCACATCCACAGCCCTTTTTTATTTTAAGACAGGGTCTTGCTAAGTTGCTTAGGACCTCACTAAGCTGCTAGTGAAGTTGGCTTTAAATCGTAATCCTCCTGCCTCAGTCTCCTGGACCACTAGGATTATAGGCATGTGCCATCATGCCTGGCTGCACAACAGTTTTCTATTAGAAAATACATTGAACTAAGTAAGCATAGTGGTGCTGTGGTCCAATAAAATCCAGTTTTGAGATATTTATTATTGTAGTCTTTATTTGTACTTTTTCTAGGGGTAGGAGGGAGTTATTTGTCCAAATTATACCAATGTACATGCAAATTAATTCTCCACTTGCACTGGAATCTTCACTATTTTTGTTTATTCTGAGTACTAGTATTTTATTTGCTAATTTTGAAAAACAACTGTATTTTAGTGACCCTCTTAGACCATTTTTCATACTTTTTTTTTTTGTACCAAGGATTGAACCTCGGAGCACTTAACTACTGAGCCACATCCCCAGCCATTTTTTGTTTTTATTTAAAGATAGGGTAATGCTAAGTTGCTTAGGGTCTCACTAAGTTGCTGAGGCTGGCTTTGAACTCCTGATCCTCTTGCCTCAGCCTCCCAAACTGCTAGGATTACAGGTGTGACCCACCATGCTTGGTTCATGATTCATCAACTTTTGAGAATCACTTTTAAGCAGGAGAAATATAAATCTAATTCAAAGTAATCATGCAAATATGATGAAAAAAATTGATCAAAATACATTGTGTTGGGCATGGTGGGTCATGCCTATAATCTCAGTGACTCGGGAGGCTTAGGCAAGAGGATCACGTGTTCAAATCGAGCCTCAGCAATATAGTGAGGCCCTAAGCAACTCAGCAAGACCCTGTCTCTTTATTTAAAGTATAAAAAGAAGGCTGAGGATGTGGCTTAGTGGTTAGGTGCCCTTGCATTCAGTCCCCCATATCAAAAAGAAAAAAAAACAAAACAAAACACTGTACTAAAGATATATTGGGTTGTGGTTCAGTAGTAGATTGCTTTCCTGGCAGGTGTGAGGCACTGGGTTTGAGACTCAGCGCCACATTAAAATAAATAAATAAAATAAATAAAGATACTTAAAACACATACACACCAGAGGAATGAGAAGTTGTGCTCCATTTGGGTACAGTATATCAAAATGCATTTTACTGCCATGTACAACTAATTAGAAAAACAACAACAAAACCCCATTGAGTAACTCCTCATGGAATTAGAGGTGTTACTTTAACATCTGCAAGTGGAGAGAGAATGTTAGAATCTGGTGGAAAGAATAGAAAATAATAGTTGCCATAGGTGTTTGAAAGTTTGTCATATTGATAAGGGATTTGACTTCTTTTTTCATATATTTTATTTTTTGTTGTAATTGGACACAATTCCTATATTTATTTATTTATTTTTGTGTGGTTCTGAGGATCGAACCCAGGGCTCTGCACATGCTAGGTGAGGGCTCTACCGCTGAGCCACAACCCCAGCCTAGGGATTTGACTTCTTTATGTACAAATGGAAAAAAATTAGATTAAGTTGGTCGTAGAGGGAAGCAGAGTTTGAGTGGTTAAAAGGAAGAACTTGAGAATTCCCCAAATGGATTACTAAAAGGGAACCTACAGATATGGGATTTATACTTTTGCTGGATATGATCCCTTAATTGGGATGTTTCACTGGTGATTTAGGCATCAGATAGTTGTTTCTATTAGATGCCCCTTTGCTTGAACCTAAAATATCAGTTTTTTATTTGTTTTTGGCAATGCTAATAATTGAACCCAGAGCCTTGCACATGAGAGTCACCCACCTAAAGTGTCTCTAAAAATATTAATTGAAAATTAGTCTGTGTTTATTTTGATTTTAAATGATTTTGTAAGCTTGATGTATTTCATTGTTTATGTGAAATATAACTTAGAAACACAGTGATAACTTTTTATTTACATAAACAGCTTCAATTGCTATTTAGTTTGTTTCTGCTGTTTTCTTATACTTTGTGTTATACTGTTATTCAATTCAGACATTTCTAATAGTATATGCCTGTTCTCCTCAAATAGGTGTTTTTCATTAGTCATTTTTTAAAAATATTTTTAGATGTTATTGAACTTTTATTTTATTCATTTTATTTATATGCGGCGCTGAGAATCGAACCCAGTGCCTCACACTAGGCAAGCGCTCTACCACTAAACCACAATCCCAGCATCATTAGTCATTTCTACACGTCATCTTTAATACCAAAAATAAAAATTGCGCTCATAGATAAAACAAACCTTTTAATACAGATATTAAAGTATCATTTTCTAAATTCAGAAAATCCCCAGAGAGGGAATTTCTGGACCAAGACCAGAGTTTTCTAATTCACGTCTTCATTTTGTATATTATTTAGTTTTTCTGTTTCACTTCTACTTGGTTCCATTTACTTTTGCTTTCCTTAGCTTAACATACTATAACACCAAGCATATTTTAATTTTACTTTGCATTGACTGAATATCAAATTTTCTGGCTTTATAATTTAAAATATGAAATAAAATTAACTTTCTATCACTGTGTCTTTCTATCGCTGTATTTTATTGTTGTCGTGTACTACTAATTTCATTTTATTGTTATTCTCAAAGGCCATTGCTTTTTTCACTTAAAACAAAAAAACAAACCTTAAACCAAAAAACAAATCTTGGTCGAAGATAAGTACAAATTTGTTCCTTGAGTAGCTGACTACACATTTTTTTTTTTTAAACTTAACATTTCTGTGATATTATAACAGGGTTCTTTTCCCAAAGTCTTGAGTGTATTATTGGTGTTGAGTTGTTTTTCCTATCCTCCCAAGCTCTTTGTCATTGTTCTGTCTCTTGTCTTTTTCTTTTATATATATATAAAAAGTTGCAGTTGGACACAATACCTTTATTTTATGTATTTATTTTTATGTAATGCTGAAGATTGAAGATTGAACCCAGCACATTGTATATATGCTAGGTGAGGACTTTACTGCTGAGCCACGACCCCATTCCTGTTCTGTCTCTTGTTTGTCATTGTATTATTGTCATTTTCTTTGCCTGTTGGACATCTCTTATCCTAGAGCTTTTCTGCTCTCCTTGATTCATGGTATTGCTTTCTAGTACTTCATCTTTTTTCTATACATTTTCTTTGCTTAATATATCCTTAATAACCTTGTAGTACCATTATACTTGATTAATGATTTGCTTTTTTAAAAAAATATTTTTAGTTGTAGATGAACACAATACCTTTATTTTGCTTATTTATTTTTATGTGGTGCTGAGGATCGAACCCAGGGCCTCACACATGCTAGGCAAGCTCTCTTCCACTGAGCTACACCTCCAGCCCAATGATTTTCTTTTATATAGAAGTTGAATATTTAAAAATTTAAAACATTGTTTTTTGGCCTGCTGACATCTGGTATTACTAATGGGTTGCCTTATATTTATATGAGTATTTGTTGTACTGTTAGGTAACCTTCCTTCCACACCATCTTTAGGATTTTCTCTTTTTGATATTATGAAATGTAGATGCATCCTGGTTTAGTCTTTTTTTATTTTTCTGGGTACTTCAGGAGCCTTTTCAGTTTGGAAGAGTAATCCTTTGAACTATGAGGAATTTTTTTGTGTTTTTTCTGCAGATTGCTAGTAGACAGATGTTGTCCCATGTTTCTTACCTATTTCTTTGTTTTGTTTTTTTTTGCTTTGTGTATTTTGAGAGATTCATTGCCATAGTTTCCATGTTTTTGAATATTTAACTATGAAAATTATTTTTCTAAGAACTCTGTTCCTTTTATTCATGCCATTTTAAAATAGCAATCTACTTACATAGGGACATATAACAATCTATTGTTTGAATTAATTTTTCCATTTGTTTATTTTGTTCTTTCCCATAGTGTTGTAGGTTTTCCCCAAATGTCTGATTCTTATTGGTTGTTTGTAGATGTTTAAAATGAATCCTATTTCATATTTCTCAGTGGGAAATTTAGTCCAATTTTACTATAAGATAAGTGGACTTTATCTAGATATCCTGCAGTTTTTTGTGGAACCTCTGAATATCAGAATGAGAAGTATCTTATTTAGATAGTAATTCTCCTACTGAATCTAGTTCATTCAGTTTCAGTTTAGGGTTAGGAAAAGATTTTCTTGCTTGTAATCAGTGTTTAGTTATGGGCCTTGCTAGATAATGGATTTGGAAGAGAGGCATTTGATCTTTTAGGATTTAGGCCTTCAGGTAATTTTTTTTTCCAGTTAATTCTTTATTTCTGGTCCAGCTCAATACTTATGCCCTTCCTATCATTCCATTGCTAGAGACTAAAAACTTATTGGACACAGTTGTCCTTTTCATACCTTTAACTACCTTTGATTCTGAACTGATTCTTTTTCATGCTATTCCATTAGACTTTTCTATTCAGTTTCTTTTCATCTGTAGAGGTGTGTTGAAATCTTATCTGATTTTGGTTGTCATTTTTTTAACCTTTTATTTATTTTCATTGAATGGAATTTAGTGGGGAAGAAGTGGTAAAAAACTTATAAAGTTTGCAACATTGAATGAGTGACCTAATTAATCTGTAATAAATGTAAAATTATTAATATTTGGTAATAAATAGAAAATTATTAATATCTGATAATTCTTAAGGATTTTGGAACCCTGTACATTATTATCTTGTCTTTGTCAGTGTTGAATTTTAAGCTGTTATTTATTTTTTCCAGGGTTACGTTGCATTAGTTTCCTTGCTTTCAAGATCCTTTCCTCCTATTAGTTATATCTTATTTGTTGGTTTTGTGTTGGTAATACAGCTATTAAACTTTTCAGAGTTTGTAAGTGTATTAGGGTTCTCCAGATAGAACAGCCAGTTTGTGGGGTGCATGTGTGTGTATTTACAGTAAAAGTGATATTGATTTTTTTTATTTTTATTTTTTTAAAGGAATTAGTTATGTAATTACGGAGGCTGGCAAGCCCCAAATCTGTAGGGTAGGCCAGCAGGCTGGAGATTTATTTTTATTTTATTTATTTTTATGTGCTGCTGAGGATTGAACCTAGTGCCTCACACATCCTAGGCAAGTGCTCTACCATTGAGTCACAATTGCAGCACCTGGCATGCTGGAGATTTAGGGAAGAGTTGCATGCAGCTTGATTCAGAAACAGTCTGGTGGTAAAATTCTAACTCAGGGTGTCTCTTAAACCCTTCAGCTGATTGTATGAGAGTGTAATTTGTTTTACTCAAAGTCTAATTGTTTAAATGTAAACCATTTAAAAAAAACAAACACCTTTACAGCCACCTTTAGTGTTTGAACAAATATCTGGATACCGTAGCATTGCTAAGCTTATATAAGATTAACTCACAAAAAGACACCAAAATCTTTGAACATGTTATGTTGTTATTTGAATGGCTAGTTTACATTTGTTGTAAACTAGCTATATTCTCAGAATTTTTGGGAAAATTATTTCAAGGTGAATCTGTAAGCAGGCAGCTTATAAAGAAAGCCTCCAGGTCTTTTCTCAGAAAGGATTATATTTAAAGTAAATTTCTAAATTAATAGTTAATATGTGTGGGCATTAATGTATGTACTAAGTACAATTCAAAAGTTCTTTGCCTCCATTTTCTCATTAAATATTCAGAGAACTTCAGATCTGTAGATAAATCCCATTTTATAGCCTTGAGGATTTCCAGAATGATTAATTTTCTAAGTTCACTAATAAGTCACAATAGTCAGATTTGAACAGTAAAATTTTCTGCCCCTAAGTACATGAGTACTATTAAATCAGGGCTCTAAACTGGCTCCCAAATTTATTTAGCTTTGAAGTTTTAACAAAATAAGGATTAGTTTTTTTTTTTTTTTAATTAAACTCTGTTTTTAGAAGAACAAAAAAGAATAGTTCTCTGTTTTCCTTTCTAAAGAATGTTTGTGTCTGTAGAAGAGATTTATTAGTATGTTTATGATTACTAAAACCCAAGAGGTTTAGAGAAGTAATCATTGGCCAGAGATTGAGTCAATCATGAATACTAAAAAGGTGGTATAAGGGTATGCTTTTAATAAAAGTGCCAGCAGGTTGAAGTATACAGTGTATCTGAAACCTTTTTTCAGGTAAAGTCATTGTTTCAGGATGGAATTCAGTTTAGGTGCAAGAAAAAAATCTGCCCTCTCCGCTCATTTTGTAATTGAAAACATTAACTTTGAAGTATTTTTGTTAAAAATGAGTTGTTTTTTATTTATTCATTTTGTGTCAAGTATGAGTGCCAGGCAACAGTTACATAATGTTGATTAAAACCTTGTCTCCCTTATCATGGATCTTTAAAGTTTATATAGAAATAATTTTTTTTCTGATTTTTTTAAAAGGGTGTTTAATGAGATTAGTTATGCATAACATACACTTGTGGGGAGAGGAGTTTGCCATGGGCCGTGAGTTCTTGAACTTACTTTCTGGGTATGTTAATAATGCAGTGTCCTGACCACTTTTTTCCTGAGTTGTGACTGCAGTAAGCAACCTTGGGGGGGATGAGGTAATAAGGTTTGCTCTCTCACCCTGACCTCTTATGTCAAAGAGTAGGCTTGCTTACTCTTCACTGCAAAAGCAATAAATTTCTTGTCCTGTGCCTTTCTTATATTTCAGTCCACTGTGTGTGTAGATATTTATTAAGGTACATCTGTGTGTTGTCTCTAGGAAACTGTAGGAGGCAAGGGAAACTGACACAACATAATCTTGCTGTTTTCTGTGCTATGAATGACAGAGTTCTTTGTCTGTACCAGTAGTCTTGTGTATTTTGTCAGCCTCTATGAATAAGGAACAGGCTGGTTTGTCAGTTTGTGAGTAAAATCCAAGACCTTTTACGGTTCTTGACATTATTGTGTTTAATCTCACAACTAATTCATGGGGATTTACTAAATAGTTTAATTAAGATCAAACATTAATTTAAATTAAATGATTTACTGCTATAAAGGTAGGGATTACTTCTAAATAGGTTGTTCATTTGGGCACTAGAATAGTAAACATTTAGAACATTTTGACTGAAAAAAGTATAAAAGGAATAAGTGAAAACCAGTAGTGGTGACCAGACGTTCTGATAATGAATAGAACACATGTTGCAGGTGGGCCTCAACTTTGGCTGTCAAATTTCTAGCAATCATTTCTGGAGGAGAAAAACGAAGATTTCGAGGAGAAAAATATCATGTCCTAAATGTGAAAACAAACCTAGTGACCAGGGGAAGGAAAATTATTTTTATATTACAACTAGAATGAAAATTCATACATAGTTTTATCATGATGTGTGATATATTAAAAGAAAATCCTTAGTGACTTTTCAGTGCACAAGGGCTTTAAAAAATGTCCCTCAATAGGTATCCCCTTATAAGCAGTATTATACAGACTAATATAGTGGTCTGGCCCAGTTGAAACAAACAACCTGCCTTGGATATAATTTGCCACCAGATTTTTAAAATGTATTGATATGAAGATAAATTACATAATACTGAGAACTGTAGTGTAATTATCTCTTTTTCTTTTTCCAACAAAGTTCATGGGTATAAGTGTTTTTAATCAATGGGGCCAGTGTGAGATTCTATAAATTTTAAAAGCTCTGTGAGAAGCATGTGTTTGTCCTTTGTTCCTGGTAAAGTTAATGTTCTGTAACCAAAATTTGAGATTAGGGTGTAACCATTTTATTGGCTGGATTGCACAACTCCAATAGGTACCTGTCTCAGACTATTGTGTGTGAATGGTGTTCTCTTGTGTTGAGAGAGCAGTCTGAGATAGTTTAAGGGAATGAACCAAGATAGTTTTATTTAAATTTTTTAAAAATAATTATTTGGTTGTAGTTTGATAGTTTTAATAGCTTTAAATTTTCTTTGGGAGAATGACACACCTGAAGAAACAATATTCTAAGATTATTAGTTTGAACAACTAAAACTAGATTTCTATCTGCTTGTTAGGACTACTACCACCTGGTAATTATGTGTTCCAATTGCCAGGTAAGAGGAAAAAGACAAAATTTCTGTGTTTTGAGTCAGAAAGGCAAAGTATTTTTTTTTCCCCAGATCTATCTGATCTATCTGATCATTAGGTAACTGCTATTGCAGTTTAGGAAGTATTCTTTTTATGTTTGCAAATATAAAATTTATAAAATATGGCACTATATTTTAAAGGGAATATAAGTCATATACTAAAGACATCTTAAATTGTATTAAAAGTAATTATAAAGAATGTGATGAAGTGAGTCAATTCTGAAAAGTATGAATTTGAATTTACTTTTCTCCTTAGAGAAGGTTGGAAATGGTTAAATTTCTCTACTTTCAAATGTATTTTTTTTTTAATTTTTTATTGTTGGCTGTTCAAAACATTACATAATTCTTGATGTATCATATTTCACACTTTGATTCAAGTGGGTTATGAGCTCCCATTTTTACCCCAAATACAGATTGCAGAATCACATCAGTTACACATCCATTGATTTACATATTGCCATACTAGTGTCTGTTGTGTTCTGCTGCCTTTCCTATCCTCTACTATCCCCCCTCCCCTCCCCTCCCCTCCCCTCGCCTCTTCTCTCTCTGCCCCCTCTACTGACATTCATTTGTCCCCCTTGT
>NW_025999982.1:26433152-26436881 GCF_001458135.2 Marmota marmota marmota
CCCCAAGGCTTAGTTCATAAAATCCAGATCTCTGTTCATAGAGGATGATCATTTGTTCATATCAAAAATTTTATAGGGAGATTTAATTCTTGTGGTATTTCATCCTGAAGGATATAGGTATAAAGGTTGCTCTTTGTGTATCTGAAGCTTTATTTCATTAAAAATAGCATTATTTAAACTTGACTGTATGTTTATAAGTAAGACATTTTGAAGTACACACCAATATTTTTATGTGTATTTTATGTACGTGTCCTGCTATACCATTAATGTGTTTTTTATGTAATACATATAATAGATATTTTGAAATGATGAGTTATAGATAACATTTATACTTACAGAGTTATTAATTAAAATTAGTGATCGTGTAAGAACATTTTTGGAAAGCCAATGAATACATGTTTAATTATTCTTGAAAATTTTACCTGAAATAATAATTTTTATTTTCATTTTTACTTTCTGGCACCAGTATTAAACCCAGGGGCTCTTTACTACTGAGTCACAGCTCTGTCTTTTTTATTTTTTAATTTTGAAACAGGGGTCTTAGTCTTACTAAGTTGCTTACGTCCTCACTAAGTTGCTGAGACTGACTTTTAACTTGTGATCCTCCCAAACTGCTGAAATAATCTTTTATGTGTACAGTCCTAAATTGAGTTTACTTTGATATCGGATTTGAATCACTATCATAGCTAAAAAAGGTAACTCAATAATGATAAAATTTATTCAAATGGAAGAAATTCACTGTAGTCTGCAGTTAATAAGTTCTAATCCTAGGGGTTATTTTTTTGTATATCAAGTTCATGAAGGCTTTTATTTGGGTTAATTGGAATATTTCCGTCATCTTTCAGTGTGTTTCTTGTTCTTTTCAACTAATGGAAAATTTTTACATAATTTTTTTTTTTTTTTTTTTACCATTTGAGCTCAAAAACTCTCCCTCTCTATATATGTATACACACACACACACACACACACACATATTTATAGTTTTACACATTACCTTTTATTTTATTTATTTTTATGTGCTGAGGATCAGACACAGAGCCTCATGAGCTCTACTGCTGAGCTACAACCCCAGCCCCCAAACTCAACCTTTTTATTTGAAAAATTTTTAAAGTTCAGTAAGAATTTTTTTATAAGTACTACATTTCATTTCTAGCTAAACTCACATAATGATGGAAACGTACCTCAACATTGATTTTCTTAGCCCATGTTCTTAATTAATTAATTAATTAATTTTATTTTAAGAGAAGCAATTACCCTTTTACTCCTTACTAAAATGTTATCTTGGGCTGCGGTGGTAGCTTAGTGGTAGAGTGCTTGCCTAGTGCATGCAAGGCACTGGCTTCAATCTTCAGCACCACATTAAAAAAAAAAAGAAAAGTATAAAATGTCATCTCATCGAAGGGACAGACTAAGGTTATTTATTTCTAATATGACATTTCACAGCTGTTTATGACAGAAGAGGCCAGAATGTTTGTAATACTTGTTTTAGTTTTAAACATTTGTAAAATAAAAATGTGTAACTCATCGTTAAATACAACTCCTCTTTTAAGACCCTTGCTGTGAATTAATGGAGAAACTTGATATTATATAAATATTTTAAGAGTCATTTCCCATTTCACTGAAGTTATTATGAACAGTCAACTATTTATAACTTTTTTTTTAACATAAAAGAAATGGTATTGCTGGCCATGGTGGTGCATGCCTATAATCCCAGTGGCTCAGGAGGCTGAGGCAGGAGGATTGTGAGTTCAAAGTCAGCCTCAGCAAAAGCAAGGCACTAAGCAACTCAGTGAAACTGTCTCTAAATAAAATAGAAAATAGGGCTGGGAATGTGGCTCTGTGGTTGAGTAACCCTGAGTTCAATCCTCAGTTCAAAAAAAAAAAGAGATGGTATTAATGACATTCTGTAACAGTGCAAAATATAGACAAATTCATTAATGTTGTCAGTTCCTCCAACTTATGGAATTCTTATTGTCTCAGAATCTCTCTTCAGCTAAATTGTGTCATGAATCTACCAAAGATACTAGTATGAGTCTGATTAAATATTGGTAAGGTTTAATTTTTTTATATATTTTTAAGTTGTTGATAGACCTTTATTTGTTTATTTATTTATATGTGGTGCTGAGAATCGAACCCAGTACGTCACACATGCCAGGCAAGTGCGCTACTGCTGAGCCACAGCCCTAACCTTTTATTTATTTATTTTTTTAATATTTATTTTTCAGTTCTTGGCGGACACAACATCTTTTGTTTGTATGTGGTGCTGAGGATTGAACCCGGGCCGCACGCATGCCAGGCGAGCGCCCTACCGCTTGAGCCACATCCCAGCCCTTAGTTTATTTTTTGATACCAGGCATGGAACTCAGGGGCACTCAACCAATGAGCCACATCCCCAACCCTATTTTTGTATTTTATTTAGAGACAGAGATTCACTGAGTTACCTAGCACCTCACTTTTTGCTGAGGCTGGCTTTGAACTATCCATCCTCTTGCCTCAGCCTGCTGAGTTGCTAGGATGGGTTTTAAGTAATAGTTTATATACATAATATTTTATTCCAGGCCACAGATTATTTATGTATCCCCTCTAGATTATACATGCCCCCTTTGGAAACTATCTGCTTAGTGTAAACTTAAAAGTCTAATGAAAGCTGGTATATATAGGTGTCCATTGAAATGGTATTTTATTTTGAGACAGAATCAGTGTGTGTGTGTGTGTGTGTGTGTGTGTGTCTGTGTCTGTGTCTCTCTCTCTCTCTTATGGTACCAGGGATTGAATCCAGTGGCATTCCACCATTGAGCCACATCCTCAAGCCCTACTTTTTATTTTATTTAGTGATAAGGTCTCACTGAGTTGCTTAGTGCCTCATTTTTGCTGAGGCTGGCTTTGAACTCACGATCCTCCTGTCTCAGCCGCCTGAGCCTCTGGGGTTACAGGTGTGCCTGGTGAGACAGAATCTTTTTAATGTACACTATTTTTCATATTTTTTTCCCTAAAGTGTTTTGCTGAATACCTGACAAACTTTGAAAATCAGGAAACTTCTGAGAAAATACAAATGTTTGTATCTCTTTCTGGGTATTAACATTATCCTTGACTTCATCCTCGTTTTTTCCTATTTTTTTTTTTTTTTTTTTGACTTTGTTTAACTTTTCTCAAACTTTCTTTTTCCATTTTAAAATATTACTTTGTATTGTATATCCTTTTTAAAAAAAAATTTTTTTTTGCGGTACTGGGGATAGAATGCAGGGCCTTACACATAATAGGCAAGTGTTCTGCTACTGAGCTGTATATACTCATCACTTTTTGAAATTTTTATTTTGAGACACAGTCTTGGTTTTTTGCCCAGGTTGGTCATGACCTTGTGATTCTTCTGCCTCAGCCTCCTGAGTAGTTGGGATTGCAGGCGTGTACCATCTTGCCCAGCTTTATATCCCCTTTTTGAAAAATTTTTATTTTTTAGTTGTTGATGAACATAATATCTTTATTTATTTATTTTTTTGTGGTGCTGAGGATTGAACCCAGTGCCTCACATATGCTAGACAAGCGCTATTCCACTGAGCCACAACCCCAGCCAGCCCCTATATTCTTTTTTTTTAACATTTAATTTTAGTTATAGTTGGACACAATATCTTTATTTTATTTATTTATTTTTATGTGGTGCTGAGGATCGAACCCAGGGCCTTGCACATGCTAGGCAGGCGCTCTACCGCTGAGCCACAACCCCAGCCCCCA
>NW_025999982.1:26436905-26447585 GCF_001458135.2 Marmota marmota marmota
AAGAGACAGGTCATAGTCTTACTAAGTTGCTTACGTCCTCACTAAGTTGCTGAGACTGACTTTTAACTTGTGATCCTCCCAAACTGCTGAAATAATCTTTCCCTGATATGATTAAACAGAGGGATTGAACACATCCTCAGGTATCCCCCCCCCCCTTTTTTTTTGGCACCAGGGATTGAACTTGAGAGCACTCCACTGAACCACATTTCCAGCCCTGTTTAGAGACAGGGTCTCACAGTTGTTTAAGTGTCTTGCCATTGTTGAGGCTGGCTTTGAACTTGGGATCCTACTGCCTCAGCCTCCCCAGCTGCTGGGATTACAGGCATGTGCCACCCCGCCCAGCTCCCAGCCCTTTTTATTTTATATTTTGAGACAGTCTTGCTAAGTTGCTTAGGGCCTCGACAAGTTGCTGAGGCTAGCTTTGAACTTGTGATTCACCTGCCTTAGCCTCCTGAGTCGGTGTTATTACAGGCTTGTGCCACTGGGCTAGCCTTTTTATTTTTAAATTTAACTTTGTATTTTGAACATTTAAAATATACTGATAAAAATAGTACAGTATATGCACAGATACCCTTTACCAAGATTCAACAACTGTTAATGTTTTGCTGTATTTACTGTTTTAATTTATTACTTTACCAGTTCACCTGTCCAGTCTATCCATTTAGTTGAACTTCACTATGTATCTCAGAGGACATTTACACCATATCATAATTATAATGAAAAAATAATTTCTGAATATCATCTGATATTCTGTCCAGTATTCAAATTTACTCCTTGTTCCCAAGATATAATTTCATTTAGTTTGTGCAAATCAAGATGCAGAAAATTAGTGTGGCATTTGTTTTTTTTCTCTAAAGTCTCGTTATATCCTTTTCCCTTAATAGTTTTTGGAGGAATGTCCCAAATTCTATATTTTAAAAAATGTGATATCTATTCCTTCCACTTCCTGAAGATGGGAAGTTAGGTTTAAAAGTTTAGATTAGATCAGATTCAACATATTTTGCAAAAGTCCTTAATAGGTAAAGCTGTACCATTAATATTGTTCATAACAAGTTTTATGTTTGAGTGTTCAACTCCTTTTGATGTGAAATTTGATTACTAGGTTAAGGTGGTGATAACTAAATCTCTTCTTCCTTAAATACTTAAGATAACAAGGAATCTATAGGAATAGTTTCTCATCAACCTTTCTCATACTTTTATGTATCCAGTGACAGTACTTGGCTAGAATCAGCAGTAACCAAATGATTATTTTCTAATTTCATCTTTTGCATTTACTTGCTGGTGTTCTGGCAAAATTAAGGTTTTTTTATAAAACATTTTTTTTTTTTAATATTACCTCCTTGATGAAGAAGCAGATGAAAGGGGAAAAAAAAAATCAACACTTAATTACTATTTTCCAGGGTATGAGGTTGGTGAAATGGTCACGTCTAGTTTAGTCAAAGGTGGCAAATGACTTTTGGTTCTTTCCCTTTGTCATAGGAGTTGTACTTGTACATTTTTAGGAACATATTATGTTACACTTCTTTTTTGTTTCTGATGCTCTAATTGTCCTTTTTCATACTTCAGTCATTCCACACACATGTTGTCATTGATCTGTATGTCTAATACTGCTTTTAAATGAATTGTGTAAAGTTTGTTGTTGTATTATAAGCACAGTGCTGCTGCTTTTTTTTTTTTAAGGTACCAGGGATTGAACTTAGGGGTACTCAATCACTGATCACATCCCTAGCCCAATTTTGTATTTTTGTTAGAGATAGATCTCATTGAGTTGCATAGCGCCTCACTTTTGCTGAGGCTGGCTTTGAACTCATGATTCTCCTGTCTCCTGAGCCACTAGGATTACAGGCATGTGCCACTGCTCCCAGTGGCACAGTGCTTCTTAAAGTACTTGTTGATTATTCTCATTCTGAGATTTCTGTTTACTTATTTGTTTGTTTATTTAGGTACCAGAGAGTGAACTCAGGGTGCTTAACCACTGAGCCACATCCCCAACCCTTTTAATATTTTTTATTTAGAGACAGGGTCTCAAAAGTACTTCAAACGTGAAGAGATCAGATTGGAAGTGTAGATAGCACTTACTTGAAAAGTTTTGAAAGCTGAGAAATTTTTCCTTAAAGATTAATGTTAAAAATAAATTTAATACATACAAGCACCAGGAAAATAATCAAATGACCTTTGTTAATGGAGCAACTTTAGTAAAGATGATTTATTCAAGGATATTGCACATGAATTTTCAATAAATAGTAATTTCAGAACTATGGTTGCTCTTCTTTGTTTTTAAGAATCATATAGTGAACATTATTTGGCTTTTAACTGTTAAATGTAGTTGTTTTAGGAAATAAGTTATATCATTCTTTGTTAGTGACATCATAGGTACTATTTTAGTAGGCCTTTGGTCCCTGCACTAGTTGGGCCTGAGTCAGTATACTTAAAAAGAAATCATCTTGAATGATATATTTATCTTCTTTTTTATAATAATGACTTAGGATCTCAAATATCTATTCTATTATTCATATGATTGAAAGGCCAGGAAACAGATCATTAGAAAATGAAGTAAAAGTAAGGGAGTGCAGTCTGAATAATGGTGTGTATGTGTGTATGTATATAAAACACGTGAGTAGAAATAAATCTTTATTAAAGTAGGTTTTTCTCTGAGGGCTTCTATTTACTTTCTATTGTTCTTAAGGAAAGACTCTAGATTTAGAATCTTACCTGAAATGAACTAGATTAGGAATTACCAAAATATTCATGAGGCCAGAAAGACTTTTTATTAAGGACAAGAGGAAGTATTTACTGACTTCTAAACATTTATTATGGAACAGAACAAGATACATTTTATATAGTGCATCAAGACTGAACACATGTAATATTTATTTTCTCCTCATAAAGCTATGTTCTTTTCTCAAGTATATTTACTAATATATTTTGGTTATTAGAACTCTTTTATGTTTTCCAAGTTCTAATAATTCTGTTAAGTGTTCCAAATTTATTACAGAGTTGATACTTTTTTTCAGTCAAGTTTCATATCTTTAATCTCTTTAATATGCTCATTCAGAATTCCTTTTAGATAGAGATTTTTAGGCCTGTGTTCTGGAAAATGGAAATTATCTTTACAAGTAAGCATTTTGTGCTTTTGATTGGTTGTTCAAGGTATTCATGCCTCTTCCAAATCTGTGTTCTTAAACTATTATCATTCTAACTTTTGAGTTTTGCAGGGGTCAGCTGTTATTACTGTGATGGAATAGAGGTGTTTTATTTTGGTGTTTTGATTACTGAATTTATTGATTTGTGTTGGGTTGAACACAGGTTTTAATCTTTTGAGATAGAAAATTGGATTCTATGTTATATTTATATTCATTCATGCATTAGTTAATTCAAGCTATGCTTAAGACAGAACATAGTATGTTCTGACTATTTTTCTGGACACTAAGGATATATCAGATATAACCTCTTCTTCCTGCTCTTCATACTAGAGATTGAAACCAGGGCTGCTTTACTGCTGAGCTATAATCCCAGTTCTTTTATTTTTTGAGACAGGGTCACACAGTTGCCAAGGCTAGACTCGAACTTGAAATCCTCCTGTCTCAGCCTCCCAAGTTGCTGAGATTATAGGAATGTGCCATTGTGCCCATCTAGGCCCCATTTCTTAAATGTTTCTACTACCTCCATATAGTGCCTCCCTTTGGATCAGGCCTCTAATACATGGGCCTTAGGAGAACATCTCAGATCTAGACTTACAGCAGAGCTAATGAAATGTCACAGTACCACGTGCTGGTTGAGAGCTGTTTTACTGGAAACTGAAATTCAATGAATAATGGTGTGATCCATATTTTAATAAAAGGGTTGAATTGCCCCCCTCCCCCTTTAAAGAAAACAACTATTCATATTTTATGGTAACATGATTCCTTTTAACCAGCATTGCAGGCATCAGCAATTTACAGCCTGGGTTCCACACTTATATGTAAGATAATATAATTTGCTTTGGCCTAAAAGTAGTAAGTAGGTACTGTACTGTTTGCTTATTTAACAAAAAATTTACAGCATATCTATCATGTGAAGCACTGTTTTAGTGCTGGAGGATAATAATAATTTTGCAAATACTAATAAGCTTGCAAGTAAACAGTAAGATGATAGAGAATATCTAGTTGTTTCTTTGGTGGTTTATTTGAATTGGGCTTGTCAGGGCAGGTCTCTCTATGGTGGTAACATTAAGAGTATGGCATTCTTGGGCTGGGGTTGTGGCTCAGTGGTAGAGTGCTCGTCTAGCATTTGTGAGGTCCTGGGTTCGATCCTCAGCACCACATAAAGATAAATAAATAAAGGTATTATGTCCATCTATAACTAAAAAAGATTTTTAAAAAACTAGTACAGTATCCTGAGGGGCCTGTAATAGTCAGGTTTTTGAAGATCCTGGACACATGAAGTATATTCAAAGCAAAAGCAAATTAAAAATATACTTTAAAGGTGACCAGTTAGTGATTTTGTTAAAGTAATTTGCTGTTAATAAATAGTCCTGTTATCCCCAACAATTGTGTTTACATTTGTTTTCATATTTGATAGTTTTTAATTTATAACTAGTAGACTGTTTAAATGAACTATGAAACAGCGATTTTTCTCATGTCTTATCTCATCAAAAAGAAAAACTAAGTATTAAAAATTAAGTTTAAATAATCAAGGGATAATCATGCAACTAAGTACTCCTTGCTCCCAACACAGAAGCCTGTATTGACAGTTTATTCCTCATATGTAGGCTTTTCAGAGTTGGCCTATGGGTAGCCAAGTGTCTGTTGTCTGCCTATTGTTAGAATCATGGGGCAGATGGAGCAAGTCCAAATAAAAACTTGGAATGTACATTTTGGCATTTTTCTTAATTTTATAATTAATGTCTCCTGGTAGGCTGAAATCCTTTAGTATCTTCTTAGCCTTTGTTATGATGTCCTGTATTTATTTACATAGTCATTTCATGAAATTTCTAAGAAGATAGTGTTTGAAGTTAGGTTTCTACCTATTCTAGTGTGGTTTGTAGTTACATGGTGGGATACCTGCTTATTTTTTGTTTTGTCTATCCTTGGGGGGATTGAAAAGAAGCATGAAAGTGCATTCTGTTGTCAAACTGTTATAATTGAATTAATTGTTATACAGCATCTTTTATATTTATTCATTAATATATTTTATACTTGTATTGCTCTATTCTTTTGCTTTGTTTTCAGCCAAAATCCTGAAAAGAATTTTCTATTCCCTCTAGCCCTGTATCTCTCCTCCATCTCCGGATTTCGCCTTTATCACTCCATAAGAATATTACCAGTCATGTTACGTAATCCTAAAGGCCATTTTTCTTTTCTTTTGCCTATCAGGGATTTTTAACTCAATTGATCTCTGCTTTTTTTTTGGTACTGGGGTTGAACTCAGGGACTCAGGGGCACTCAACTACTAAGCCACATCCCCAGCCTGTTTTGTATTTAATTTAGAGATAGGGTCTCACTGAGTTGCTTAGCACCTCACTGTTACTGAGGCTGCCTTTGAACTTGCAATCCTCCTGTCTCAGCCTTCTGAGCTGAGATTACAGGCATGCACCACCGTGCCCGGCTTGATCTATGCTTTTTGAAATTATTTATTTTCTTGATGTCTAGTTTATGGCTCTCTCAATTATTTTCTTAACCTTTTCTGGCTTCTTCTCAATTTTTTTTCTTTTTAAAAATTTTTAAAAATTTGTTCTAATTAGTTATACATGGTAGTAGAATGCATTTTAAAATATCATACACAAATGGAGTATAACTTCTCATTCTGGTTGTACATGATGTAGAGTTATACCGGTGGTGTAATCGTATATGCACATAGGGTAATAATGTCTGATTCATTGTACTGTCCTTCCTATCCCCATATCTCCTCCCCTGCTCCCCTTCTGTCTAATCTGAAAGTTTCTCTATTTTTCCCTACCCCCACCCTATTGTGAATTAGCATACACATATCAGAGAAAACATTTGGCCTTTGTTTTTTTGGGATTGTTTTATTTTGTTTAGCATAATATTCTCCTCCTCCATCCATTTACTGGCAAATGCCATAATTTCATTGTTCTTTAAGTCTTGAGTCATATTCCATTGTGTATAATACCACAATCTCTTTATTCATTCATCTATTGAAGGACTCTTAGGTTGGTTCCATAGTTTAGCTGTTGTGAGTTGAGTTGCTATAAACACTAATGTGGCTGCCTCACTGTAATATGTATGTAGTATGTAGTATGGTTGATTTAAAATCCTTTGGGTATAAACTGAGGAGTGAGATAACTGGGTCAAAACATTCCAAGTTTTCTGAGGAATTTGCATACTACTCTCCAGAGTGGTTGCACCAGTTTGCAGTTCCACCAGCAATGTATAAGTGTACCTTTTCTTCCACATCCCTGCCAACATTCCACGTCCCTGTTACTTGTATTCTTTTTTTTTTAATATTTTGTTTATTTAATTGTAGTTGGACCCAATACCTTTATTTTATTTTTATGTGGTGCTGAGGATCGAACCCAGGGCCTCCCATGTGCTAGGCAAGCGCTCTACCACTGAGCCACATCCCCAGCCCACTTGTATTCTTGATAATTGCCATTCTGACTTGAGTGAATGGGATCTCAGTGTAGTTTTGATTTGTATTTCTGTAATTGCTAGAGATGTTGAACTTTTTTTTATATATTTGTTGATCAGTTGTATTTCTTCTGTGAAGTGTCTGTTCAGTTCCATAGCCCATTTATTGATTATTTGTTTTTTTCATGTTAAGTTTTTTGAGTTCTTTATAAATCCTGGAGATTAAAGCTGTATCTGAGGTGTGTGTGGTAAAGATTTTTCCCATTCTCTAGGATCTCTTCATGTTATTGTTTCCTTAGTCTTTTTTTTTAAAAACTTCATTTTCTGACCTCTAAACATTAGAGTGTTGAAGGGTTCAGATTATTAAATAATTGTTCTTTTTCTCTTCCCTGTTGTGTTAATATCATTCCATTTTCTAACTTAAAAAATTAAAAAAAAAATGTCTGTAACTCAACTCCCAGTATATCATTATTAACTTCAACTTCTTGCCTAATTACGAGATTCTTAGGTTTACTTGGTTTGGATGTCTACTGGGAATCTTAGAGTTTAAAACTGAACTCTTGATAACTCCCCCACCTCCAGGATTGAACCCAGGACTTCATGCATGCTAGACAAGCACTCTACCATTGCACTATATTCCCTACCTTTTTAATTTTGATACAGTGTCTCCTAAGTTGCCCACAGTAGCACCGAGCCATGTGATCCTCCTGCCTTAGCCATTACAATAGTTGGGATTACACATGTGTACCACTACACATGATTTACCCTCTCTATATTCTGCTATTACTAATTCTACAGTCTTTCCTACCCCTAAATGGCGATTTCTTGAAGTTGTTCAGCAAAAAAAAACTTCCAGGGCACCACTTATTTTTCTCCCTTTTCTTCATACTTCATATTCAGTTCATTAGTAAATTCTGTTGGCTTTATATTCAAAATGTATCTAGAATCTAATTACTTGTACTTTTCACTTTCTTCACTGTAACTGTGGTCTTAGTGGCATCTTACACTTGATCATTGCAGCGTTCTTTAAGGCTTTCCTGCTTCTGCTCTTTGGGATTCTTTATAACCTGTTTTTAAAAGAACACAAATGATAGAGTGATTGAGTGATCTTTTGAAGAGTTAGATTATGTCACTTTTGGATTTATCATGCTCTGTTAAAAACAGCATTTTATACAAACAGACCAAAATTCTTATGGCTTACAAGACCCTACTCAAGATACTTTTCTGATCTATTCTGCTGTTCTCCCTCTCTGCTAATCTGGCAACACAGACCTATCCCCATAGTATTTCTTTAACATATGAGGCAAATTTCTACGTCAGTATGACGTAGAAAATCTTTACCACACACACCTATAAATGTATGTACCTTCTAACTAGAAATCTGTTCTTTTGTCTGGTTCAGGATTTTTTTTTTTTTTTTTTTTTGCTGAAGAGTTACCTCAGCAATGTCATCTCTAGGCTCCCTCTGGACCTATTCAGTGCCATTTTAGGAGTTATTAAAGGGCATCTCTTTTTCTTGTGCACAGTTTGGAGCACAGACGGTGGCCTGGATTTTAGTCTCCACTTTCCTCCTGGCTAGAAGAAGCTCTTGTACAATAAATAACCAGAACAATTATCCCTAACTTTCTCTGACCACTCTATTTATAATTACAAACTAACCCTTTTCCCTTTCTGCATTCCCTCCACACTCCCTATTCCTTTTATTCATCTATTATTATCATACTATATATTTTGTCTCACCATCATTAAAATGAAGATTCATGGGAACAGTTTTGAAAATTTTCTTTTATGGAAAAAACATCAAACATTTATAGAAGCAGTGAGAATAGCATAATAAATCCCTGTGTAGTTGTTATCAGCTTAAACAATTCATAATTTGTTTTGTTTCGTTGGTGCCCTACTCTTCTTAACACCTCCTTTAGTTCAGGATTATTTTGAAGTACAGATCAGAAATCCTATGATTTTATCTCTAAATAATTTCAGCATGTATCTCTGAAATATAAATTTTTTTTATATTTGGAAAACCGTAAACACCATAATATACTGCCAAAATATTTGAAAATTGTTCTTGATATTTTCAAATATTAAGTATGATTTCAGTTTACCCAGTTTCCTTTATATAATTTTTGCAATTTGAGTTAACTGAAATAAGTTCAGTGTATTCAATCAGTTGACATGTCACTTAAGTATATTTCAAGTCTATGTAAGATTCCCTCTACCCCCACCTGTGTTTGCATAAGAAAACAGGTCATTTGCCTTGAGTCTGCCTCCCCTAGGTATCTACAAGAGTCTAAGACAGTGTATGACACAGTAGGGGTAGATGCTTAGTGAAAAATTTTAAAGGAATTAATTTAAAGGTAAACAATTTATCGTATTTTAGGGCTGAATTAAAATGTTAAATTTTTGGAGAGCAATTACTGTCTTACTTTACAATTAGCTTGATAGAATAATTTGGCCACAGGAATAGTTGTTTAGATAGTTGGGTAGTAGTAAAATGACAGTGCACTTCAGGCTATAGAAAAAAGTTTTAAAATAATTCCCATGTTATACTAATAGTGTTTATCATTCATTTAAGATCTTATTACTTGCCTTTTAGACACTGTGTTTGAAGCTACATTGGTTTATTTTCACAGCAACCCTTCAATGAAGAGTGATTGTATCAGTATTTTCCCAGTGAAAAAACAAGTTCAGAGAGGAAAGTGGGTACTGGATATTAGTGTTTTTTGTTTTTTTTTAAACAAACTTTATGGAACTAGAGATACCTTTAAAACTGTGTGTTTGTATAACTTTGGGAATTAAAAAAAATGTGGCACAAATAGCATTTTCCTTTGCATAGAAAACCTTGTTGGGTATGTTATCTTCCTTCTTTCTGTGGGCATGCACAAATGAATTTAAACTATGTTGGAAAAATGTTTTTTGAAAAAGTTTTTAACAAAATACTTTTAATGCAAAATGAACTAGAAAATGTGAACAAGAAAAAGGGGAAAATCTCTCAAATAACTATTATTAGCATTTTGGTGTATTTTTGCAGGGAGGGATAGGAGGATAAAAAGCTTGGGAAATCATCATACTATGTATCACATATGCTTATTTTCTCATAAAATGCTTACACATTGAGGACTCTGGAATTTTTCAGTGTTGTGCCTTTTTTTTTTGTACAGGGATTGAACTCCAGGAGTGCTTAACTACTGAACCACTCCCCTGTTCTTTTTATTTTTTATTTTGAGACAGGGTCTTGCTAGGTTGCTGAAGCTGTCTTTGAACATAGGATCCTCCTGCTTTAGCTTCCCAAGCTTCTGGGTAGTTTCTCTTTTAACTGAATATTTTTTAGACTTGTTTGATAAAAAAGCCTCCTTTCCTTGAAAATACCTGTAAATTCCTCCTAAACCATGAAATTGAGATTGGCAAAAGTTGAAATATTTGTGAACATGAAATCATAAAGCTTTATAATATGTTAAAGTAACTATAAATTATAGCAGAAAGGATAGATAATTTAATAGTGTTGAAATGATTGAAGATATAGCATTCTGAAGAAAAATTAACTTTGTGCCAAATACTAAAGATAAACAAGAAAACACTTCAAATAAGTAACACAGATATTACCTTAAGAATTTACATAAATTGTTGAGAGCAAAACATTAAGACCTGAATAGAACAGTAGGCAAAATTAAAGACATTCAAAAAGGCAAGCTCAAGTTCTTTGAACTGTAAATTTCTGTAATCTTTGGAAAAGCAATTTGATCTCTATTTACCTATCACATTAAAATAAATATATTTGCCTATGATTTACATTTTATCATAAAGAACAAATTGAACTGGGTACAGTGGTGCATGCCTGTAATCCCAGCAACTGAGGAGACTAAGGCAGGAGGTTCATAAATTGGGAGATCAGCCTGGGCAATTTAGTGAGAGCCTATCTTGAAATTAAAAAGGACTAGGGGGGGCTGGGGATGTGGCTCAAGCGGTAGCGCGCTTGCCTGGCATGCGTGTGGCCCGGGTTCGATCCTCAGCACCACATACAAACAAAGATGTTGTGTCCGCCAAATATTAAAAAATGAATATTGAAATTCTCCCTCTCTCTCCCTCCCTCTCTCTCCCTCTCTCTTTAAAA
>NW_025999982.1:26448266-26512452 GCF_001458135.2 Marmota marmota marmota
TATATATATATATAAAATTGAAAGGGGGGAAAAGGTGTTCACTTATAGTAGCCTTGATTATGTTTCAAATTAGGAACATGATAGCATCTAAAAAGTTACATCCACTCCAAAATAGTAAATTGTATTGTACATAACATTTAATTTGATAGAGTATATATCATGCCCACCTGTTTTTTTTGGAGTGAATATGTGAGTTAGCCATGAAGGAAAGAACTCAACTAAAGGGAGGACCTATTGAGGTTGGTTGGTCTTCTGGAATGTTAGAAGAGAAAATGAGATTAAGGTGTCCATATTTTTTCTTACTCTACTTAAAAAAAAATGACAAGCCCAGTAAAGTAGATATCTAACTTATTGTGATCACTGTAAAGATGTTATCTTTTTTTTCCTCATATTTGTTCTTTAATGCCAACTTTTATAATACAGAAATTATTCTTTTAGAATTGGTTGAACTGAGTTTGGCCTTTCTACTACCATCGAATTAATATCAGATGTGAAGAGTTCCTTAATGTTCCTGACTTATAATTTTATGATCTCCCCTGTGTATGGTGTTAAAGTGATTTAAACAAATCCCAGTTGTTGAGAAATGCAATAAATTTAACTCCAAATGGTTTGATTATATTATTAACGATCATTATTATTTTACAACCTCATTTACCTCAACTTCTTAAAAAGATAGATTGAAATTAATAGTCTGGAGTAAAGTAGTATTAGTGTCAGGAGGACTTAGATTTAGCATATGAGAGCAGCAAGTTTAATTAAGGAAATTTGGGGTTATGATGGGAAGAATTTTTATTTTTTTATTTTTTGGTACCAGGGATTGAACTCAGGGCACTTGCCCATGATCCACATCCCTAGCCCTATTTTGTATTTTATTTCGAGACAGGGTCTCACTGAGTTGCTTAGCACCTCAGTTTTGATGGGGATGGCTTTAAACTGGAGATCCTCCTGCCTCAGCCTCCAGAGCTGCTGGGATTATAGGCATGTGCCACCGTGCCTGGCGAGAAGAATTTTTATATGATATTAATTCAGGCTTACGAAAATTTCTAAGTGTGGTCAGATTTTTGGCCAACATTTCAAGTGAGAACGATAACCTATTCTGGGAGGAAAAAACAGTGTTTTTTTTTTTTCCTGCGTGACGTTTTGTACTCTTGTTTCCTAAAGAATCAAGACGTTATTGTAGTTTTTGTTTTTTTCTTCTTTTTTTAAATTTTTTTTTAACTTGTAGTTGGACACAATATCTTTATTTATTTTTATGTGGTGCTGAGGATCGGACCCAGTGTCTCACACATGCAAGGCAGGCACTCTACCACTGAGCTATAGCCCCAGCCCGGTTTTTGTTTTTTCTATTTAATTTTTTTTTTTCTGTTTTCAGAATCCAAATTCTTATTTTAGTAGATACATTGCATGGTACTGGCCAACTTTTAAGAAATTAGATACTAAATACTGAATTTTAGTTTGCCTTGTGTTGGTGGAAGGGGGAGATAAGTACCCAAGAATAGGCCAGTGTTTCTTTTAAAAAAAAAAGAAAAACAACTGATTATTATTATTATTTACTTATTCAATTTCTCAGCAGAAGTAATCAGAACATCAATATCTTTTAAATACATTAGTACCTGATGGGGAGAGTTTTAACCAGTGATTATTAATTTTGTATTACTTTTATCAAATGAACAGATTTAGAAGAAAGAACCTCTCATGTACTTTTTTTTTAATTGGTTGATTTGTTTCAGAAGGAGTTGAAAAAGAAGTCAGGAGGAGTATAATTTTTGAAGGGGTACCCGAGGGAGAAACTGTGAAACAAAATAGTTAATAACAGGACTTTCTAAGTACCATTTAGGATTTTGAGGACTTTGTATGTTAATCTTCACAGCAGCCTTTGTAGAGCACTAGTTTTATCTCCTTTTTTTTTTTTTTAATAATTTGAGACACTGAGAGATTAAGTAGGAGCTTCAGTTGTAGAGGGCCTTGTTCAGCATGAGAGTCCTGGAATCTTTGGAGGCATGAGAGCTTGATTTATTGTGGAGGTAGACTGTGGGAGATGAAGGGATTGTGTGCCAGGAGGACAAGGAATACAAAAAAGAATGGATTCATATATATATATAATTTTTTTTTTAAATGGACACAATATCTTTTTTTTTTTGAAATTTTTTTTATTGGTTGTTCAAAACATTACAAAGCTCATGACATATCATCTTTCATACATTTGATTCAAGTGAGTTATGAACTCCCATTTTTACCCCAAATACAAATTGCAGAATCACATCAGTTACACATTCACATTTTTACCTAATGCCATATTAGTGACTGTTGTATTCTGCTGCCTTTCCTATCCCCTACTATCCCCCCTCCCCTCCCCTCCCATCTTCCCTCTCTACCTAATCTGTTGTTGTTCAGTTCTCTCCCTTGTTCCCCCCCCCTTTCCCCTCACAACCTCTTATATGTGATTTCGTATAACGTTGAGGGTTTCCTTCCGTTTCCATGCAATTTCCCTTCTCTCTCCCTTTCCGTCCCACCACTCGCCTCTGTTTAATGTTAATCTTTTCCTCATGCTCTTCCTCCCTGCTCAGTTCTTAGTTGCTCTCCTTAAATCAAAGAAGACATTTGACATTTGTTTTTTAAGGATTGGCTAGCTTCACTTAGCATAATCTGCTCTAATGCCATCCATTTCCCTGCAAATTCCATGATTTTGTCATTTTTTAGTGCTGCGTAATACTCCATTGGACACAATATCTTTATTTTGTTTTTATGTGGTGCTAAGAATCAAACCCAGTGCCTCACGCGTGCCAGGTGAGCGCACTACCACTTGAGCCACATCTCCAGCCCCCCAAAAAGGATGGATTCTTGTAACTCTTTGTGTAGTCTTAGTTTCTAATTGTAGATTTTTGACCAAAAGATTTTCAAAAGATTAGTCCTGGTTTAGTTTGTTTTCCATTGTTATAACTGAATTCCATAGGCTGATAATTTACAAAGAATCAGGTTTATTTAGCTCACAATTTGGAAGGCTGGGATGTCCCAATAGCATGGTGCAGCCATCTAGTAAGAGTTTTCTTGCTGTATCATAATATCACAGGGATAATCACATGAAATACAGAATAAGCTTGCTAGCTTGGGTCTCTCTTCCCCTTCTTATAAAACCATTGATGCCAGCATGGGGAGCCCCATTTTCTTGGCCTTATCTAGTGCTTATTAGCTTACAAAGACCCCCACCTCCAAATACTATTACCATGTGAATTTGGGGTTAAATTTTTACCGCATGTACTTTTAAAAAACCATAGCAGAAGGCATCATTTACCTTCTAAGTTATTTCTTAGTACATACAAACATGGGCAGTTCTTTTTTGATTTTTTTTTTTCCCCCTTCTCTCCTTCCTCCCCTTACCTCTCTCCACTTCCCTCTTCTGCCGCACTCAAATTTCTTTTCTCTTTCATTCATCATTTTTGTAGAGGGTAATGTCCCTATCTCACTTCTTTCCCTTCTGCTTTCTTCATCTGTTACTTACATAGAAAACCCATCTTTGCCACTTTAACCTCCTTCCGCTGGTTGTCATTTACTTCTAATTTTGTTCTTACAATGTCTTTCTTTGGGCTGATAAAAATGTTTTTCTGTCACTCACCAAAGGAAACTTTTCCCACTAGTCCTTTTCTATGATTCTTTTATTCAGCAAATATTTCTGGAGTACCTACTAGGCACTAAGTTGTTCTAGGTTTTGGTCTTTGAGCCACAAATAAGGAGTGTCTCTGATGTGTGGAACTTACAGTGTAATGGAGAAGACAGTCAAAATAAATAGATATGTAATATCAGATGGTGAAACATGTTTTAAAGGTAAAGTGTATTAATGATCAGTAGGCAGTGATGGGAGTATGTATTGTTTTGCATAATGTGATTAGAGAAGATTTCTCAGATTTGAGTTAAACCTAAATACAGTGAGAGAGTGAGCTATGTGGATATTCAGAAGAAGAGCTCTCCATGCAGAAGCGAGTACTGTGCTAACTTGTGTTCTGGAAAGGCCAATGTGAGAATGAAATCAGCTTGGTAGGAGTTGAAGTCAAGGAAGTTGGCAAAGGAAGATCTTGTTAACCTTTGGGCTTGGATCAAAATTTAAATGTGTCAGGAAGGCTTTGGAGGATCTTGAACAGAAGAATCTAATGTTGTCTGATAATATTTTAGAAGGATCACAGGAATAACTGAATAAACTATATGTGGGGGGAGGGGTTGCAGTAGAAGAACCTAGTTGCTAGGAGACTTATTATAGTGTTCTCTTGATGAGAAATGATGGTGATTTGGAGTAGCGTATTAGCTGTGGAGATGGTAAATGGTCAGATATGTGATGTTTGGTTGGATGTAGGGAGCAATACGGGGAGAGGAGCTAAGGATGTTTCTCAAGTTTTAGGCTTGAACAATTGGGTGAGTGGAGGTTCTATTAACTGGAAGTACCCAGCGAGGAACAGTTTATGGGGACTAGGAGAATGCGAGGAATTTATATTTATTTTCAATATGTTAACTTTTAGATACCTGTTGGACAGTCTAATTGAGGTCAAACACTCTCCTGGAGATTAGCTCTGATGTGGGATTGGGAATATACATATTGAAGTCACCCAGGAATTGATGGAACTGGGTAGGATCACTAGGGATGAGTGAGTGTGAATGATGATAAAGAAGAAAAATGGGAGGACTTAATGTTAAGTTCTTGAGCATGTAGACATCTGCAGAAGAGAAGGTTCTTTCAAAGGATATTGAAAAGAAGTGACTAGTAAGATAGGAGGACATGATATCCCAGAAACTGAGAAAGAAGGGATTCAAGAAGGGGGAATTATGCCAGATACTCCAAGGACATAGAATAATTTAAAACTTGATAATTGACCTTTGGTTTTGACTTGCTAAATCCTGTTGATTCTACTTTGATCAATAGGGCTGTAAACTTTATAGCAGTCAAAATAAATAGATATGTAATTGATATCTATTTATTATAAATAGATATGTAATAGATATCTATTTATTGTAAATAGATATGTAGTATGCACTCCCTGCCAGCAAGAGTATTAGTCTTTTCGCCTCGACTATTTTCCTCTTTTGGATTGTTGTTCTTATTACAATATAAAACATGGGCATTTTAGAAAAATTGGAGAAAACAAAGTATAAGAAAGATGAAACAACAATATTCCTTATCCACCTTACCTTTAGAGATAATCACTGATAATAACCTCTTCCATTTTTTTCTATGCATTTTTATACATCTTTGAAATGCATATAATGTTTTTATATAGAATTGAGGTGAAAAAGTTCGCTTTTGAAAATGAACATAGTGGGTCAACTTAGCAAATGTCAAGACATTTTTGAGAATGTGTAGCAGCATAGATGAAAAAGCCTAACTGGAGTTTCTCTTCTGTGTCTACCCCAATTATATCTTAAATGAGTCCTGATTAATTTTCCTAGAGCATGTTCTCCTAAGCTGTTAGTGCATAGAGTGACGGTTAAATTAAAAGCATGAGCTCTATTTTTTTTTTAAGTAATACATGCTTATAGCAGGACATTTGGAAAATAGAAGGTGTATTCTTATCTTTTGGAGATAAGAATTGCTGCTTATAATTAATGTTTATGATTTTCATCTATTTCCTGCCCTTTTCCACTTGTCTAAGTGTACATACACATGCATTTTATTTATTTATTTATCTCTAATGAGGATCAGACTTATGTTTTCTGGTTAGCATTTTCTTCACAATCCATTCTTCTCTCTGTTCTTTATAAATTATCATGGTCAGCGTATAAGCAGTTTTGTAATTCTGTTCGTTGTCAAATTGCTCTTCAAAAAGATTGTACCATTTGAAAGCATATTTATAAAGAATTTTGTTTTCTTTAAATTTTAGGGTAGACCACTATCTTGTTGAGCTATTTTAAATGAAGTTCTACTTGGATACAAAGATGAGGACTAGATAACTTCTTGAGGTTCCTTCTAACCCCTAGGATGAAGATAATAACTAACATTTGTGTAGTGCTCTAAAGTTTACAGAGTGAGTTCCCATACATCATCTCACTTGACCCTCACAACAACCCTGTGAGGTAGGTAGGACAGGTATTATTATCCTCATTTTAGAGATAAAGAAAACTGATAGAGAGGTTAAGTGATTTAATCAAGTTTAATTGTTCTGACAGTGGCTTGAATCCAGTTTTTTTTCTTTTGATTTAATCATATTCTTTGTATAAGATTTCATACAATTGCACATTCAGGATTATTTACACATATTGGCTAGTTAAATGATATTTATTCTCTACAGAGAAAAATTCTAATGACAATAGTGTTAATATAGCCAGTGTCCCTTTTCCATTCCTTCCTCCCTCTTATCAATTGAATGGCTTTGTTTCTTTTGATTAAGTAATTTAATTATGTCACTATATTAAGCACCTACTGTTTTCCTCACCATTTGGGGGAAGGGGAAGTTAAGTTTTTCATTTTTTCTCTCTTTATCTTTTACTCTTTATTTTCTCTGCCTCCCCCCTTTGCATCACTCAAAAGTATAACTATATTGCTTACTCTCACATATGTAGCATAAAGTCTGTTAAGTAATAGGGTCTCAGTTAGAATATCTGGTCCTGACATGAATCTAATGTAGAATACTAAGGCTTTTGAAGGTGTTGAGCTCTTTTGTATCTTAAATAAAATTGAGATTATTGAGCCTTCCAGGTGCCTGTGACACTCTTAAAGGGACAGCAAATGATAAATGAAAGTGATAGTTGAGTTGAGGACAAATCTGGAGTGATTATTCTTCTCTTTTGACTAGTTACCTTAGGAGGTAGAAGTTTCTCAAACTGAATTTATGTGAGAACTTAGCAAAGACAGTGTCACATATGTTAGGAATAGACCTAAACTTTCATGATTGTAGTTTTTTATGTTAAAACCATCTCACAGTTTTTTGTACTACCTTTAAGTACTTATAACTTCCAATATTTTTTAAAATTAATTTTTTATTATTATTTTTGTTTTTCTCTAGTTGTTGGTCTTGACGATATTATGGATGAAGGAGTTGTTAAAGAAAGTGGCAATGATACCATTGATGAAGAAGAATTGATTTTACCTAACAGGAATTTGAGGGACAAAGTAGAAGAAAATTCAGTGAGATCACCAAGAAAATCACCTCGTTTAATGGCACAAGGTAATTCTTTCAAAGAGGTCCAGCCAGAAGGTCAGAGCTATAGGAATAGATGTATTGGGTTGTAAACTTGCCAAGCAGAGATCATTTTTTATATTTGCTAATATTAAATGTTTTAATATTCAAATTATGAGATTATGTCAATTTGTTGTATAAAGTCTCCAGCACCTACTACCCCAATACTCATTTGTCTATCCATGGTAGAAATCACTGTTAACTCAGCTAGCTAGCTTTTTTTTTTTTCTTTTTCTTTTTCTTTCTTGGTATTTACCTTCATATCTTTAAGAAGCATGCAGATATTCCTACTTTTTGATTATTCTGATTTAGGTATTTATCACTTGACTTCTCACTCTGGATGATAAAAGTTTTTCTTTTCTTTTCCCTGTCACATAAAAGCACTTCCAATATATAATTTTGTTAGAATTAATTATTTGTTACTATGGCTACATGTTGTTGACAATGATACTTTTAGTAAATGATAGCTACTTCTCCTGTACAACTTTTTGTCTTCTGGATTTGATTGTTTTCAATTTGCATTTGCTTTATTTATTGTGGATGTTCCAGTGATTACTCCCCAACTAGTTTTGTTATTTGTCTGAATTTTTCTTAATGAAATTTTGTATATCAGGTATTCTGTCATTTTCATTTTATTGAAAAAGTAACCTTTGGTGCCTTCTGATCATTGCCTTGGGTAGACTATTGTTAACCTTATAAATCTGATAGAAAGCCATTATTCAGGAGTCTTTTTTTTTTTTAACTGTTCTTCTGAGGAGTCTGTACTTGGTACTTTGTTATAGTTCCTGTTTCTTTCTTTTTGGTCGTTGAGTGCCTTTATTTTGTGACACACCTTTTCCAGAAGTTTTGTGAGAAAAGGAATTGTGGAGATAAACTTCTTAAATTATGTGTGTCTGCAAGTCTATTGAATCTGTTCTCACTTGGAATCATGGTTTAGTTGGAAATGAAATTTGAGATTGGAAATCAGTTTCTTTGGAAATTTAAAGGTGTTTTTCCATTTTCTTCTAACTTAAAAGTGTTATTGAGAAGTTTATTTTGATTATTTTTGGAGATATATTACCTGCTTTCTTATGGAAGGTTGTGGAATCTTCCTCTTTAGTGCTAGTGTTTTGATGTTTTGTGATACTCTTGGTGTGAATGTATCATGATAATGTACCTTGATGTGAGTATATTTAATGTATTGAGCTAGGATTGATTAGAGCTTTAGTCTTAAAAACTATTGGTTTTCAGTTCTAGGAAAATGTCTTGAGTTATTTCATTGTTAATTCTCTTGTTTTCTCAGTTCTTGCTTTCTGAAATTCCTATTAATGCAAGTGTTAGAAGGCACAGATTAGCCCTTTCATTTATATTTTGCATACTCCAACCTTTTGCTTTTTTCCTTTACTTGCTGAAATTTTCTATTTCCTCAGACTTCACTGTTTTGTACTTTTAAATTTCCAAATATCCTTTTGTTTAATTTTGAAATTGGCCCTTTTGTTAACATTCTATTCTGGATTTGCGCATATAATATCTTTCTTATTAAGCAACTCATGGTATTTTAAAAAGTTTTTTTTATCTCCTTTCATAATTTTCTTTCCCTTCATTTTGTATTTTAAAAGTATTGTGGACTTCATGTTTCATGTTAGAGGCTTTCCTAGAATGTTAAACCCTTGACTGTTGCTCATGTTTAAGGATAGAGAACAAAGACAGCATGGAACCTATAAGCACAAGGACAGTTGTGTGGTCATCTGGCTTTGCTGTTTTTTGACGGAATCCCTCATATCAAAGTTTAGGTTATTCCTGTAATAGCATATTATGGGAGTCTTTGAGGGATAATGTTTGGGGTGTCTCTGTTTTCAGTGTATACAAATTGACTTAAGTCTCACAAATTTCACTGTATTGTCCTCCACTCTCATATATATATATATATGATACTCCTTAGTATAATACACTTTACTCTCTCAAGAGGATAAACCACCAGTTTTGGGTTAGGTGTTGGATTTTGCCAAACCTGCCAGCTTAGTGTCTGTCGCATTAGGTCTTCTATATCAGTTTTTTTTTCTCTTGTGGTACTGGGGATTGAACCCAGGGACACTTTATTCCTGAAATATATCCTCAACTCTTTTATATTTTTTATTTTGAGGCAAGGTCCTGCTAAGTTGCCGAGGCTGGCTTCAAATGTGCAATCCTCCTGCTTCAGCTTCCTGAGTAGCTAGGTTTATGGGTGTGTACCACTGCACTCAGCATTACATCAGTTACTTTTTAATCACGTCTTGTTTTGCTTCAAGAATTTGTCATTGTTTTCTCCTCTTTGGTTCTTCCTTTTTCTTTTGGATTCATGCCTTTTCAAAAAAGATCCCTTTCTGTAGTATAGTGTTGAAGTGAATAAACTTTGTTGCAAGTATTCACCTGAGTTTTTCCTTGAATTGCATTTTTGATCAGATTTAGTTATTTGGCCTGTGCATATTTGAGAATTCAAGAAATGAATAAAACAAATAATGTAGAAAAATAATAGTTTTTATCAATAGAGTCAGGCTCCAAACTAAAACAGTTTATATTTAGAGACAAATGACTTTTATCTTTTGCGTAACAAATTACTTTCTATTAGAAACTAATATTTTATCAGTATATCTTCACAGTTACTGTGCTATTTGTTCTTTTATGATTTTTAGCAATCACTTGAGTGTTAAAAGTCTTCATTTATTTCAAGGGTGGATAAAGTGGGTTTCAAAGCTTTAAAAGTCATCTAAATTATGGAATAAAGCCTCATTAACATTTATTATTTAAAAAATATATAGGTGAGCTTTGGATGAACTCATAATCCACTTGATAATTTTTAAAAGTTATTAACTGCTTCCTTAATGTTCACATACATTATCAAGTCCTGGAGGAATTAAGAAAGGGTCCCTGAGGAATGTACAGGAAGAATTAATGAGATCCTCAAACTGCTGACAGGAGGATGCCCAGACTGTGTACCATTGTAAAGATCAGAATAAATAAAGAATAAGTAAAGAGAGGATTAAAAAAAAAAGAAGAAGAAGAAGAAGAAGAAGTGTTCTAAAGAGAAGGAGCAGAGTATAAAAGATAAAGTCTCATGTGAGATAATCTTACTATTGTAATATGAAGATTGCTTACTAACATTCAAATTACTGTACTTGGGCAGGGGTGGCCAAGCAATTGGATGGGATCCACTCACTGATAGCGTGCTAAACAAACTGCAGCTGTGATTCATTCTTCATCAAAACCAGCTCTTTAAGCTGGGTGTGGTGTAATCCTGGTGGCTCGGGAGGCTGAGGCAGGAGGATCTCAATTTTGAGGCCCTAAGCCACTTAGTAAGTGGCTTAAAATAAAAAATAAAAAGGGCTGGGGAGGGTTGGCTTGTGGCTCAGTGGTAGAGCACTTGCCTCGCACATGTGAACTACTGGGTTCGATCTTCAGCACCACATAAAAATAAAGATTTTTTTTTTAAAAAAAAGGCTGGGGATGTGGCTCAGTGGTGAAATGCCTCTGGGTTCAATCCCCACTACAAAAAAAAAAAAAAAAAAAAAACCCAAGCAAACAAAAAGAAAGATAAGCTTTCCCTCATAGAATCTGGGGGTGGGGGTGAGGATGGGGGAAGATGACAAGAAAGTAGCAGGGAATCTATTAGAGAAGAGGAAGGTGACTGAGTGGAGAGGGGAGAGAAGAGAATAAGAGAAGGTCATGGGGTAAATAGAATCAAAGTATGTTATTTGTATGTATATGAATAAGCAACAGTGAAACTCATTCCATATAATAATTTTTTTCTTTTTAAGAAAGGGTCCCTAAGATTAGGATGACTATATAATTTAGTTTTCAAACTGGGTGAAAGTTTGAAGAGTATACTGTTAAGATGGGTGTGGTTGTGCACACGCCAGTAATTTGGAAGGCTGGGATCGTGAGTTCAAAGCCAGCCTCAGCAATGGGGAGGCACTAAGCAACTCAGTGAGACCCTGCCTCTAAATAAAATACAAAATAGAGCATTGGTAGAGAGCCCCTGAGTTCAATACCCAGTACCTGTACCCCCCACCCCTGCCCACCAAAAAAAAAAAAAAGTGCTGTTAATTTTATCAGGACTATAAGCATAACCTGGAATAGTTCCGGTAAAAAATAGTTCCAGATAGTTCCTTCTCACAGTTTAATTATAAATGACAAATTAGGGAAATTTTAGAAATATTGGGGTATAGTAGGATTTTGTTTTGAAAGAGAGCTTTTAAAAATGGTATTGTTCATCTGGAATTGGTTTAGAAGTATAGGATATGCAGTCTTGGAAATAGCTTTGTATTTTGAATTTTAATTTATGAGTCTTTCTACTTACTGAGTTAATCAGTTCTTTTCACTTTGTTTCTCCTGGAGGATTTATCAGGATAAGAAAAGAGGAAAAGCTCAGACTTTTTACATTTTCATTTTGATACATTTACTTGGTTTAGATATTTTAAATTTTAATTTTCTGGTAATCTGTGTATTGTACTCTGGCATATACTCTTAGTTAGGAATAGCTTGAATGTTAAATTGTGATGTAAGGTAAATACATTGAAGAAAGGAATTAGACTTTTTGAGGTTTTATCTCGACTCATGTAGATCCTATTTGTGATAGATGGTTTTAGTTTGGATTTTATTAGTGTTTGAATTTATTCAGTTTTATATGTTTGGAAATGTTTAGTATTTAAAATGTATGATGGCTTTCTTTGGGCATTAATGTAAAGGAAGCTCATTTATTTTTACTTAATACTTCTTATGGAAGAGAAACCTGATGAAAATGTTTCTTGTATTAGGTTATAGTATTAGTCTGAGTTGTATAGTTGCTTTTTTTTTTTTTAACCCCACCAGAATTCAAAGAACTTTGATAGAGTTGATATATATGTTAATGTATATATGAGCATTTTTATTAAAATGTTCATATAAGTTTTAGAGCTCAGAATAAAGAAGTGATATATTATTATATAAATTGTACTGAGATAAAAACACATGGCAAAATAGCTAAGTTATTTTTATTTATTTTTTTCCTTGTGATAGAACAAGTAAGAAGTTTGCGACAAAGCACTATTGCCAAGCGTTCAAATGCAGCACCTTTAAGTAGCACAAAAAAAGCATCTGGGAAGACTGTATCTACCCCTAAAGCAGGGGTGAAACAACCAGATAAATGTCAGATTAAAGAAGAAGTTTGTACATCACTAAAACCTGAGTATCATAAGGAGAATAGAAGGAGCAGCAGACACATTGGACAGATTGAAGTGGTACCAGAAATATCAGTGTCTTCAGCTCATTCTTCAGTGTCATCTTGTCTTGAAATGAAGGAAGAAGATGGATTAGATTCCAAGCATAAATATAATAATCAGGGAGAAGCAAATGTGCCATCTCATGAATTAAATAGTCCACTTCTTTCAGAGACTTGTGTTAGTATTGAAGAAAAGAAAAATGAAGCTCTGATGGAAGGTAAAATTAAGACTGTTAGTAGCCCATTGTTTCAGTTTTCAGGTAAAGAAGATGATGAACAGAATGATTCCATTTCAGGTAAAATGGATGAGACTGTTGAAGAAAGGAGGGCAAAGGGAAAACTTGAACAAGAATCAAAGGTGGTAGCAAAATTATCTCATGAGGATGACCAAATTATTGAGGAACCTGAATCTTCTTCTGGTATGTCTGGTGATACTGCTTGTATAGATACAAATAAGACAGAGAAGAACCTTGTAGATTTGCCTAGTTCAGTGGATAAAGTGACTGAATGTAATTTGGAATTGAAGAATACCATGGATATTGTTGATGAAGCTGAGAATTCCCTTCAAAGAACTAAAGTGGAACCATTAGGTTCTTGTGAAGACACAGAGTCTAATGATATTCAGCTAAAGACCACTGAGTTTAATAAATCAAATTCAGAGGTGGTTGATACTAGTCCTTTTGAACCAGAAACTAATATTTTAGAAAATACTATTTGTGATGTGCCTGACCAAAATTCAAAGCTGTTGGATATTACTGAAAATATTAAAATGGAGCCTCATGATACAGCAAACCTTCAGAATGATAGGAGCAGCCAGTCAAGTAGTGTATCTTGCTTAGAGTCAAAAAACACAAAATCCAAACACACAAAACCTGTAACTCATTCTAAGCAAAACATGACCACAGATACTCCAAGGAAAACTGTTGCAGCAAAGCATGAAGTAGTGCATAACAAGACTAAAGTTAATGTTAAAAGTGTGAAACGAAATGCCGATGAACCAGAATCTCAGCAAAATTTTCATAGACCAGTCAAAGTGAGAAAAAAACAAATTGATAAGGATGCAAAGACTCAGAGTTATAATTCTGGGGCTAAATCTATGAAAAGCCAAGCTCATTCTGTGTTGAGAAAAACATCACAGGATCAAAATGTAGTGCAAACTTCCAAATCTTTAACTCATTCTTTGAGTGATAAGCCTCTTCCTGGTCACCCTAGTTGCTCTAAAGAACCTCATCATCCTGCACAAACTGGACACTTACTACATTCCAGCCAGAAACAGTGCCATAAACCTCAGCAGCAGGTATCAGGAGTGAAAATCACTAGTCATGTAAAAGAAGAGCTTGAACACCCAGGCCTTGAGCATTCTAAGGAGGATGATAAACTGAAACTAAAAAAACCTGAGAAAAACCTACAACCTCGCCAGAGAAGAAGCAGCAGAAGTTTTTCTTTGGATGAACCACCATTATTCATTCCAGACAACATAGCTACCGTAAAAAAAGAAGGCTCAGATCATAATTCTTCATTTGAAAGCAAATATGTATGGACTCCCAGCAAGCAGTGTGGGTTTTGCAAAAAACCACATGGCAACAGGTGTGTGTGTGTGTGTATGAGTGATGTATACATTGAAGAGAAATTGGTTTTGTGGCGGGTGGGATTAGTGTGAGAATTTTTTTATATATACAGAAATTATTTAATATACAAAGACTTTTGCAAAAACCAAAAAACCCCTCATCAATCCTGGATAAATGATAGAAAGATGGAGCCACTGAAATTACAAATATATCATCCCAGAACATTTTTAAAAGCATAATCTGACCAATAGCTGATATATACAGAAATGTTATATTGTAACCAGTGAGAGAGAGTGTAATTTAGTAATTACATCTGAAAAAGATACTGAAAACTTTGGCTTATCCGAAAATTGTTACACTGCCTTGGGGACTGTAAGTTATATATCATTCTATTTGGCTTGAGAAGAACTAGTAATAAAGTATGAAGGTCATAATGGAAATTTAATTTTCTTTTGAAGTTTTTTTTTTTTTTTTAAATAATGCACATTAAAGACTTAATACTATTACCTCAAAACTGTCAAACTTGACTTTGGAATGAAATTTGATAGCTGAAACAACTGTTAAATTACACAGTGAATTTTGTATGTAACATGAAATAGAGTGAGAACATGTATTTCTTTTTGGAATGTTGTAGTGATTACAGTAATTTTTTGTGAGTTCTAGTCTTTCAAAATTTTAGTTTATTTAGCATTACTTTTCATTATTCTTTTTTAGAATTCCATTAATAGTTTTATGACACTGCCTTCCCACTCCAATACATTTTTTTATTTACTGGCTTTTTTAAGAAAAGGAAAACAAGATGAAGTGGAATTTGCAGCTACAAGATTGTCCTGATCAAGTGTTCACATTGCTGTTGGAACTTCTGTCAACACTGATACGATAAAAGGAAATTATAACTTGTACATTATTATGTTATCTTTATTCATGAAAGTTAATATTAGGGTGACTTTTCCTAGCACTGTCAGACTAAATAAAAATGAAACTAAATTTGGAGAGGGACAATTTTAGTAAAGTATATTGTAATACATTATTTTGATGGGGCGGAGTTGTTAGGAGAGTGGAAGAGGGGAAGAGTTGGGGTTCTCTAAAAAATAAGTTTTATGTCAAAGAGTTTCTTCATTTATGATTTATGATCAGTACAAGGCTTATTTTCAGCATCTGGGGTTATTTCATAACAATATTTTCCAGTTTTTTCACATTGTGATTTTTTTGAATACAGTGCTACATTTGTCCCTACTTTTATGGTCTTTATAGTTTTTTTATATAAAACACCTTATTCTGATATTTCAAAATGAGCCTACTATTTTTAGACTTAAGAATTAAGAGTTAGATGGTGCTTTTAAGTAGCCTTTTAATAAAAGCCAGCTCTTTTGTGTCTGCTAAAATCTTCTAAAAATCATCACCTTGACATATGGTCAGAGAAATGGAATAGAAGCCTTAAGTGAAACATGGGCATAGAGTTGGAAGCTGTGTTTAAGTACATTATAATGTAGCTTTATTTTTTTTAAGCATATCTTTATTTTATTTATTTTTTTATATGGTGCTGAGGATCAAACCTAGTGCCTCACGCATGCCAGGCAAGCGTTCAACCACTGAGCTGTAACCCCAGGCCTTCTATTGTAGCTTTTTAATAGATAAACTTTTGTTCTAATGACCCAGTCTTCATGAGTTTGTCCAGGCTTTTTAATACTTCATCAACATCAACAGTTATTTTCATAAGATGAAGATAAGTGTTAGTTCTATTAAAGAATTTTTTTTTAAACTTAATGCCACCTTTGAGATCTACTCTACATTGTCTAGAGTATCTTTCCTCCAGTTGGAAAATGAATCAGAATGTTAGATGTATAGGAATTTTGGGTTCACCCTGTGTAATTGACCTAGATAATATATAAAAAAAACATTGGAAACAATCAGTTTTGGAAGGAGCTTTACAGAATTCTTCAGTCTTGTGAATAAAGAAGACTAAGTGATTGCTTTTTTCTTTACATATCAACTAGCCTTCTCTGCTTTATTATATTGCATTTACTCAAAATGTACATTTCACGTAGTAATTTTCCTATTTTAATCCACATGTAATAATATGAACTTATTTAAGGGAAAATGTATAGAAATAATTTTAGTCCTCTTTGATGTCACGTATTAGCTACACTGAAAGTTATTTGTTAATACACAGATCTGACATTGTTAGCCCTTGTGACATTGCTTCTGTAAAGACTATTTTAACTTCAGCATTTTACACACACTGCATTTGGTATTAACCTCCTGATATGTGCATCCAGCTGGAAATTATATTTTGTAGTAGAGAGATTCATGGCATAGCCAGATGTGATAAGCAACTTCTACATTTATCATAAAGACAGTAGGTATTAACTCTTTAAGATGCTGTGTAAGGTTTTTTGCTGCTTCTTCCTAATTCAGCCTAAAACCAAAAGAATGTTGTTTTAAAAACTATTTAACGCTTCGTTTTTCAATAAATGCAACTTTTGAATTTTTTAACATCAGCTAGTTAGCATTTTGAAAGAACAAAGTCTTAAATACCTTGTGGTTTCTACTTCCTTAATTCTTCAAAAGATGCTTGTATCTTTAATTTGCATTGTACTTTCATGGCCCTCGTTATAGATTAGTATATTGGATAAAGTTTTTAAAAATGGAAAAAAAATCTTCTTAGTAAAATGTATTCATAGATTTACGTTCAAATAAGAAAACTTATTTCTGAGAAGGTAATTCTTTTCTAGAACTAATGATTCTGATTTTTCTCAGAATTTTGTAGACAAAATATTTATAGACATATTTTCCCCTCCATATTAGATAGTTGTAATAACAAATGATTTAATGTTTATGTGAAATAGAATTCTTTTATCTTAGAATAGTGAGTACAAATATACTCTACAGTAACATGGGCTAGGCTGACACTAAAAATTATTCAGAGCTGAAGGCCCATCTTATAACACATAAAAGTGTTAATGATTTGTGACATAAATTTGTTAAGAGTAGAAGTTCTCATTATTGCTTCTGTAGTTTACTTTGAAGAAACTTGAAAATTTTCTAAGAATGTGTTTTGGCTCATGCCAAAATGATTCTTAACTAATTTATACTAATTTGGTTCAGTTAAATGATCCAGAGCTAAATCCTACACAGTGATTTTAGATCAATATTGATTACCGTAGCATCTATGGTACAATATTTTCCTTAATTTCTCTTCTGAGTAACCAGAAATGCAGGGACAGGGCAAAATAATGGGAGAGTAATTATTAGCTACTTCACCTCTTGCTGTACTGTGCACCCCTACTGTGTCATCCCCCTTCCTCGTGTCTTTAAAGTACAGTAACCCGGAAAGGGAAGAAAATAAACTCCTTATGTGTGTATGTGTATGAAAAATCATCCATTTTTAAAAGTATAGCTTAAAAAGTTCATGGTACTTCTAAGTTTTAGATTTTAAAATAGTCACTATTTACATTTTTGGAGAATTAGTTCCATTTAAAGTGCATTTCATTTTCCCCTGTGGAAATTCTTTTTACCAACATCATTTTTTTTCCCTTGATTAACTGCATGTTTTTAACATAAAACCTAAACTATTAAGATATCATCTGTAGATGGCACTAGAGGTTAGCTTTTCGGAGCCTCTTAAGTTTGAGATATGTCCAAAATAAATTTGAAGTAAGGCACAGTGAAATAATTACTTGAAAATTTTATGATCATAACTTTTTCTTCTCTGGTTAAGTTAAATAAAAATTTGAAAATACTATGTGTTTTATAATTTGACATTTAGAATAGGATTTGGCACAAAAGCATAGTCCAGGTTTTCAAGTCGTGTCTTATTGAAATCATTTCAGACTTCGTTTGAAGAAATCATAAACCAGCTTTGTGGAAGTAAAGAGACATCACCATTAGCTTTCCTTAAGTATTTCAAATCTGTTCATATTAGTTGCTTTCAGAAATAATGCTTTTAACTTTGCAACTTGAAATGAAGACATATTGAAGCACCTGTATTATTAAAACCTTTTTTTCCCCTTTGGCTGGAATATCTTTATCACTGAAACATATGAAGCCATCAAGGATTTCAAATCTAGACATCACCTCTGTTATCTAGAGATCTTCTATTTCTGTCTTAGAAACAAATATTCCATTGTTTGAAATTTTTTTCATGTCTTGTGAATCCAAAACGTGTTTTTTAAATTTTTCAAACCAAATGCATCATTGGAAAGATGAGGACTTAACCTGATAAAAGTAGCACAGCCATAACCAATGAAGGTTAAGAATGATAAACATAGATATGAAGAAGTCAAGGCACAGAAGTAGTTGGCAAAGGCACATGAGTCAGGAGAAAAGCAAGTGCTGCTATGGAGGAATGAGGTATTTGGTGTGACTTTTAAAACACCTTGTGAGGATGTATAGTTAAAGATTTTAATTTTTGTATTTTCAGTGTTAAACAGGATCTCCAACCTGCTCTATTTAGAGCAGGTTGACTTTACAATCCAGTGTATTGCCTTTACAATTTCTCCTTCCTATTGGACTACAAGTCTGCCTCTATCTGCCTCCCACTACAGGGAATTGAGCACAGAGGCACTCTACCACTGAGCTACATCTCCAGCCCTTTCAAAAAACTTTAAAAAGACACGTTCTTACAAAGTTGCCTAGGCTGGTACCAAACTTGTGATCCTCCTGTGTCAACTTCTCAAGTTGCTGGGATCACAGGTGTGCCCTAATGTGCCCTACAGACTAAAAGTTCTAAAAGAATTTTGGCACTTGGTGATTGCAGTGGTGTCAAAATCAGTAGACTAGACAAGTCCTTAAATGATTAAAGAAGATAGAAGTCTTTAAAACATACCATGAATTGCTAGCCTGAAGAAGGAAGAAGGAAAATGTTAAAACATGAATATTTGAAGTGAGCTTTGTAGTTTTCCTAACAGATTAAAAAGTATGTAAAGGAGATAATGTCTCTCTTACATTGCTGTTTACATATCTGATTTGCCAATTTATTCTAAAGTAATTAAAATTATAATTGAGGAAAAAAACATTTTTGGAATGATGAATCTCATGTCTTTAGACTTACTGGTAGTGTGATTAGTGATTTATTGTTTAGTGCATTTGCTACTAAAGTGCAGTACAGGGAAAGACTGACCAGAAGAATGGAATTAAGATAGAATCTGAATGTTATTACCTTCATGTCAAGGTTGCATACTAATCCTTTGGAAAACAAGTTTTTTATCTAAAGCACTTGGGCATTAGTAGGAATATCTTTCTCACCCAAAAGTTTATAAACATTTTTCAGCTGAATCTTACGCAATGAAAGCATATTTTGAGCTTAAGTGATACTGGTTAATAAACAGTTTTAGAGACCCCTTATGTTTTTACTTACATTTTTGTTGCTGTTTTTTTCCTTTTCACTTAAAATAATTTGGATAAACAATTCTTCCCCAATTTTATGCATGATTTCAAAGACTATAGCTGTAACTTGAATGGATTATGATGAAATTATCACAGAAATCACTTTCCTCTGGAGAAATTAATTGATTCTGTAATTTGTTCTATGTGGCACTCTTTATGGACAGATCTGTTGTCCTTTGTTTTTATTCGTGATGGCGTGTTGTTTGTGTCCTCCCCACTCTAATATTTTCTCATGCCAGAGGAAATAATTTGAAGTTTTAGAAATTCCATTTTCATCATGTTCTTTGAAATTTGCTCCATGTTGAACTAATGGAATGGGTAAAGGTGAAAACATGCAAAATATCAGAAAATCAAATATTGAACATTTAATTTAGTCTCACTTTTGACATTGATTTTTTTAAAAAATCACAATTTTTGTTGTTTTTTGCTTTTTTTTTTTTTTTCCAGGTTTATGGTTGGCTGTGGGAGATGTGATGACTGGTTTCATGGTGATTGTGTTGGGTTAAGTCTTTCCCAAGCACAACAAATGGGAGAGGAAGACAAAGAATATGTGTGTGTAAAATGTTGTGCTGAAGAAGATAAAAAGACTGAGATATTAGACCCAGATATTTTGGAAAACCAAGCTACAGTTGAAGTCCATAGTGAAGATAAAACAATGGAATGTGAAAAGCTTGGGTTATCAAAGCATATGACAACAAATGACAAAACCAAATACATAGATGATACAGTGAAGCACAAGGTCAAAATTTTAAAACGGGTGAGCTTTTTATTGGTACATTTTGTTATTTTAAGAATTTTGTGTGAACCAACCGTGAGAATTTTGAAATTTCAAGGTTTGAGTTTTTCTGGTGTACAGTTTTAAATTTATGTTTTCTTAAAAATGAAATTTATTTAAGAATATTTGGATAATCATGGTGAAACCAGATGGTGGCATCTTCAGAATATGCAAGCCTTATTTCTCATGGTTCTCTGTGCTATTTCTGTAGAGGCTGCATTTTTTTTTAAAGGCATTTCAGAGCCTTTCAATTTGAATAAAACAGTAAAATATTTACTTAATAAATTTTGAGATGATAAAAACTCTTTGATTAAGTCAAAATTTGAAGACTTTAATATGTACATTATAATTTGACATTTAGAATTGAACAGAATTGTCTGTTAGGATGCTTGTGTGATCTTGTGATTTGTAAGTATAAATTGTGCTTGCCAAGTTTTTAAAAAAGCTTTTTAGACCATAAATGTCAATTTTTTAAGTATTTGGCATTATTATTTTCAAGTTGGAAGATTTTTTTTCTATTGTTTTTCCTGTAAGGAAAAAATTACTTTTAAAATAACTTTTAGTTTTCATCCCCGCCCCCAGCCCCATATTTGCTTGGAACTCTCACCTCATTATTTTTCTCCTAAAAGGTTGGTCAGTTTTCCCTGATCTTATATTTTTAACTATTTTCTGAAGTGTTTCTTTTCTTCTGTTTTTTTTTTTTTGTTGTTGTTGTCTTTGTTCTTTGTTTTTGGTACTGGGGATTAAACCAGGCTGAGGCTCACCTTGAACCATGCCATCCTCTGTCTCAGCCTCCTGAGTCGCTAGACCTTCTGAAATAGTTTTCTAATAGAAATTTCAAGATGCTTGGGGCTGGGGTTGTGGCTCAGCAGTAGAGTGCTCGCCTAGCAAATGGAGGCCCTGGGTTCGATCCTCAGCACCACATAAAAATAAATAAGTAAAATAAAGGTATTGTGTACAACTACAATTAAAAAATGAATATTTAAAAAAAGAAAATTTCAAGATGCTTAACAGGAGCAATATAAAGGATACAATATTTTATCTCATTGAATTTTCTTGTCTTTTCATTACCTTTGATTTTTTAAATCCTTAATTTGTTATAGAATACTTCAGAGAAGGAAATAGTAGCAACAAATACATAAGAATAGACAAGTATGATAATCTAAAAGATAGCATGAATTTTAGAGTTGGAAGGAACCTAGGGACCTTTTAGTCCAACCATTCTGCTTTGTTAATATTTTTTACAATTCTAAGTGAAAGTCCAGTTTCTATTTGAAAAGCCTTGCAAGGGACTACATCTTCATTTTAAACAGCTCCACTTGTTAGAAAATACTTCAGTTTGAGCTGAAATTTGCATCCCCAATGACTAATCTTTCTACAATACAATATGGAAGATAATAGATTCAAGTACATGATTGTTTCTCCAGAATCTTCCCCTTATTTTCCCCTGATTTATAAACTCAAGTTCTTTCAGACACTACTTATGAAACAAATCTGGATTAAGTACCAGTTTTCAAAACCTTGCAGAATCCAACATTATCTGTCCTACTTTTTGAGAATCAGATTCTGTCCTTCTGATATTTTCTATTTATTAGTTTGGTCAGCATCAAAATAATTTATAATATAGACCTGGGAGCTCCATTAAACAGTTTATAGCATATGTCTTTGGAAAGTTTCTTAATTATCACCTCTTGTATATAGCCTCTATTCCAGTATCTGTGTCCAAAAAGGAAATGAGGTTAGTCTGATTTTGTAAACGTATGTACCATCCAAGTGATCATTGCTTTCTTTCTTTCTTTTTTTTTTTATGTTGATGGTGACCTATTGAATCTTTGAACATGTCTGATGTTAGTTTATGGAATCTGCATTTCAGAGAGAGAATGTTTTTTTTAATATATATTTTTTAGTTCTCGGCGGACACAACATCTTTGTTTGTATGTGGTGCTGAGGATCGAACCTGGGCCTCACGCATGCCAGGCGAGCACGCTACCGCTTGAGCCACATCCCCAGCCCTGGAATCTGCATTTCAAATGTCACTTCCTATCCCTAAATTTTTATGTTGAGCCATTTATTGAGTTTCTGTTGTATGGCATGGTACTATCAGATTTAGGCATATAACATATCAAAATGTGTTGTTGTCAAGGAAGTGTAGTTGGAGGGGTAAAAAACAAAAGCAAAACAAACAAAAAAATTCAAGTAAATAAAAAATTAGAATATTCCCATTCTAGAGAAAATAATTTTTTTATATATATGCTCTTATAAACTTACGATCATGTTTGTCAATGCACAGCATTTTTCTGTCTTTCAAGCACATAGGTTTGATGTGATTAATTTCTACCAAGGATCTCAGAATTCAGTTTCATTAGTAATTCTTTGTGGGTTATAATTAGAACCAGAGAAGCAAGGATGGTTTATTTTGCCCCTGGGATTTAAAATTGTCAGTAGGCATACTGAGAACTCAGTTGATACACTTACGTAGGCAAGTGTGACTTCATTTGCTTTAGAAATATAGTGAAAAATGAAATGCTTGTTTCTCCACAATTTCTTTTTGCATATCTAAGCTAGCTAAGAACTCTTTTTTACCTTATGCCTGATTTTCTTTCTGTTAACATTATTGGGAACATAATCTCTTGCCCTTTTCTCCCTTCTTTTATAGGCTATTGTGTTTTGCAAAAAATAGGTGTGTAACAAATGGATTTTGAATGAAAGCAAATCTTTTTTTTACCAATAAGGCTTATTTTTTGTACATCTTTAAATATCTATCTATCTATATATATATGTATCTATATATTTATTTATTTTTTTGGATGCTGGAGATTGAACTTAGGGACACTTTACCCTTGAGTTACACACCCTGCCCTCTTTTTGTTTTTTTATTTATTTTGAAACCAGACCTCTCTAAGTTGTTGAGGCTGGCCTCAAACTTATCATCCTCCTTCTTTAGCCTTCCATGTTGCTAGGATTACAGGCATGCTTCACTGTACCTGTCATAAAATATGTGTTCTTTTTGGTGGGGGGCAGGTACTGAGGGTTGAACTCAGGGGCACTCGACTACTGAGCCACATCCTCGCCCTATTTTGTATTTTATTTAGAGACAGGATCTCAGTGACTTGTTTAGTGCCTTGCTTTTGCTGAGGCTGGCTTTGATCTCTCAGTCCTCCTACCTCAGCCTCTTGAGCCACTGGGATTACAGGCATGCACCACCACACCTGGCCAAAATGTTTGTTCTTAAGAGGTAGTAATACCAATTAGGTTGAATTTTTTTTATCCATATACTATTGAGGCTTGTTTCCTGTTTAAAGATTATTTAGTGGTATTCATTTTAATGAATTAAGTGCTATTTTTCCAGGAGTCTGGTGAAAGCAAAAATTCATCAGACTGTAGAGATAATGAAGTTAAAAAATGGCAGCTAGCTCCTCTTCGAAAGATGGGACAACCAGTTTTACCGCGGAGATCTTCAGAAGAAAAAAATGAGAAAATGCCAAAAGAGTCTACAACTGTTATTTGCACAGGTGAAAAAGCTTCAAAATCAGGTAGTGTTATTAAAATAAATTATTATATGCCAATTTATTTGTTTTATTTTGTACACAATAAATAGGGGATTTTTTAAAATTTGATATTTTAATAGCAGTAGTGATAGTTTATATGGTTGGCCTTATTTGTAATTCAAAAGTATTACTCTGAGATCTGGGAACTTAAGGCCCCCTGCCTTCATGGCACTTGGATACTAGTTGGAGAAGCAGAAAATAAGTTGACAAGTAAGAAGAGAGTGTTATCTTAAAGCCTGTGAAGAAAAAGTATAGTAGTGGGATAGAGAGCCACAATCAGGGAGAGTGCAGGGAACTTTTGTTTTAGATAGAATGAAAGAGGTAACTTGTAGATTTGAGGAAATGTATAGAGTTTTTGGAGAGATCAGTAAGTAAGGGACACAGTAAGTGAAATCTTTGAGGCAGTAACAAGCTTTGTATTTGAGGAGTAAGAAAGTCAACATGCAGTCATTTGAAGGTAATGCATGCAGTATAGAATATTAGTCAAAGATGAGGTTATAGAAAATTATGTATTGTGGGACCATGAGAAGGGTTTATATTTTGTTCTGAATGTTATGGGAAGCCTTTAGAGGGTTTTGTATAAGGCAATGATAAGTCAATCTCATTGATCTGTGAATATTGGATTGTAGGAGGGTACAAGAAAAATCATATACCAGTTAGGAATCTGTAGCAGTATCTTGTGAAATAAATGATGGTAGCTTGTAGCAGATGTATAATGGAAATAGGGAAAAATGGTCAAATTAAGATATATTTTACAATAGAGTAGACAGAACTTGCTGATGAAGAAAAGAAAGTCTTAGAGGATGATTGAATAAAGTGTTGGCATTGTTTACTGAGATGAGGACAATGCTAACATGGGGAAGAAAATTGAAAAGTTATATTTTGGCCATTAAAACTTTGAAAAGTCTGGAGCTGACAGAAGCCTTTGGGGATCAGTATATAAATTTGGGATTGATCAGTACATAGTTGTTATGGAAGTTAGGAAGAGGCTAGGAGGAGAGAATCCAGCAAAAGAGACTGAGAGATGTCCTTTTAGGAAATAGGACAATTGAGAGACCGTGGTGACTTGAGGACAGATGAAGTTTCAGGAGGCAGGAAATACTGAATTGTCATATGCTGTCTGGACATCTAATAAGATGAACACATACTGTTAAACCTATGATTTAGTAAAATAGAGATCATTGATGAGAATGGTTTCAATGGAGCAGTAAGGGGAAAACCCAGTAGTTTGTGAAAGAATGCAAAGGTGAGGATCTGCAGATATTTATTACATATAACTTTTTCAAGGTGTTTTGCTACTTAAGGAAATATAAATGATATATGATAGTCTCTTAAATATCATATATTTATATTTATTATATATTATATATATGTTTATCATTATATTATATATATTGTATTATGTATTTACCCTTATATATAGCTAGAGGTGGATGTGGGATCAAGGAATTTTTTTTCTAGAGGATACTTTATGACATGTTTGTTTTCTAGTTTTCCTAACACTCATTTATTGAAGAAACTTTTCTTGCTGCCTTTGTTCAAAATCAATTGGTTGTAAATAGGTAAATTTGCCGGGGCGGGGTGGGGGTTCACAGAACATTATATGTTTTGTTGGACTGGACTATGTATCTGTTTCTATGCAAGAACCATGCTGTTATTGGTTACTATTACTCATGTTGTATATTTTGAAGTCAGTATCATAAGGCCTTCTGTTTTGAACTTTCTGCTCAGAATTGCTTTGGCTAATTAGGATGATTTGTGGTTCCATACAAATTTTAGGAGTGGTTTTTCCTACTTTTGTGGAGAATGTTGTTGATAATTTCAATAAGCATTGCATTGAATTGGTAGATTGTTTGGAAGAATATGGACATGTTAGCAATACTCCATTTCTTCTGGTCCATGAACATGGAAGGTCTTTCCTTTTGTGTGTCTGTATGTGTATGTGTGTCTTCAGTTTCTTTCACCCAGCATTTTATAAATTTCATTGTAGGGATTACCCATTTTTATTGATTAAATGTATTCCTAGATGCTATTTATTTATTTATTTATGGTTCTTGGGAATGGTATTGCTGTCTTAATAATTTCTCAGTAATTTCATTATTAGCACATAAAAATGCTAATGACTTTTGTATATTGATTTTTGTATCCTGCAAGTTTAGTAAATTTATTTATTGTTTTAGTTTTTTAGTGGAGTCTTTATGTTTTTCTATGTATAAAATCTTGTCTTTTGCAAACAGGGATAATTTGACTACCTCCTTTCTTATTTGGATGCTCTTTCTTTCTCTTTGTCTTACTGCTCTTGCCAAAATCTGAAAAAATTTTAGTATAAAGCTCAAAATTTTCAGGTTTTGGATGTTTTGATTAGAGATGCTCAGTTTATAGTAGGGAACATGGTTTGTGTTATGAGAGAAGACCGATAGATTGATTTGATGATGGGAAGATTTGTAAGATGACATTTTTCTCTTTTGTTAGTGAAATATGAAGTGATCAAATCTTGTTAGTTAGAGAAGATTCAGTAAAAGAGTGTGAAATAGATGTCTCGGAAAATGGGAAAAAAATTGCTGGGAAAATATGATAAGATTAGGGTGGAAGCTCAAATTACTCAATATTTATGATTATGGGTTTAAAATGAGATCTGGAAATAATAGTGCATATTTTTCTCCAGTTACTTTTAGATGTTTGTAACCTGCTTGGGTAAAAGATGAAAGTTGGCTTTCAGCAGAGTTGTGGTTTCCTGATAGAGATATTTTTATTTTGTTCCTTTTAGATACACATGACAGTATTTTGGCATATTATACATACATGGAGTATAACTTATCCTATTTAGGATCCCATTCTTGTGGTTGTACATGATGTGGAATTTCATTGGTTGTGTACTTCGAGTATAGGAAAGTTATGTCCTAATCCCATCCCCTGATAAAGATATTTAAAAAGATAGAATAAAGGTAGTAGTAGGTAAAGGAGTGGTAATAGTGTTGTACTACCTAATAAAATTTGACGGTGGGAAATTGAGGCCATGCCTTTACTGGATCGGAAAAATGGTTAGCATCACGAATCAGGGAAATAGAAATCAAAACCACAGTGAGATACCACCCAGTATGCAAGACTGAAGATAACAAGTGTTGATGAGGATGTAGAGAAACCAATTGCAGACCTTAATATTCAAATTAATAATATCAAATACAAGTAGAACAAGAAATTGACTAGTTTTGTGATATTAGGTAGGGTCACTTAATTATACGCTAACCTAATAAGTTCAGGTCAAAATTTCAAAATAGCTTTTTAAAAGCTAATTAATACATACACATGAAAAGTAACTAGCTTTGAAAAATCATTATTTAAATTGGGAAAAGAGTATATATAGTTTTAGGGCCACCTTTTTAATCACTGTAATTTTAATTATAATTTCAGTGTCAGGAATATTTCAATATGGACTTTGAGTTCTTGTTTCTAAAATAGTGACTTTTAACTAGTCAATTTTGATTATAAATTTACATTATCCATTATAAAGGAAAATGTGTTTTTTACAAATAATTTAAAGTTTTGGTATTTGTTTAAATTAGGTACTCATGAGAAGCAAGAGGTAAAGAAGAAGAAAGTTGAAAAAGGAATGCCTAATGTGCATCCTCCTGCTGCTTCAACTTCCAAGCCTTCTGCAGATCAGATCAGACAAAGTGTCAGACATTCTCTTAAAGATATTCTTATGAAAAGGTAACACACATTGTTATTACAGAATATTTCATAATATATGCTTCATATATTTGAAAAATAATTAAATTATTCTAATTTTTAAGACTTACAGACTCAAATTTGAAGGTACCAGAGGAAAAAGCAGCAAAAGTTGCCACAAAAATTGAAAAAGAGCTTTTCTCTTTTTTTCGGGACACAGATGCTAAATATAAGAACAAATATAGAAGTTTGATGTTTAATCTGAAAGATCCTAAAAACAATGTAAGTGTGTTTTGCTCATACCTATGAATATTTATGCTTCCAACTCTTCTGAATACATAGTATCTGAGATTGTACTATAGTAGATCTATAATTTATTAATTGAAGTGAGATTATAGAATTATCTCTTAGTTTAGAACATGTGGATTTTTTTGTTTGTTTGTTTTAATTTTTGTTGTTGTGGGGATGGAACCCGGGACTTTATGCATGTTAAGCAGACACTCTGCTACTGAGCAGTATCCCCAGCTTACAACATACAACTATAATAGTGTTCATGCTACTGCTTTATGAATTTTTCATAGTACTGAGTACTTAGTGTTATATAATCAGTATGTTAAAATACTACATGTCTTACTTTGGTTTATGTGAATTTTCCTTGCATAAATGAAACTATTAAAAATTCTTTAATATGTATTCTTCAGAAAACTCTGTTAAGCTAAATTTCATAACACTGTATTATTACTTTTGATTTAAATCTGAAAATAGAGCCGCACACCTTAAAAACATAAATAGTATTTAGATTTAAAAAAGATAAAACAACAAGAAAATAAAGCTGGTTATAGTGGTGCATGCTGGTAGACACAACTTCTCAGGAGTCAAGGCAAGAGGATTGCTTGAGCCCAGGATTTCAGAGTTGTACTGGGCAACATAGAATTGATCTCAGAAAAGGAAAAACAAAAAAGAAAAACCAAAAAAACAACCCTATTGCATTTGGATAAATGGATGGAGTTAGAGAAGATAACGTTAAGTGAAGTTAGCCAATCCCCAAAAAAACAAATGCCAATGTCTTCTTTGATATAAAGAAGCTGATTTATACTGGGATAGGGAGAGGGAGCACAAACTCTAGATAGGGCAGAGGGGTTGGAGGGGAAGAGAAGGAACATGGGATTATTAATGATGGTGGAATGTGATGATCATTATCATCCAAAGTATAGGTATGAAGACAAGAATTGGTATGAATATACTGTGTATACAACCAGAGATATGAAAAATTGTGCTCTGTATGTGTAATAAGAATTGTAATGAATTCCACTGTCATATATAAATTTAAAAAAATAAAAAACAAACAAAAACCCTATTGCAGGGTGAGCAACACCCTGCCTGGGTAGATTCCTGCTCAGAAGGTGTGAGCCGTCTGGGAAATAAATTCTGAAATAATTGGTAAGAAATAAAGATAGAGCCAGAGATTAGATATAAAAAGTGGAGCATCTGATAGATCTTACAGTCCTGATAGGAACTGGAATTGAACAACTGAACAAAGACTCTGATTCTTTATTTAAGGGGGAGTACATCAAAGGCAGGGATAAGGTTGCATGAGTCTTAGTTGGGTACTTCTCAGTGTGGCAGGGGTCTTACAGTAAACAGGTTGATTGGCATTTTGGTAAGCCACATTAATCTTTGAGAGGCTATGTGTGGCTCCAGTGGGTCACTCCATCTCTGGTGCTGTGCTGAACTTGTGATGGAGCTAGGTAGGAAGCCACATGAACCAGGTGTTCTCAAACCAGCAGGATTCCTGCTGGGAGTTCCCAACACCAGGCTTTCCTGCCTAATGGGTTCAACATCGTTTTAGTTCAAGTACGGTTCATATATAGATGGCTTCCAGCAAAACCCCAAAATAATTCCAGTGAAACACAATAAGAATGTGTGTTAAAAAAAAACTAAACCATTTTTACCAAATTCAACATAACTTTAGTTCTAAATATCTTTATCAGTGGAGTAACATTTGTTGAATCTTGTGTTTTCTTGAGATTTCTTATTTGAGACTTAGGGAAAGCTCAAACCTGTGTGTGTCAGTGTCAAAGGTATACCTGTGGTGAGTATACTAAGCAGAAGTGATGCCAGTGAACATTTTCAAAGTTCTAAACATGATTGATCTCTTTTGTGTTACATTTACCTAAGTTTAGCAGTAATTGTGTTACAGATGACTCTAGGTAATGGAATATTAATTAAATGTGACCTTCTTATGTAAAAGTTTGAACATATGTGATATAAATTTCTATAAGGATATTTACTGCAGTACAGTCAACCTTCAATATCCTTGCATTCTGATCCACTGATTGAACCATTAGCAGGTCAAAAAATACTAAAAAAATTTTTTTTTAAAAGGAAAAAATTGACTCTGTACTAAACATGTACAGACTTATTTTTCTAATTTATGTCCTCTAAATAAGAGTTTAGTAATGATGTACATGGCACTTACATTGTATTAGATATTATAAGTAATCCTAGAGATGGTCTAAATTATAGTTATGCATCCCTTAACAACAGGGCTGCTTTTTGAAAAATTTAACATTGTGAATTGAACCATTGTGTAAACTTCAAAGAGCATATTTACACAAATGAAGACAGTTAATGACATCTTGTTTGTCATTAAATGATATAATCTTGTGTCCACCATCACACATGCAGCCCATTGTTGACTGAGATGTTGTGACATGTCACATGACATGTGTGCAAGCAGGTACATAGGTGACATGCAAATAGTACATCATTCTTTATAAGGGACTAAAACATCTGAGGATTTTGGTGTCCATGGGAAGTCCTGGAACCATTCCCCCTGCAGATACTGAGGGATAACTATATGTGATTTAAGCATTTTCTCAAACTGTACTTAAAGTCTACATTATGCAATCTGCTATTATTGCCCAGGAGAAATCAGATATTTCTCTAATTTTTAATTTTTTATTTTTAGTTGTAGACAGACACAATAACTTTATTTTGTTAATTTTTTTTTTTACATGGTGCTGAGGATTGAACCCAGTGCCTCACACATGCGAGGCAAGTGTTCTACCACTGAGCCATAACCCCAGCCCCAGATATTTCTTGAATAATCTAGCTTTTCCTTAGTAATTAAATAAAGACTGACTTCCTTTAGATTTTTTTCTTAAATTTGATTCTTTACGCTGTGTCCCATCCGATACTATCAGAATTTAAACATTTAAAATATGGACGATATTGAGTAAAGCTCTTTTAGGTAGTTCCCTTCTATACTATGGATTGGTTGTTATGACAGAATATGTCCCTGGATAGACTTAATACAATTTTTGAATAGGTCTATAATGGTCCCTCTATATATGCTTCTCCACTGTGTTGATTTTTATATTAAATGTATATTTCACTGCCTTACAGTATAAACTTTTTGTTTAACTTTGTGTAATATGTAACATAGAAATCATTAAGTATTTGTAAATGAATTTTCAACATTATATCTTTATTTATTACAAGCTTATATACAGCAGCTTCTCTTTAAAAAAAATGTTTCTCTCTCTTTTTCTTTACATTTTCAAATCCATTCAGATACTGTTTAAAAAAGTATTGAAAGGAGAAGTAACTCCTGACCATCTTATAAGAATGAGTCCAGAAGAACTAGCTTCTAAAGAGTTAGCTGCTTGGAGACGAAGAGAAAACAGACATGTAAGAATATCTATAAATATGTGTTTGATTATGAAAACCTATATTTTTCCATCATTAGGGAAAAATATAGAGAGATAAATTCAGTATAGAATACGCAGTAATGAAGATTTTTTGTTCTGTGTTCTTCTAATTGTTTCTGCTATATTCTTCTAGTTTCATTTTTTTTTTTTTTTTAAGAGATGGGGATCTTGATATGTTGCCCAGACTGGCCTGAACTCCTGGGCTTACCTCCTGTCTCTCAATTATCTGGGACTGCTGATGCATGCTTCCTCTGTTTCTCAAAATTCTTCTGTTTTTCTTGATCTCTGCAGGGTTTTTTCATTTCCTCTGATTTTAGGCTATAGAATTGCTTTGTGATTTATTGTTGTATTTTCGCAATCAGAAGAATGGGAAAATAGGTAATTTTTTCCTTAATCACATATGTATTTTTCATAAACATAGTTTGAAGGTATTATGAATATTGGTAGTCTATAGAGCCAAATGAAATAAGTCCAAATAAAAATTTTGTGCTAGTTTACAGTTCTTTATTATTTGAAGTTTAAATTTTAAAAACTCTGAAAAAATAAGTTTTTTTAAAAAATATGGATCTAATTTATTGATAAAACCTGAGTTGCCATGTGTAAGTGTTCACATTCACAGAAATACTGTGTGTTTAATTTTATGGTAATATCTCAGATTTAACTGGAGTATTATTAAAACATATAGTGTGTACTCCATACTGCATTTTTAGAACTGAAAAAATTGTGAAAGTTAATGGGTGCCAATAGTTTTCAGTTGAGAATTGTGAACTTGAAGTACCTTTAAAGAGTAAGTGAGTATATGACTTAGAGCTATTGTTACAATGAGATATTGGACTGTATTACCTAACATCTTACCTCTTCTTCTTTGCCTCCATATCACAAATATGCATATGCCTATCCTGTAGAATTTTCTTTTTAAGTTTTCTCTCTGTTTTTCCCCTGGTACTGGGGGTTTTACCACTGAGCTGTGACCCCAGCCCCTTTCTATTTTATTTTTTAAAATTTTGAGACAGGGTCTCAGTAAGTTGCAGAAACTGATCTAAGTTTTGCTATCCTTCTTTCTTAGCCTCCTGATTCCCTGGCATTTTAAGTATGTGCCACTTTGCCTGGCCTTTCTCATGCTTTGAAACTGGCTGCAAGTATCATCTGCATTGAAAATGAACTTATTTTTTTCCTTAGGCCCCATATCTGATTTCTTCCTATAACGGATGATTTGCCCTTAACAAAGGCAATAAAAATGAGCAGACCCATCTTTACCTTCCTTTACTCCATTCATTTCCCAGCTACCTTTTACTAATTTTTGCAGTATATGCTATGTTTTTAGGTTTTGTTGCTAAGCTTGTTCAACTGTGAATTATCATTGTTATTAAGTAGGCTCAGTCAGGAGACAACTAATAGTGGACTGCTGAGTTATTTTTGATCTTTGCATAAACTGCCATTGTTAGGAAAGTTAGAACATCAAATTAGGAATCTAGGGGTAAGATAGTTCTTATTTCCCTGTGGTAGCTGCCAGAAAGTACAAAGTCAGGAAACAGATTTCAAATATAAATAATGTTTCACTGATGTGCAAATTATATTGCCCAAGTGGCATCCTTTTATAAGATACATGTGAAATTCTCATGGCTGGGTTATAGTCTAATTCTTATAACTTCAACACTTAAAACAATCTCTGGCATATATAAGCTCTCAGTATATGTATTTTGTATGAGAGGATTACTTAAAGATTAAAAAAAATAAAAATCATGTATAATGAATTGTTGATTTTTAGGTAAGCTTTTATTATTATTTAAAGCATACATTTGGAAATACATATTTTTAAATTAAATCTTTCCTGTAATATATTTCCTGTTAGACTATAGAAATGATTGAGAAAGAGCAGAGAGAAGTTGAAAGACGACCAATCACAAAAATAACTCATAAAGGTGAAATAGAAATTGAGAGTGATGCCCCAATGAAAGAACAAGAAGCAGTCATGGAGATTCAGGTAAAGATAATAGATGTATGTTTTAAAACTTATAAAAAAATGAGATTCAGAAAAGATATATTTGCTTAATGTTCATAAAGTAGAAAGAAAAAATTTGAAACTGTCTACTTTAAAATACTTATTGATTTAATGATTTTTGAGATTGTTTGGAGTATTATTTCTGTTAGCATACAGGTTATTTGCATTATAGGCACCTTTTAAAAAACTTGTTATGATGTAGATTATTGGGGTACTTTGTAGTAATTTTTTTATAGGCTTAGAAATCAGGAGATTCTTAAGACTATGTGAGAGATGGTACACCTTTTTTATTTTCAGATTTCAAATGAGGAAAAAATTTCAAATCTTAATAAAAGCTTTGAAGAGTGAGGAATTTTCAGCTTTGGCTTTATTTTACCTAATAGCTATTGTTTTCAAAAGAAATAGTAAAAAAAAAAAAACTATAATAATTTTATTCTGGAAAAATATCAACGGAAATATAAATAGTGTTTTGTAATTGAGGTCATATTTTGCTGGATAAAACTAATTTTTATTCTCACTTATACTAGGAAACTACAGCCACTAAGTCATTGGAGAAGCCAGAGGGATCTGAAAAACAAAAAGAAGAGCTTGATTCCATGTCTAAAGATACCACTAGTCAACACAGACAGCATCTTTTTGATCTTAACTGCAAAATTTGCATAGGTAATTGAAATTTTTCTTCCTAAAATGTTGTATTCATTGTTAAAAGGGAATACTTATGTATTAATATTTGTAATTTAAGTAGGTTTTAGTTTGTCAGTTCTTGGTACAGCACCCACCCATTCTGAACAGTAGCATATTTGGTTTTAGTTTGTCAGTTCTTGGTACAGCACCCACCCATTCTGAACAGTAGCATGGTTTTTAGGGCTTGAGGTATAGATTGATATTTAATTGTATTATATGGGCTCTGAACTGAACCCTTACCCAGGTTAAATGATAAGAATTTAACAATTAGAATGAACATCAGAAATTGTGGGCACTTGTGATGATACTCTAATTTGCTAAGGTGAAGGAGTAAGATACCATTCAGGTTTTATTATATATAACAAAATAAATCAGAAATTACTTTTTATTAAAGATGATTTTTAGAGCAATTTTAGGATATCAGCAAAATTAAGACTACCTTATTCTACATATGCATGTTGTCTCCCATTTTTTGTACCCTCCACCAAAGAGGTGCAGTTGTTATAATTGATGAACCTATATTGTCACATTGTAATTAACTAAAGTCCATCTTTACATTAGGGTTCATTCTTGGTGGTACATTCTGTGGGTTTGGACAAATGTAGAATGACATGAATCCAATCATAGTATCATATAATAGTATTTTTACTTTCCTAAAAATTCTCTGTACTCTTTACCCTTCCTGCCACCACCCTCATCAAACCCTGGTAACCACTTTTCTTTTTACTTCTTTCATAGTTTTGTCTCTTTGAGACTATCATATAGTTGAAATCATAGAGTATGTAGCATTTTCAGATTGGCTTTTTTTAACTTATTTCATGTATTTAAGGTTCTTTCCATGTCTTTTCATTGCTTGATAGCTCATTTCTTTTTAGTACTGAATAATACTTCATCATCTGGATGTACCACAGTTTATCCTTTCCCTTAGTAAAGGTCATCTTGGTTGGCCCTTACAAGTAAAAATGCTGTAAACATTTATGTGAAAGTTTTGTGTAGATGAAAGTTTTTGTCTCCTTGGGTAAGTATGAAGGATCATAATTGTTTGAATGTATAGTATGTATGTTTTTGTAAAAAACTTTATATTGTCTTCCAAAATGACTTACTACATATTTTATGTTAAACTAGCAGTAAGAGATTTTCTACTGCTTCACAATCCTCACCAGCTTTTGGTGTTGACATTGTTTTGAATTTGATCATTCTAATAGTTGCTTTTTGGTATCTTATTGTCTTAATTTACAATTCCCTAGTGACATATGATGTTGAGCATTTTTTTTATATTTTCTTTGGTGAGGTCTCTGTTTAAATCTTTTGTACTTGTTAATATGATTGTTTTCTTATTTTTGAGTTTTAATATTTGTATATTTTGGATGTCAGTCTTCATGAAATGTAAATTTTGCAAATATTTTTTCCCAGTCTGTGCTTGTATTCTCATTCTCTTGACATTGTCTTTTGCAAAGCAGAAGTTAACTTTAATGGAGTTCAGTTCATCAATTCTTTTTTTCATAGTACTTACCGTTGTTATTTTCTCTAAAAAGCTATTGCCATACCCAAGGCCATCTGGCTTCTCTTCTGTGTTATCTTCCATGAGTTTTATAGACTGGTGTTTACATTTAGGTCTCTGGTCAGTTTGAGTTAATTTTTGTGAAGGGTGAAAGTTTTGTATCTAAATTTCCTTTTTTTATGCATGTGCATGTCTAGTTGTTCCAGCACCTTTTATGGAAAAGACTGTATTGTCTGTTCCTTTGTCAAAAATCACATACGCATCACCATTTGTGTAAGTCTATTTCTGGGCTCTGTGTTGTTACATTTATCTCTTTGCTTATTCTTTTGCCAATACCATACTGTCTTGATTATTTTAAATTTGTAGTAAGTCCTGAAAGCAGATATTCTCAGTATTTGTTCTGCTTCGTTAGTTATTATGTATCTTTTGTTCAGGAATTACCTTTTCTCTTGTATTCTTATCTCGATTTTTCATTCAGTAAGCATTTATCTAGCACTTTTTGTCAGGTACTTTGCTGAGAAACAGAAAGTGTAGTGATGAAAAAGTCTGATGTCGAGTAGTAAAGGCAGATGATTATTTAGGTTACAGAAATAACAAATGTTGAAAGTTTATTTGGCAAGAAAACATAGCCTGCACTGGGTTGTCTAGAATGGTTGGCTGAAGAATTGATGTTGAAGCCAAGATGTGAAGGTTGAGGTGTTCCTACAGAGAGGAGGGCAAGAACATTAGTGGAAATGACATGAACCTGCATTGAATTCAAGAAGAGGAGAGAAGCATATGATTTGATTGAAGATCAAGAGATCACATTTTCAAGTGTCTTATAACCGTTTTTTCAAGCTTCACATTTAATAGTAGCAGTGAAATTGGTTTAATAAGTAGTGTCCAGCATTTCAAAACAAACAAAAATAGATTAGAGAATATCACTATGGATGATGTTTATAATGGTATGATTTTATGAAACTTTAGTTCCAAAAACAGAATACATATACACACAGGAATGCACAGAGATGTATAAATTTAACAATAGCACAGAAGAATATTTGTCAAATATTGCTAGACTTGACCTATTTTTCAGAAAGCTTTACAGTGATTTCTTTTTCCTTCTTGATACTATAATCTAAAATCAATGTCATCTTCTAAACTTTACTGATGGTTTTCATGTTTTAGTAACTTAAGTAGTGCTGAATTGTGCATGTATAGTCTGAACCAATGCTATATATGGCACCAAGTAGGATAGATATGTACAGGTCTGTATGTTACTTCCCAGTACTGTTGGATTTTGATATACTTAGGTAAAAAATTATCAGGGGACCAAGAAAACTATTCAGGGTTCTTGTTATAATATTTTCATTTTAGCATGTCTAAGTTGCTTAACATTCTTTTCCTAATTTTTCATAAGAGTAAGAGAAGAATTATATTCTCTGTTCCATTTTACTCATGATATATTTTACATTTAGGAAGTAATGGTAAAATGATTCAAAAGTGAAATTAAATATAGTACTGGTAGATCCTCCACAGTATGCTGTGAATTGCATTTCATATCAGCTAGTTTCCTTAGGGTTGGCAAGTGGGGATAACACTGGTAAAATTTCTTGTTGATTCTTAAATACAGGTGTAACATAATCTATTATATTATAATATAATGAAATGATAATAATTTAGGTATTACTCCAGGAAATGTATGATTATTCAATAATGGAATCAGAGAAACTAAATAAATTATAGAAAGTAAATGCAAATCAATTGCAGTTAATAACAATGGTTTGTTTTGTTATCTTTGGTACCTTCTGGCATTAGGTCGAATGGCACCACCTGTAGATGATCTCTCTCCAAAAAAAGTGAAAGTTGTTGTTGGAGTTGCTCGGAAACATTCAGACAATGAAGCAGAAAGTATAGCAGATGCATTGTCTTCAACTTCCAATATTTTAGCTTCTGAATTCTTTGAAGAGGAGAAACAAGAGTCTCCAAAATCAACATTCTCTCCTGCTCCACGGTAGTTTTCTGTTATAATTTCTTTAATAATCAATAGATTTTTTGCTAAATTATGCTTGAAAATCTTCAGAAACAGAAAAGTGACATATTTCTTGAGAACCTTTCTTTTGAGAAAGTAATTATACCTTATTGTACTGTAAACTGAGATAAAAGAATAAAACTTTGAAAGTTAAATTTATTTTGAGTGGTTAGAATGAGATAGTTGAGTATGCAGGGAAATGCTTAACAACTCTAATGATGCTGTTCCCAAGAGGCAGGAGATAAATTATTAAAGGAAAATTGTTCTGACTTCATTGGGCCTGGCCTGTCTGCCTAAACCAGCCAAATGGATGACTGTGTGAAACATGACAGTAAATATGAATGTAATTTCGCAGAGTGAAAATGTAAAATTTTTGATAGCCTTTATATATTTTGGCCTTCTTAACCTACTAAAATAGCAGTAACTGATGACAAAGTAAAAAATGGATTTGTTCATGGATCTAGGCTGCTGACTTCTTAATATCATTTTTAGTCCAGAGATGCCTGGAACTGTTGAAGTTGAGTCTACCTTCCTGGCTCGATTGAACTTTATCTGGAAAGGTTTTATCAACATGCCTTCTGTGGCAAAATTTGTTACCAAAGCCTACCCAGTGTCTGGCTCCCCTGAATACTTGACAGAGGTACTGTGAACTTTTCTGTCGTTCTGTGCTTGAGTGGCATGCGTGTTTCCAACATCTAATAATAAAAAATATTTATTAATAATAATTATTCAATAGTTCAAGTAATGGAATTATGAATTCACAAATGGATTTATAGCATTGTAGAATCCTATACTATGAAAGTTTTGGACCCACATGTCCTTTATTCTTTTTGAGATGTACTTCAATATATCAGAGAATTAAAAATCAAAGAATGTGTCTGTATGGATATCCAAGTTTGTCTTTAAATATAGACTTACATAAGTTATTGGCATGGCTTATGGCCTTCAGTGTTAGTCCATCAGGAAGATTTCTTATTGTTAAGTATGTCTTCTGATTCTCCCACTACTTATATTTTTCCAGATTCATGATTATAGATCTTACCTACTTATTTCTGTGAGTATGATGTAGACTGGAAATTGATGCTTTACAATTAATTGACAGTCCCATGAGACTAGTGACCATACTTGCAACAATGATACCTTTGTTGATTTTATACCTGGGGGAATAGGAAGAAACTATTACATAGTGTTTATAGAAAATAAACAACAGTAGCATCATAAAATCATTATTAATGACAAAGTATGACATTTTAAAACTATTTTAAAGGTAATATATTTGGGTGCAAAAGGAAAACAAATCAGTACACATGTACTATATTTGAGATTATATTTTACTGTTATGTTCCTATCTGACATTATTCTTTTCATTCTTTCTCAATCCGGTGAGCATAAACAGATTCTTACAGTATTTCAAAAAGCCTAAATCACATGTCTTTTCTTTCTAAGGCTAACATAAACTTTAATTATCTTTTGGTTAGGCTGAAATTAGTTTAATTTAATGTAATATTGTCTAGCTAATGTTGATCAGTTTGTTTGACAGTTTTGTGTTTAGGTTGTAAAGAAATATTTACATAAAATTTGCATGATACAAGATATTTTAGAAATATGAAATTATTTAAGGAGAAAAATTAAATGGGCCAGTGATATTGGTTTTTTTTTGGGGGGGGGAAGTCTGTTGAGAAATTTACTCTTTGATTAGGTCATGGTGAAGATAAATCTTTTGAATGGAGAATTAGGTCCTAAATCAAAACTCCTTTGATTTTATACAAAATTAGGTTCCTCGCTAAGTGGTTGCTGTCCAGTACTCTACTGCTGCTTTCCAATTATTTTTAGTTTGATTGGAACTAAACTAAAATCCTCCCCAAAATATTTAAAACAATATAAACTTAAGTGAATTTAATATCAATTAATTATACATTTGTGATTTTCATTAAACTTCATGGAAGAGATAGGAATAGAATAAAGAAAGTTATAAATATTTCTTTATTATTATTATTAATATTTTTATTGATTTATGTATAATTGTTTATTTGTAGAATATTATGCTTTCGTTAAAAATGCTCTGCTTTATTACAATATTATTCTTTTTTGAAAAAATATATTTTATAATTAAATTTGATAACCTGAAATTCAACTGGTAATGATTAAGGAATATCTTGGCCTACTACCACCAAAAAGAAAAAAGGGGGGGTGGCAATTGGGAACCATCTCTCATCTCTCTGAATATTTTGAAATGTCTTGTACTCTTCCTGGATTGTAATGTGGTGTGTTTGCCTTTTTGGCGGGCAGGGAGCATTGGGGATTGAACCGAGGGACACTTTACAGTGGATCTACATCTCCAGCCCTTCTTAATTTTTGCCAGCATCTATTTATTTATTTATTTTTGAATTCTCGTTTTTAAACTTTATTTATTTATTTTTATGTGGTGCCGAGGATCAAACCCAGTGCCTCACATTTGCTAGGCAAGCACTCTACCACTGAGCCACAACCCCTGTCCTAATTTTTTCATTTTTGCGACCAGGATCTGTCTCTGAGTTACTTAGGATCTCACTAAGTTACCAAGGTTGACCTCAAACTTGTGATCTTCCTGCCTCAGCCTCCTGAGTTGCTAGGATTTATAGGTGTGTACTACCTCGCCTGGCACTAAGACTCCTAATAGTTGTTATTTTAGGTGTCATTTCTTTGGAGTTGACATTTGAAATAAAACCTAATTGTTTTCTATATTGTATTGTGTTTTCTGATTCATTTGTATTTACTTTGTGGGGAAGTTGAACTTTGTGTAGTATGTGTGTACATCACTGAGCTATTTTAGTCCCAGCCCTATTTACTTATTATTGTTAGCATTTCAGATTGGTCTTAAAGCTAAGTTTGTGTGAATTATGAATAGTATAATGAAAATTGATCATTTACATTTTTTTACTATAGGATCTCCCAGATAGTATTCAAGTAGGTGGCAGGATATCACCTCAGACAGTTTGGGATTATGTGGAAAAAATAAAAGCATCAGGAACCAAGGTGAGAATACTTTTTTCACAATATCAGTGTGGGAAAATATTTGCAAAATAAACTACTCAGAGTTCTTATGCAAGTATGTATGGTCTCCTGGGAAAGAAAGCCAGTACAAATTCCAAATGTTCATAATATACCTCATCAAAACTAACTAAGGCTGTTTGATAAGGCTCAAAACAGCCCAGCATTCCCTTTTATTTTCTGCTTTTTGGTATGCTTTCTCTGTGGCCTCTGTCAGCATTTCCAAAGAAATGTTTTACAATAAGTATTGAAATTCATCTGGAATTCTGCCTTGCTTCAATTATAGATGTTTGTTTTAGTTAGGGGATAGCTAAGCTTTTGCAATAAAGAAATTCTAAAATATGTTGGTTTAAACAAGACAGACAGGTTCCCCCTCCCCCCCATCTTCTGTTAGGCCAGTCGTTCAAAGTGGTTAGGTGGCTCTGACTTTATAGGACCATTTAGAAACCAGTTTTCTTCCTTCTTGTCCTTTTTTTTGTTTCCAAAAGTGTTTCCTTCATTAGTCGGACATAGTAAAAGCTGACTCATCAGTATCAAATGAGAACTGTTTATTGACTTGTGTAAAAGAAAGACCCAGAAATTGTGTTTGTCACTTTATTTCCCTTAATTTCCACTGGTTAGAACTTAGTCACATACATAGTTGCAGGGGAAGCTGGGAAAGGAATTTCTTTTGGATAGTCATGTGCCCAGCTGAAAGTTAAGGCCTTGTTAGTGATAGGGAGAAAGAAGGAGAATACATACTAGCAAATAATTAGTAGCATTTATTGTGATAATACTTTTCTTTTTCCTTTATATATTTTATATCTTTTTTTTTTTTTTTTGGTAACTCAGAATAAGTACTACACAGGAATAATTTAATCATAGAAGTTGTTTTTCCCTCTAAGTGATCTCATAATATCTAGCATATTAGAGGCATTTGATGAATAAATCTTGAGTAAGTAAACATTAATTTTTTGCCTTTTCTGGAAATTTTCAGTTTTTATTTGAAGTGATCCAAAATGCGTAGTCTTAAACTGAAAAGAGTAATTTTTTCCAATACAGATATTAGACGTTAACTTGATACAGTGTTAGAATGTAATTAAGCTTGGAGACAGTATAAAAAATATTACTGCATTTTTTGCTGCCACTTTCTCATGATAATAAAAACAGGGAGTATCACTCTTGAACATTTTGAGAATTACTCTTGAATCTACCCATGTATTACTGCCCTATACTTCATTACTGCCCTTCAGTGTTGAGGCAACAACATTATGATGGTTGTTATTAATACAGCTTAAGTATTCTTAATCTGAAATGTTTGAGACCAGAAGTGTCTGAGATTTTAGATTTTTGGATTTGAGAATATTTGCATGTACATAATAGACATTTATGTTCTTATACCACCTTATACACCTAGCCTGAAAGTAATTATGTATAGTATGTTTAGGGTACCTTTGGTTTGTATCCTGTCATGTGAGATCAGGTTTACATGTTGGCACTCAAAAATTTCAGGTTTTGAGGTGTTTCAGATTTTGCATTATCAGATTAGGGATGTACAACCATATATGTATGGTGATTTCTAATCTAAAGTCAGTCAGTTTAGATGATAGACATTATATAAAAAGTAGAACCAGAGTTCATCTCATTCACTTGTTTCCCCTAGGGCTTGGAATCAGTTTTAGGCTTTGCAGCAGATCTTGCTCTCTCCATTTTGACTATATGCCTTTATGGAGAAACATCTATTTAATACCAAATTATGAGTGTCTTTTCTATTTGAAACAAAGCCAAGGACCAGAGGCAAACAGCAAAGTTTACGACTTACCCAAATGACTTTACAAAATTTAAGGTCTGTGTGCATTTGAAGTCTTTTCACATAGTCCCTTTGTGTTCCTTAATTCAGTTCCTGTAAACTGGAGTATCAGTAGGTTTGTGTATTTGGGATATATGTTAGTCCTCTTTTATGTGGCAGCTTTTTTTTTTTTTTTTTTTTTTTTTTTTTGAGTTTTTAGTTACCTGCAGCCAACTATGGTTCAAAAATATTAAATGGAAAATTCCAGAAATAATTTATAAATTTTAAATTGTACATCCTTCTGAGTAGCATGATGAAATCTTGCTCCATCCTACTCTTTCTAACCTAAGATATTAGACATTCCTTTGTCCAGTGTATCCAGGATCCATGCCGTGTACATTATCCACTGGCTAGTTCTTGTGGTCACAAAGCAGAAGAGCATTGATACTGATATATTGTAATAAGATTGTTCTATTTTATTATTATTGTTAATCTCTCACTATAAGTAATTTATCAACTTTACCATACATATGTACCTATAGGAAAATATTACAGCAAAATATTACAGCATTTGTGGGATTGAATAATATCTGCAGTTCCAGGAATCCACTGGGAATAGTGGAATATAAACCAACAGATAAGGGGAAACTACTGTGTAAATACATGGTGGGGCGGTGGTGTTGTATACTATTAATTCACAGTGTACCAAAAATATAGGCAGCTCTCCGGAGGTTATAGCATTGGAAGTCAGGGTGTTGTATAGATATCAAAGACTTGAATTTCAGTGTCATCTGTGCTACTAACAAATGTGTCACATTGAACAAATTGATCCAAGGTGTTGGCACTCAATTTCTAGTGGAATGCCAGCAGATAAAGCATGCTCGTCAGTGGATCAGCAGAGATCTTAAGAGTTGCTTCCTTTTAGTCTTCTCATTTGTATTTAAGTTGGCAAGATAATCATCATAAAATTCACTGTATTACTACTAATTGAGAAATAGTATTTAAAACCAAGCTAGTTTTAGGTTATTTAAAGCAACTATTTGTTACTTTCTTGAATAGGAAATTTGTGTGGTTCGCTTTACACCAGTAACTGAAGAAGATCAAATTTCTTATACTTTGCTGTTTGCGTACTTCAGTAGCAGAAAGCGCTATGGAGTAGCCGCTAACAACATGAAGCAGGTTAAAGATATGTACCTTATTCCTTTGGGTGCTGCAGATAAAATTCCACATCCTCTTGTGCCTTTCGATGGACCTGGTAAGTACATGTATTAATAACAGAGTAAAATTAGTGTAAAGTGAGAATTAGGACCAGAGTGAAAGAATGACTGTTTGCCTTCTTGGGATCTAGCCCTCTAGAGATGACTTGACAGGGCTAAGCATCCTTTAAATATTTTGTAATAAATTTTATGATGCAGAATTTACCCTTTTTATAATGATTAAAAATAACTGTTGGTGTTTTTTATTTTATATAGGGCTTGAACTGCATAGACCTAATCTATTGTTGGGCTTAATTATTCGTCAGAAGCTGAAGAGGCAGCATAGTGTTAGTGCCGGAACGAGTCATATAGCTGAAGCTCCTGAAAATGTACCTATAGCCTTGCCACCTGACAAAAAAAGTAAAATAGAAACTTCCACAGAAGAAGCACCAGAGGAGGAAAATGACTTTTTTAATTCCTTTACAACTGTATTACACAAGCAAAGAAATAAGCCTCAGCAGATTCTTCAGGAAGACCTTCCAACAGCAATTGAACCTTTAATGGAAGTCAGCAAACAAGAGCCACCCAAACCATTAAGATTCCTTCCTGGGGTGTTAATTGGCTGGGAAAATCAACCTTCTACTCTTGAATTAGCAAATAAACCTCTTCCTGTGGATGATATTCTTCAGAGCCTTTTGGGCACCACTGGTCAAGTTTATGAGCAGGCTCAGTCAGTGATAGAACAAAATACTCTTAAAGAAATTCCCTTTATAAATGAGCAAACCAACCCAAAAGCAGAGAAAGCAGATAAAATGGAAGTAACTGATGGAGAAGTCAAGGAAGTAAAAGTTAAACTAGATAATCTTTCAGAATCTACAAGTAATTCACTAGTCGGGGGAGAAGAAGCATCATTAGTGGGATCCTCTTCTGTTTCTCCAGGGCCTTTGACAAGTCTTAGTCTCCGAGGTAAACCACCAGATGTTTCTACAGAAGCATTCTTAACAAATTTATCAATTCAGTCAAAACAAGAGGAAACTGTGGAGAATAAAGAAAGAACATTAAAAAGACAGTTGCTCCAAGATCAGGAGAATAATTTGCAAGATAATCAGACTTCTAATAGTTCTCCGTGCAGGTCTAATGTAGGGAAAGGAAATGTAGAAGGTAATGTGAGTTGCAGTGAAACACCTGTTGCTAATACAACAAGATCCCCCCAGTTTATCAATCTGAAAAGGGATCCTAGGCAAGCAGCAGGACGGAGTCAGCAGATAACTGCTTCAGAAAGCAAAGACGGAGATAGTTGCCGGAATGGAGAAAAAAACACCTTACCTGGTGTGTCACACAACAAGGAACACTTAGCAGAACAAATCAATGTGGAGGAAAAATTGTCTTCTGTAGAGAAAATCTCATGTGTTCAGCAGAATGATAATTCAAAGGTTGCACAGGACTCATCATCAGTAGAAAACGTACCTTCTTCCCAAGCAGAACAAGCAAAACCCGTACAGGAGGATATTTTAACACAAAATATTGAAACTGTACACCCATTTAGAAGAGGATCTGCTGCAACAACTTCTCATTTTGAAGTTGGAAATACATGCCAATCTGAATTTCCTTCTAAAAGCATCAGCTTTACCTCTAGAAGCACCAGCCCCAGAACAAGTGCAAACTTTTCACCCATGAGGCCACAGCAGCCAAACCTTCAGCATCTGAAGTCTAGCCCTCCTGGATTTCCATTTCCAGGGCCTCCTAATTTTCCTCCACAAAGCATGTTTGGATTTCCGCCACATTTACCACCTCCGTTACTTCCTCCTCCAGGCTTTGGCTTCACTCAAAATCCCATGGTTCCCTGGCCACCAGTTGTTCATCTCCCAGGACAGCCACAACGTATGATGGGTCCCCTTTCACAAGCATCAAGATATATAGGCCCGCAAAATTTTTACCAGGTTAAAGACATTCGGAGACCAGAAAGGCGTCATAGTGACCCTTGGGGCAGGCAAGACCAGCAACTGGATAGGCCATTTAATAGGGGTAAAGGGGACCGCCAGAGATTTTATAGTGATTCACATCACTTGAAAAGAGAGAGACATGAAAAGGAATGGGAACAAGAATCTGAAAGGTACAGACGCAGAGACAGAAGCCAGGACAAGGACAGAGACAGGAAAAGCAGGGAGGAAGGGCACAAAGATAAAGAGAGGGCACGGTTATCACATGGTGATCGAGGAGCAGATGGAAAAGCAAGCAGAGATAATAGGAATGTAGATAAGAAACCGGACAAACCTAAAAGTGAAGACCATGAAAAGGACAAAGAACGAGAGAAAAGTAAACATAGAGAAGGGGAAAAAGACAGGGATAGGTACCACAAAGATAGGGACCACAATGACAGAGCTAAAAGCAAAAGGTAAAATTTGCAGGCTGCTTCAAGATTACATTTAAATAACTGTTAAATGTTGTATCTTTATAAGATTGCCTGCTAGGATTGTGCCATCTTTAAAATTTTTACTATTGGTGGTTTGCAGAATAATAAGTTCTGTGTGTTGGTACAGAGTGTTCTGTGCCAGTACTCATCATCCCTTTCTTCATACAAACTGACCCTAGTTATAGGAATTTAATATTTTTAAAGTTTTACATTGCTGTATATTCAAAGATTTGTTTTATTAATATGCAATAAAGGCTTAGAAATTTTAGTTTTTATTCCTTAATTGGTAAATATGGTTAACTATGGAATATATTTACTGCCTCTAGTGAATGTCCTTTATATAATGACTAATTTGAGAGTAATGTGTGCTCTGTAACTTTGTTTTAAATTGCACTGTTTTTAAAGAAACTGTAGAGGAACAACAAAAAGCCAAGCAAGTTCATAATCAGATTGTACTAATCATTTAATGGAGCAGTTTTTGACTGAGAATCAGAAGTCCAAGGAGTACTTTCATTGCTTTAATCTCATTGAAGGCATTTATTATTACATACTACAGCTTTGTTGTAGGCTATTATTTTCCTTTTCAGCTCTTCAGAAACTTGAATACTTAAGCTTGTACATGATCTTGTGTTTTGCTATCCTTTTTACTGTAAAATGTAAATATTTTAAGGGATATTTTGATTCTAAATATGATAAAAGAATTTCTCACCTATTTTGTGTGTGTGATTTAAAATTCAGCAGTAAAAGAATTTCTTTAAAGCTTTAAATCTTTAGACATTATTCTTCTCTTAATCAGCCAATAATGTCTAGACATAGCTACCTGTGTCAGGCATTAGATTGGGGGGGACAATTATTTTTACGTCTTAGATTATAAGCTGAGGTAAATTGTGTAGTTTTGAAGAGATTATATGTAGAACTGCCAAAGAAAAATTGCAGTTATAACCCACTTACTTGATATGTTACTGAAAACTTATATACCATCAAATTTTGTTACATTGACTTACTAGTCATTGTATGACTACAATTTTTTTTTTAAGAGAGAATTTTTTAAAATATTTGTTTTGTAGTTTTCAGTGGACACAACATGATTATTTTATTTTATGTGGTGCTGAGGATCAAACCCAGCGCCCTGTGCATGCCAGGTGAGCGCGCTACCGCTTGAGCCACATGCCTAGCCCACTACAAAATTTTAAGTGAGATGTGTTTTGGATCTTTTTGTAACATGCATAATTATCCCTGATTTGTTTGTAGGGCACCTGTATGATTTAATATGCCAGTTATACTTGAAATATAAAGCACATGGAAGCTAATGCTCATCCAAATCTAATTGCACCCTAAAATATATACTCTATTGACATCTATAATTTAAAGCAATAGCTATAATTCTATAATTTAATGCTGACACTTCAGACCCCCCCCCCCAAAAAAAAGCATTGGGTTGGGGGCAGGGAAACCATATTTTTAGTAATCTACTTACACCTCTGAAGAAAAATATAAATAACTTCAAAGACTCTAAGATTCTAAAGAGTACAGTTAAAATTTGGTTTTAAAATTAAATTAGCCTTGCAGTTTTTATTGAAGAGGAAATTCAGAACCAAGAACCAAACATTTAATCTTAAATTGCAACACTTTTTAAAAAAAAATCTTTTATCTTCTCAAATTTATTATCATGAAAGTTCTAAAATAAGGGACTTTTCTTTATATAATGTCTGTTTAACTTTGGTCACCATTTCTTTTGGAAATTAACTTGTTTGGAGTGGGGGGATAGTCCCCAAACAAAGCCAAAAGTCAGTCATCTTTTGCATCTTTATGAAGAAATTGCTGTTAAGGGTTTACAAATGTGTATGTTGTCAGTAAATCGACTTAACCCATCTACATGGTTCAGGGGTTAATCTGATACCAGATTGGTAAGGTACAAGTTAAAATCAATAAGTTATTGAATGGGAAGATCAAGCCTTGAAGTCAGCGTTTGGACACCATTTAGCTAAGTTTTTTGAACATAATTTGATGCTTACTCTGAAATTCTTTGCTCATATCTCATTGATTAAAAAAAAAAATTTTTTTTTATACCCATGATTGAACCTAGGGTGCTTATCCAATGAACCACATCCCAGCCCTTTTTATTTTTTGAAACAAGGTTTTGGCAAGTTGCATAAGGCCTTGCTTAGTTGCTGAGGCTTGCTTTGCACTTATGATTCTCCTGCCTCATGCTCCCAAGTCGCTGGGATTACAGGTGTGCACCATCATACCTGCCTTATATCTCATTGAATCTTGATACAAGTTTTTTGTTGTTGTTGTTTTTGCTTTTGTTTTGAATAGGCAAAGCCTAAATAGCCTCCAGCTAGTGTTGGCCATGCCATCTCTTAGAATTACAGGACTACCAAATGTTAGAACCAGATTTTTTTTTCCCCCCAATGGTGCTGGTGATTGAACCCAGGGTCTCAGGCCTAGAGTACATGCTAGGTAGGCAAGCACTCCTAACCACTGAGCTACTGCTCTGTTCCAGAACTAAGCCTTTTAACAAACCCTGGTTGACTGGAATATCGTGGAGAGGTGGGAAAGCCACATTAAGCATGAAGTTTTCCTTGTGAAGAAAGAATGGGAAAACACTCTGTGTTGAGTAGTAGATCCAACGCCATTCTTAGTCTCTTGAGTCTCACCTACAACTAGCCTTAAACTAGTGAACTCTATAAATTTCATCTTTCAGTTTTTCCTGTTTTAAGAAAAACTTGCTCTTTACAAAATGTTTGACATTTTTTAAAGATTTAGAATGATCTTACCACGGCTTGTATTATATATCTTTGGTAAGTAAAATGTACAAGGATATCTCATTGCATATAAAAAGTAAAATGTACGAGGATATCTCATTGCATATAAAGTTCACCCCTTGTAACCTTGTAGTGATACAAAAACTTGTGAGCCTCTGTGTGCCAAGCCTTGTGTTGAATACTTACATGAGTCTAGTTTGTCCCTGATAGGTAAAGACTTATTTTAGAGCTGAGGAAAGTAGAATTTAGAAAAGTTGCCCAAGATTAGACTGCTGTTTTCAGAGTTGGAATCCTAGCTAATGTCTGCTTTTTCTCCAGAGTCCATGTGCTTAGCAGTTGTGCTTTGAGAATTGAAAATGAAAGAGTGAGGAGCAAAAAGCCTGAATATTTTATACAGCTTTCATACCCCTCTTCTTCCACCAACCTTTCTGAAATCCTTCACTGATCAGCCCAATTCCAAGTGAATAAAAAACAACCAAAAAACCTTTGGTTTTTTTTTTTTTTTTGGGGGGGGGGGTGTAGAATTGCAAGGTATTTATAAATCATAAATCTTAATTCTCTAGTCCTCTAAGTTTTCTATTGCTGCTGTGACAAATTACCATAAAGCCACACAAATTTATTATCTTTAGATGAGTCTGATCTGAGTCAAGTCAGGAAGTCAGCAGGGTGCATTTCTTTTCTTTTGTGGACCATTGTTCTATCTAGACTTGCTAATTATAGCTTAGTTGTTGATGAACTAATGTTAGATTTTTGGAGTTATGGAATATCTAAGGCCATAATAAATAATAGCAACAATAGAGAAGAAAATGGAGTGGTGTTAAGCTGCTTGAGTATTGCAAATGTTTTTATACTCGTGTAACATGTAAATAACTATCCTGTGTTATAAGACTGCTTTTAATAGGTAAGTATACATTTGTCTCCTAAGTTTTTAATAGTAGCTGTGTAAAGTATATCACGTAAGTTGAATTCATTATGAGAGCTTGATAATGAACTCAGTAAAAACAATTTTACTTAATTTTAACATTTGAATGTGCCACTTGTACTATTCCCATCTCAGATTCCTCTAAAACATTGGTCAGGTTACCAGTTACTAGGGATTTACAAAGTACAATAAACAATATTTAAAAATAAAAAATAATAAGCCATATTTAGTTTGTGTCTCCCAAAACAAATCACAAGTAAAATTGGTGCTGCTTTTTAAAATTTTTTATTATTGCATTATGGTTATACATAATATTGGGGTTCAGTTTTGGTTCTGTTTTTTTAAAAGTTCCAAGCACTCTGATTTCTTTAATTGCTATTTCATAAAGTATTTTAGTAATTCATGTATAGAGCAAGAAGGAGTGAGTTGAGAACAAGTATAACAAGTCAACAGCTAGAAAAAAGTTGTCTTAAACACTCAAATCCACTCCTAAGTTGAATCTTAATAGTTACCAGCCATTGAGAGAAATGCTAGCATATGTACTTAAAAGGCAATAAATTCAATATAACTCCAAATATCTCTAAAATACCTCTACCTCTATGAAATAATTCACTGTGTATACATATATATGTGTATCATTCCAAGTTGTCTTTTAAGAATATTTTTAATTTTAAAAGAAAATTTTTTCCAAGTAGGGGTATTTTTCTTTTCCAGGAATTTGTTGTTTGACTTTGCTTTATAAGTTTGTATTCAGCATTTTGTTTCAGAAACATCAGAACGTTTAAAGTGAAATTATCTTAAAGATCTTTTTGTATCAGTCACTTTTATTTTCTGCTGAAAAAGCACCTATCAGAGGAAATCATCAATACCATCACCAGTAAAATAGCAAAAACAGGAATGTTGATTATTGACCATATGAAGAGTTTAAGATGGAAAAAAAAAGTTTTCACCAAGTCATTCTGACTTACCAGAGAATCTCTAGGAAATATTTTCCAATTCTTAAATATTTATTATGTATCTATTTGGTATGCTTAGTTATTGGAATTCAATGAGCAACATGGAAAGGGTCCAACTTTATTGAGCTTGCTGTATAGTATAGAAGATAAGTGATAACATCTGAATGCAAAATTGAAGCTGCAAGAAGAAATTCCAGATTTTTGATTTGAAAAACTTATAGTTTATTGAGAATACTGAAGCTTTTGTTTATATGGGTTATATTGTTATTTAATTTATTATAAATTAAACTGATAACTTCAATATCTTAAACTTAATAATCCCATTGTGTTATATATTTGTATGAAAAATAACTTCCAAACTAACTCAGTTTAGTGAGAAGAGTGTCATTGTTTTCATTTTTGCATATTTTCCTTAAGACAACTGGATTATGTTATCTGCTTCTACATTCAGTGTTTGCAATATGGCATTTTGTTTGAGTATATGAAGAAAATATGGCTTCACATAGAGGACACTGGACCACACTTGGAAGGGTTGCTTTAAAGAAAGAACACATGGCTTGATATGATGGGAGTGAGATTTGGACGAAAATTTCCAGGAAGCTATTGTAACTGTCCATAGAACAGCTTTCTTCACACATAGGATGTGTATTTTGAAAGGTTTGACTATGAGCTTCCAAAAAGTTTTTTTTTCAGAACATTTATCCTCATGATCTCAGTATCTCCAAAGTTCATTGCAATGGTGTGCACCAAAGCAAGTTTAGGTCAGAGATTTCCTTCAAATATTGGAGGAGTTATCATGAGTGGCCTCTGTTTAAAAACAACAACAAAAAAAACCCTTTGAATCATTGTGCAGACATTCTGCAAGTCTGCATTACAATATATTCTACTTTTCACACATCTTAGTGTTAATAGGAACAATATGTGTAGAAACACTTTGTACCCTATTCAATGATACTGAAGTTCTTAATTTTGCTCCTTGGTCCTTCCAGGAATTCCTATAGATTAGAGTGACTCAAGTAACAAGACAAAACAAAAAGCAAATCTGTAAAAATTCTTTAAATGATCAATTACTTACTTAGTCCCCTTGAATGGACTGAAGTATGCATAGATATTAACTACACACTCATCATTCTTTATCTGTGTAACTGTGTAACGTTTTCTCCACTTACTTGATTGATAATTCCAGTTTTCCTTTTAAACTTTACATGCTCTTCCCCATCCTTGTACCTTCCCTATAACCTCTTCCACATGTTGATGCTCCAAGGCAGGTCTGAATGCAGTCATTTGTTGTCTTCTTGCCACAATTGTCATCAGATATTAATTGCTGAAAATGCTAAGTAACAACAGTAATAACTACTTTCTGGTATGCACTGATGGCATGGGAGTGGAAAGTTGTGGAAATGCTGTTCCCAATTATATCAGTGTCTTGTGTTTGAGCAAAATATTTCTCAATCTTTCAATGGTGTGTATTATTAGGATAATAGGATAAAGTAATTTTCAGTGACATTCAGAACGTTTTATGGCCAGTTTTGAGGTTTTAGACTATAAAAACATGTAGTTTAATTTTAAGTTTGATCAGTTAAATAGGCATATGGTTATAAACTCAAGTAGTTGTTCAAGAGTTATAAACAACAATCCTCAGCACTACTCTAGAGGCAGCCACTTTAAATTCTTAAGATTGCCTTCATGCTTATATGTGACATGAATATGCCATTTTAAAAATTACAAATACTGTTATGTCTCAGTGTCTTAGCATAAAGACTTAAGCTCTTACCAACCCACTCTTCCTTACCCTCCCCATTCCTATGTGTTTTAAATTCATATTCAAGTTCATTGTTGCAATTATATAAAGATTTATGACTGTGAGCCAAGTAGTAGAATGTGGTTATATTTTGTATAATTTTTGTTAACAACTTTTTCTTAATTCATTTCTAAATTTTATTTAAGAAAAATTCTGAATGAACTAATGAAGTTTAAACTTAAAGAATCAACACATTTGTAGATACTTAGATGTAGGAAAAGTAACAATGTATAATTTACAAATTTACCAAGAAGATGTATTAGGACTTACTTAGACTGCTTATTTTTTATTTGTTCTAATTATACATGACAGCAGAATGCATTTGACACATTGTACACAAATGGAACACAAATTCTCATTTCTCTGGTTGTACATAGTGCAGAGTCACATCAGTAGTGTAATCTTACATATATATAAGGTGATAATGTCTGTCTAATTCTACTGTCCTTCCCATGCCCACAAACCCACCCCTCCTCCCCTCACTCCCATCTATAGACTGCTTATTAGTGGTAACATTTTCATTTACTCATTAACAATGTGACAGAAAGGACTATCAAAATAACTGCATTTACACATATTTTGTATATTAAAATGCCCAATATTATGTACCTAATTTTGTTCATCTCCATTATAAACATTGTATCCCTCAGATTTAATTAAGTCAATTTTTTGTGGATCCTGAAAAAATACAACATCTTTAATTTTGCCAATGAAGTCTCTCTTAAAAATCTCCTGAGTAACAACATTTACCTTTCGACCATATTCAAAGCCTCCTAAATAGGAGATACCATCGTAGTTTAGGGCAACAAACTTTTTGTGTGGATCAATGTCCTCAGAAATGATTAGACTGTTATCTAGGTAAGCTTTAATAAGAGTTTGATTTTGAATTATAAGTATATGGTGCCATTTGTTGCAACAGAATGTGGCTTTGCTATAGCTCATGGATACAGAGACTCTTTCTCCTAGGTTAACTGCTATTTTCAAGATTTTATTATAAAGACCAATAGCTAGAAAGTCATTTTCTTCATTTTGAGCTTTTCCCATCCATATAATTAAGCCTTCTGTTTCAGTAGTACTGAAATTTAAGGATACAGTTGTGAACTGAAGGTCTCTTGTTTTGTAATTTGGGTCAATGAATTTAATGTAAGAATTACCTATGAACTTTGCAGTTGAAAATGAAATTTTGTTTTCACAGTACCTTCCCACCCAACCTGAAGTACACAGACAACTGTAAGAAAATGATTGGCTAGGTATACATAGAGATTGGTGGCGACAAAGATTATTCAAACAGTACACAGACTGGTTACATGTATTTCCAGCCCAATGTGGTGAACATCTGCAAGCAAAGGTTGTACCGTTAACTATGCATTTGCCCCCATTTCTGCAAATGTTATACCCACAAGCTGTCCCATCACAGTCACCCACATTAGAGCCATCTTTTGCCCCTAATTCAGTTAGCTGCAGTTCTTGATTATTTATAATAACTTCTCGAATGCAACCTTGAAAACCCACAGGTTCACTTGCTATGGCCATGGGATTTACAAGATGTAAATATGATACTCCTCCAACATAGAAGTCTGTATTTGTATCCAGATAACTCATTTTAGCAGAGGCTTTTTCTGTTACATTTATTCCATCCAGGTCCAAGTAGCCTTCAGCACCAATGCGTCCTGCTTTAATCACATGCCAAGTGCTTCCATTAATAGTTACTTTTTGGAGACTTTCCAGAATGAGAGTTCTATCACCAAGGTTATAGCGAAGCTGAACAAAACCGTTTATTAGGGAGATACATAAAAAGTCACCTGTAAAGAAAAAGATTTAATAATTTCACTACTTTCATTAATAACTTTTATTTTTGTGGCCAATTAGACCAAGGTTTGGTTGGGGGTGGGTGGAGGAGTGAGCATAGAGAATTTTAATTACTGAGTAGATGAATTGCACTTAATTGAAAATTTTTTTTCTTAGATGATTTAGTTGAAGCAAAAGTGCAAAAATAAGTAACTTGAATGTTTTATTCCAAATCATTGGTCCTGTTTTTGATCAGATATTGGGGAGGTAGGCAAGGGAATTGGAATGAGAGAAGTTCATAGTGGTACTATCAAAACTAATAGTGTATGCTCTACGAACAGTTTCTCTTTTCTTCCAGTTCTGCCTACAAGTACATGGATCCCAACTTGGAGATTTCCACTTGTGTGTTTTATTTATTTTTTAATATTTGTTTTTTATTTGTACATAATACATTTATTTTGTTTATTTTTATGTGGTGCTAAGGATCGAACCCAGGACCTCACACATGCTATGTGAGTGCTCTACCGCTGAGCCACAAGCCCAGCCCCCTCCACTTGTGTGTTTTAAAGGTATCTCAAGCTCCCACGTTTATACTGATTTGTGAATTTCCTTCCATAAACCTGGCCTCTTCCAGTCTTCCCGAGTTCAGTGAGTCACTCCTCCCTCGTTCATTTAATTCTTGAAGCTAAGCCTCAAAAACCTCCACTTTTTTCTTTTCCAATTGATTGTCTTATCTATACTAAAGCTAAAGTGATATTTTCAAATGATTGTTAGGCCATCTTTTAATGCTGATATTGGGAGAGATGCCAAAACTCTTCAACTTAATCTGCAGTTTCCCATTCTCTACTCTTCCACACTCCACTTCAACAATGACCTTGTTAGAGGTTCCATCCTTCTGCATTGGAGCTTTGTGCATGTTTTCTTGGAACACTTCTCCATCCTAGCCCATCTCATCAGGAAACTTATCCCTCAGCTCTCAGATCAAATACCAATTCCTCAGAGAAGTCTTCCTGCATTTCCTGGAGTTGGTCAGGTCCCACCACCCCTCCAGTACTTTTCCCCTCCTTCATAACACTTCCTTCATTTTATAATTACATAATTACATCTGAACAAATATGACCTAGCATCTGAAAGTGCAGGGAGATATGCAGAGAAAAAGTAAAAACATCTCTACACACATGGGAAAGAACATAGTTCTTCAATGTAAGATGGCTTCAGGAGTAGCTAAGTGGTTTACATACGAAGCCATACAGAAACCTCTCCCCAAGTGTTCTCCTCTAGCATTTTCACACTCCCTTACTTTTCTAAACCAGGAATATTTGACACTACGCTACTTTTCTTCCTTCTTCCTCTGGAGCGTCCTACTGCCTCATCTCCCTTCCCAAAATAGTGTCCTTGCATTCCATTCTCCCTTCTAGGCTACACCAGACCATTCTAGAATGGTTGAAAGACTTGGCAATTCTACAGTTTTACACCTATCACACTACATATAATTGTCTTCCTTTGATCAGTTTTCTCAGAATTTTTGAGTATTCAATCTTCTATGTCATTACTTATGTGATGATTTGATTAATAGCTGCTCCATCCACCAGCTTCTAGGTTTTGTAAGAAGAGGATCTGTGAATTTGGACCAACACTTTAGTACCAAACACATAAGTAGATGTTGATGAATAACTGGAATAAGGAGATATATCTTTGTAGGGTTATGGGGTGAGATGGTTGAGAATACTTCTTACACTAATTTGATTTAAAAGAGAAGTGTGTTTTTCCTGTAATATGAAAAGTTTCTAAAATTTCTCAGCAAAGGAAGTTTATTTAAAAAATTTGAACTTGAACAACATATTAAGTATAAGAAAAAAGAAAAGCAACATAACAAAAATAGCTTATATTTAAAAAAAAAACCCTACAGATTGGATTATTTAATGATTCAAAACCCAGGAAACTAGAACAATGAAACAGTTGGTATTAAAGGGAAAAATGTTATACACCTTGAATATGCTTTGTGGTTTGCAAGTGAACACAAACCAGTTTCTCTTTCACAATTGTGGAAGAATTTTCTTTCTACTTGTGGTAGTAAATCCTATAGTAAAAAGCTATTTTTTACTATAATAAAAATATCTTAATGTGATTAGGAAATCTATAATATCATCTGCCAAGTTGCCCATGTGTTCTGCCATTGCCTGTACCCCATCCTATGCCACCCCCAGAAACCTAATGTATGTGAAGAGACTTTAGAAACAGCATACTGGAGAAATTTAGTATACTTTTTCCCTAGAAAAGGAAATCAAAGATAAATATGTTATTTAACTATTTGAATATATTTACATAAATATATTTAACACTGTGGATGACTAGACTTTAAAAAAACACATTTGGAAGAATTATATCAAGATGAATTCAGATGATTGATTGGTTCTTAACAAAATATTGGTAATTTTATATATCAAAAATCATTTTGAGTGTTAAATTTTTAACATACAGATGAATAGAAACCATTGTCTTATATCTTTTCCAAAATATTCAATCAATACAAAATTATTTTATTGAAATAGGCTAATTTAAATTTTTTTTTACATACTATTTGAGACTGCTCAAATTATTAATTAACCTCTAAAGAGATACAGGAAACTTGTTAATTGAGAGTTTAGTGTTCCACCTATTAAAAATCCAATTGATCACTGATGTTGAAATTTGTGAGTTTTGACATTGTTTATTAACTATTTTACTAACTTTTAGCAGAGGCTTGACTATGAAGGCTTGGTTAATGTTTATATCAGACATAGCTTTTTGAAAATATAGAAAGTACAGGACAATCAGTTATATCTTATGTACTTGAATAAATGAAACATTCTAAAATAATGACACATTAAAATAATTTTATACAAAAATATTCTAAAATATGCTACTTGATTGCTAAAAAATAAGCTTATGTCTTTGATAATTATTTTTAGGTTAATCTAAGAATGTAAAATTTAGATTTGGGGAGGGGGTGTCCTAGGGATTAAAACCAGGGTACTTAACAACTCAGGACCCAGAGCAATGAAGTCAGCAGTCTATGGACTAAGACCTCTGAAATTGTGAGCACCAAATAAACTTTTCCTCCTGTAAAATTGCTCTGTCAGATCTGTTGATCACAGCAGCAAAGCTGACTAAAACACAAAACTTGATATTCTTATGTCAAAACGGACAAAATATGCATATAAAAATAAAGCAAAGGAAATTATGTATGATAAATTCCAGAAAGATTTGTCTTCATTTATAGCTCTAAAAATTCTCTTTAGATCATTCCTTTATCCAAATAATAAATCTAGGATTCATGTTCCAAAGTCATTTATTGCTCTGGGCCCTAAGTGAGGTAGACCATCATGGTGGAAGGGTGTGGTGGATGAAAGCCGCTCAGGACATGGCACCAGAAGAAGTGACTCCGCCTGATAAAATATATATCCCAAAAGCATGTCCCCCCATGACCCACCTCCTCCAGGTACACACTTCAGTTACCACTTAGCAATCCCTATCAGAGGATTAACACATGGATTAGGCTGATTCTCTCATAACCCAATCATTCCACCTCTAACTTTCTTGCATTTTCTCACACATGAGCTTTGTGGAGACACCTAATATTGGAACCATAACACATGACTTAAACTTTTATTTTATGAGATTGTTATAAAATTGAGCATATACTATATATTTGGATTTTTCTAGCTTTAATTTCCCAAAACTTCTTGCTATTTTATTAGCATTTATATTTGGGGGGAAGCTGGATTTGTAAGCAGTGACAATCAAACAAACATCAAGTGTTTACATATTTTACAGAGTAACTTAAAAATTAGACAGCATTATCACATTATTTAATAGGCTCTTTGAAATTCACTAGAATTTTAAATTTTTTCTGCAAAGATTCTGTCAACCTTACCTGACTGTGCTTTTAAGTGTTGTGCAGCATAAAATAGGATGCCATCTGCAGCAAGAGGTTGAAACTGCAATTTAATATGTGTTTTTTTTCGAATGGGAAAAGAAGCAAAAGACATCCAGGATAACTCATTACTTCTGAAAGATGGATCACTTATAGATAAAGCTAAAAGAAAAAAGACAGAACTCTTAGAAATTTTATAATTTAAAAGTGGAATGTAGGTGAATACATTGAACCTTGGTAAGTTTGTGAGTCTGCCCTGCTCCACTAATTTTGGGCTTTTGTAATGGGGCCAATTATTGAAAAGTCTTCTATGACTCTAGTAACTTCCCCCTTTGGCTGGCATAGTGTGGCATAAATCTGCTCTAGATTGTGTTATAGAGAGGCATCATATGCATAACTTAGATTCTAGGGAATGTTTCAAGATGATGTCTCAATTAGTGAAAGATAGAAGGGATCTCTATATAAATTATAGTCTTCAGTTTCTATGCTTTTGACTCAAATGTAGAGTATAAACAAGTCAAGATACATTTTTAAGTGGCAGTAGGAATGGATATAAAAATCAGTTTTCTTGATTATTTAAGTCCTGGTCTCTTTAGAAAGTGCTCATTCTTAGGTCTGCACCTCATTGTTAAGCATGAGAAATTCATTTCAATATTAGAATCATTAAACAGATTTACAGTTACTCAAATATTGTTGCTTCTGTGTATAACCAGATGGGAATTATGAGAGGGAGAAAGGAAGTTAGGCACATTTGGTAGTTTTTACCTCTACATAATTTAATAGTCCTTTCTTCCTTGCCACAGTGTTTCTTTAGAGTGTGCCATGGTTCATGACATGACTTCAGCCATTGTTTTAGATATTTAGCTATTCCCTTCTAGGGACTGAGCTTTTGCTAACTGTTGTTTTTCAGTTTTAGACTAACAGGTAACTGGTAGGTGTTTATCTAGGAGGTTGTTGATATTTATTGATTTTTAGGCAACTGTATTTATTCATTTTGACTTAATTGCACTTGAGAATCACCTGGTGCTGTTGCTAGGCATGTAAAGCCCTATATGTCACTTGTACAGGTCCTGATGCATTAGAGTTGGAATGGAATCGAGGGAGTATATATATTCTTAATAAACACCCCAGAGGTTGTTTATTTTTATTATTATTTTTTAGTTGTAGATGGACACAACAACTTTATTTTTATGTGGTGTTAAGGATCAAACCAAGTGCCTCACACAGGCCAGGCAAGCACTTCATCACTGATCTACAACCCCACCCCCCGCCCCAGGCATTTCTTGGACCATATTTTCATAAACACTGACTTAAAATAGATTTTAAAAATACAAGGATAGTTTAAAAAGTGGGCATCCTTTTGAAATTATTTTATATTACTACAGTAAAAGGTTTATTGTAAAACATTCAAACTATATAGAACATTTATATAAAGCAAATAAAAAAGTGAAATTTTATTTTTCTTACTCCACTCTTACCACAAGGAAGGAACCAGTGTTAACAATATATATAGCCAGACTTTTTTGGTGCACATACATTTAATGTTTTTGCATATCTAGTACCTGGTTTATATTATATAAATAAGACCATATTATATATAAACTCTTCATAATAAGCTTTTTAAATTCAATAATCCATCTTCAGGAAAATTATGTTAGCATATTTTGCATACTGCTTTTTTTTAAATAGTTGCATAGTATTTTAAAATAGATCATTTTTTTTTTTAGAGCAGTCTAATGTGGAGTTACCCTGATTGTGTATACAAATACAAGGCTAGGAAAGTTATGACCAACTAATTCTACTCCATTTCCTTTCTGATTGAACCCAGGGCCTTGCACATGCTAGGCAAGCACTCTACCACTGAGCTATACTCCCAGTTTTTTTTTTTTTTTTTTTTTTTAGACAGGCTCTTGCTAGCTAAGTTGCCCTGGTTAGCCCTGAACTTGCGATCCTTCTGTCTCCGTTTCCGAGTAGCTGGAACTACAGGTGTGTACCACCATGCCTGGCAGATTGGCTTCTTTCACTTAGTAATATGCTCTTAAGTTTCTTCCATGTCTTTTCACGACTTAGTAGCACATTTGTTTTTAGTGCTGAATGATAAGCCATTGTTTGGATGCACCAGCGTGTGTTCACTGGTGAATGAGGTATATCGTGGTTGCTACTATTTTGATAATTATGAATAAAACTGCTAAAAATATGCATCCATAAATTTTTGTGTAGACACTAGTTTTCAACAGATTTGGGTAAATATTAAAGAACACACAATTGCTGTATCATATGGTAAGAGTATGTTTAGTTTTATAAGAAACTTCCCAATTGTTTTTCCAAATGTCTGCACCATTTTTCAGTCCTATCAGTAAGGGACGAAATTTCCTCTTGCTCAACATTCTTGTCAGATTTTGGTGTTGTCAATGTTTTGGATTTAGGCATTCTAAAAAGTGTCTCACAGTGGCATTTTCTTATTTTAATTTGCAATTCCCTAATGACGTATGGTGATAAACATCTTTATATGCTTATTTACTATCTAGATATCTTTTCTCATAAGTGTCTGTGCAGATCTTATAATTTTTTTTTTTTAGTTTTTCATTTTCTTATTGTGTTTTAAAAGTTCTTCATGTATTCTGGGTCCTAATCCTTTTTTGATTTTTTACAAGAATATACTCTTATCTGTCATTTTTCTTTGATGTTTTCAATAGTATGTTTTGTTATTCAAAATTTTTAATTTTTTATTTAATTTATGGTTTATACTTGTATCTTATTTTTAAAAGGCTTCTTTGGCCAACAGTTTTATATAAATATGTATTTTTTACCATATTGCTATACTGTAAATTTTTATATTTCATATACATAGGCCTTTAACTTATGTGGATCCTAGTGAACAGTCTGAGGTAGGGATCAAGCTTTGTTTTATAACCAGATAGCTAATTGTTTTAGTTAGATTTGCTTTGACCAAAACAGCTGACAAGAACAAGTTAGAGGAAGACAGGTTTATTTGGGGCTCATAGTTTCAGCAGTTTCAATCCATAGATGGCCAACTTTATTGCTCAGGGCCCAAGATGAGGCAGCACATCATGGGGGATGGGCTCAGTGGAGCTGTTCAGTTCATGGAGAGGTCAGGAAACAAAAGTGGGGTGGGAAGAGGCCTTGGGGCAGATGCATCCTTCAAAGGCACATCCTCAGTTACCACATCCTCCAGCCACACAATACTTGCCCACAGTTACCACCAAGTCAGTCCATTCAAACAAGGATGGACCAATTAAGTTACAACTCTCATAATCCAATCCTTTTACCTCTGAACATTCCCACATTAATAGGAGCTTCTTTGAGGACATCTTATATCCAAACCATAACACTAATATTTTATAATAATGAATTGTTTGTCTTTTTGTCTATAATTGTTATCTGTCTTTAGCATCTTATCAGTAGCATTCATTTTCTTTACCTTCTTCCTTTTGAGAGTTTGTGAGAAATACAGATCAGAATAAAGAATGTAGACAGACTACATTTTGTGGTGATATCTGTCTGGCTTTACTACTTTACCTTGGCTGGATTGAATATCTGGGGCATGGTCTCTGGAATGGAATAGACCAGTCAAGAGCAGCATGAGAGGGTCCCTTGTTTCCAAGCAGGGAGGGCCTGGGATGGTGCCTCAGAAGTAGGTTTCTGCTAAAATCACTGATGTTACTGGGTAAGTACAAGAGCTAAGAAATACTGTACACGCATGAACTCATGAAACAACTGACTTATCCAGTCCTTTTCCAAAGAAGTAATGCTTATGAACTAATGTATAATGATCTTTGAATTAAAAAAATATATTGTGGAAAAAAAGAAAAAGGAATGGATTTTATTTGTAGCTCTGACATTGTTTTAGGAAATTCTCAGTGCATACTCATTTCTTTATATTCTGAGAAAGACTTCAACACTACTAGCTTATTATTTAATTAAATAATCTTGGGATAATTAATTTTCTAATAATTATACACATTTAACATATTGGTGCAGGATATTATTTCAAAAAGAAGTTTTTCTTATTTGCCTGGCTTCAAGGATAAAATTGAACAGGAAAAATGACTAAATTCTGTGAGATTCAGATGTTTCTTTTGTGAATTAAAAAAAAAAGAAAAGAAGAATTGAATGTAGTAATTGAGAAATGACCAATTATTTATCATATGCACACCAACTCCTGAAAATAATCATTTGTGGTGTAAACATTCCATATGTCTTTTGTTTCATTTGTTTGTTTGTTCTGAGATGGGGTCTCTCTATGTTGTCCAGGCTGGTCTCAAACTTCTGGGTTCAAGAAATCCTCCTGCCTCAGCCTCCTGAGTTGCTAGAACTATGAGTTTCTATGTCCAGCTAAGGGCACAGGTATTTTGAAAACATAAATCAATACTTCCCAGTAGGTTATCAGGAGGATCTCCATCTTCTATACTTACAGACCATTGACAGCTCTTTCTAGCCCACCACAAAAGATTCCCAAGTAGAATTAAAGAATTTAGACTACCTGACAGGGATATAACAACAAAACAAAACAAAACAAAAATCCTTTGACAGGGATATAACAACAAAACAAAACAAAACAAAATCCTTTTTAACTTTGCTTGTGGAAATAGTAAACCCAACACATATATATTAGATGTTGATACATAAAGAGCGAAAGAGAAATGAGTGTATGTATGTGGAGTTAGGAAAGACCATAGTAGGAAGGTGATATTATAAATTAAACTCCTCAAGGATGTAAAGGATTGATCCACTGGAAAGAGGAAATTACAAGTGCAAAGGCCTTTGGGGCAGTAGGGTTCCTATACAAATCAAGGAACAGGAAGGAGGGCATTATTGCTGTCAGGACATTAAAGAAAGGGAGAGTTTGAACAGAGTTATTCCAATTGAGTGAGAAGTTGGTAGCTGATTTCACAGGGAGTCCTGGAGAGGGGATGACCCTGCAGAGTCATTTAATTGAGGTATCTCTTCTTCCCTCCATCTCCACATCATGTAGTCATAGGACTCAGGCTACCACTGAGGAGGAGGCCTAAGCTTGAGCAAGTCTGAGGAGGGACTTAGCTTTGGATTCTCTGAAGGTAATATTTCCAACAGTAAAGGAGCAAGTGCCACCATTCTTTTTTTTTTTTAAATAACGGGATTGAACTCGGGGGCACTTGACCTCTGAGCTACATCCCCAACCCTATTTTGTATTTTATTTAGAGACAGGGTCTCACTGAGTAGCTTAGCGCCTCCCCATTGCTGAGGCTGGCTTTGAACTCTTGATTCTACTGTCTCAGACTCCCAGCCGCTGGGATTACAGGTGTGCATCACTGCGCCCATCTGCAAGTGCCACCATTCTGAAAGGGACTGTAGGACTCTACGTTATGCACTTTAGCTTTTACTTCAAGATGATTCAACATTGGCATTTGTTGACACTATTACTTTAGAATTAGAAAATAAATTGCTTAATTTTCTCATAGAGCTTTAGATTACATGGAAGTTTTCTGCACTTTGGAACCACAAAAAGATAGTTGTTTATAATGAGTATTAATTAACTAATTAGATATTAATACCTAACCTTGATTTTTTGTTTTTCTGAACTCCTTGCTTGACATTCTGCACAGAGGCTGGCACCTCTCATTTTTAAACTGATTTGAAATTCTTAAATCTTTGTGTTCAAGAATTTTGATGTTCTGTGTTCTTTAATGAGGGGCAGATCTATTTTAATAGGTAAGACAGGTGAAGATTCTATTTTTAAATAGATTGCACTTTCTGAGCAATGCATAGATGATATCTTTTACTGATGAATTATGATTATTTTATGCATTAAGATTTTACAGCTTTTATAAGGAATTGAAAGTTCTGATGCTCTTTGAATGTGAGTGGGTTTACCGTTGGAAGTTACAAATAGGACTTCAAAGGATTTTGATTCAGTAATACCTATCATCACTAAATAAGCTGCCAAATCTTGCCTCTACTATTCACTTGAAGTAGAATTTGGAAAGGTTCAGATTTTCCAGTGATTCATACAAAGTAATTTTCAATGAGTCATCTTTGGGAGACTTTGCTAATCAAAATAGGTTATTTTAAGAAGAAAACACCAGAACCCCTCTCCTTGGATAATTGATCTACCAGGTTCTGAACAATAGCCACAGAAATCGTCAGTATAAGGGGTTATTTCAGAAGAGATGGTTTTCTAAGAGGAATAATAGTTAATAATTCAGGGGATATCCAAATTACACAAGCCTCACTCATGATCATCACTTTTATGATCTTGTTTATTACAAATATTATTATCAACACAGTATTGACTGGCACCGGGCCAGGACAATCTAGTGATAAAAAAAAAAAAATCAAAAAAAAGAAAATAGAGAACCGTTGGATGGAAAATTCATGACATTCGATATTCAAA
>NW_025999982.1:26513369-26549189 GCF_001458135.2 Marmota marmota marmota
TTTTTTTTTTTTTTTTTTTTTTTTTTTTTTTGTTGGTATTTGTGCTGTTCATTGCCCTCCTCCTTCTAATCTGCTGCTTTGTGGCTTTTGAAAGACCACATTGGGGACCGGTGATAAAAAGAAAACGGAGGGATCTTTCTTGTCTGCAGCCTGTTTGTAGCTCTCTCTTAGCTATCCTCTGTCATGGCAGATACTCCTTTGGATCTCTGACCTTTGGCTTCCCACTGTTGACTCTGTCCTGCGGTTCGTGACAAGGCTAATTCCTTTTCTTCACCTTTTAGGAATCCCATTCAGCTTCTTCTTCTGAGACAGTTTACTTTTTTGTGAAGGTTCTTTGAAGAAAGTTCATGCCTGCTTATCTTGGTTAACTCACAGGGCTCTTGCCCTGTCCTCTGTGGAGGGGCACCTCAGCTCCCCAGATGACCCAATAGGGAAAGCTCCAGCCAATATCTTCCCTTCAGGCTCCTTCATGTGTGGGCCAGGCACTGGTCTTGTCTTCTCTCCCTCCAGAGGACACAGATCCAGGTTTTCTGAGAGCTCTTTTCCATGCTCCACAGGCAACTTCAGCTCAGCAGAAACTGACAATCAGGAAGGGTAGTGTTCATCCTCCCTTAATATATATTTTATTTTATAAAAAACTGCCAAAATTATTTTCTGGAGTGACTATAGCATTTTATATTCTCACCAATAATGTATGATGGATATAGGTTCTCTACATCTTCACCAGCATTTGGTACTTTCATTTGTTACCGTAGCCTTACTAATAGGTGTGTAGTGTTATCTCCTCACTTATAAACTTTTTTTTAGACTTGTGGGTTTACATGATACCTGTTATTCTCAGTTTTGAGACTTCTGATGAAACTCCTAGACAATAAGAAAAGTTAAATTTGGTGTCACATTGCACATTATTCAGAAAATCTCTGACTTAATATTAGCTAAGATTTTCCGGGAAGGAATGAAGGTGTTAGAACTTAAACATAGGGCTGGGGATGTGGCTCAAAGAGCAGCGCGCTCGCCTGGCAAGCGTGCGGCCCGGGTTCGATCCTCAACACCACATACAAAAAACAAAAGATGTTGTGTCCGCCGAAAACTAAAAAATAAATATTAAAAGATTTCAAAAAAAAAAAAGAAGAAGTTAAACATAGTTTGGCAGGAATATCAGCTTGAGCCTAAGCTCTATGTTCGACCTGATTCATATTGATTTGGTAGATCTGGGTAGAAATGGTGGAGTGTCAGCCAGAAATCTATGCATATGGGTTTCCTAGGTGATTACTCATTTCAAAGAAAAGACTGGGCAGACAGGTTTGCATAGTAACCGAGCCTCCAAATTTACACATAGAAGGGCAGGGAAGATTTTGTAGACCGCATGCTATTTGCCAGTTGAATTGGACTGCTAATTTTATGCCCAAGTTATGTGGAGGAGGCTACATTTAAAGACACTAGAAGAGTAATCCTTACTAATAGTCTGGAAGTCTCTTCCAGGTTTAAAGATCTGACTGAGTACTCCTGAACCAAGTACAATCTCAATAAGGAAGAGAAGTCTTCCTTCACAATTCCCTTGAACTCTTTTTTTTTTTTCTTCAATTTGTTCTAAGTAGTTATACATGATAGCAGAATGCATTTCAATTCATTGTACACAAATGGAGCGCAACTTTTCATTTCTCTGGTTGTACAGGATGTAGTGTCATACCACATGTGCAGTCATACATATACCTAGAGTAATGGTGTTCATCTCATTCCACCATCTTTCCTACCCTCATGCCCATTCCCTTTCCCTCCCTCCTCTTTGCCCAATCAAAATCCAGCCCCCCCCCCGCCCCCGCCTTATGGGTCAACATTCACTTATCAGAGAGAACATTCAGGCTTTGAACACCCTTGAACTCTTTTTTTAAAAAATATTTATTTTCCAATACTTTTATTTATTTTTATGTGGTGCTGAGGATCAAACCCAGAACCTGGAACATGCTAAGCAAGCTCTCTACCGCTGATCCACAACCCCAGCCCCCACCCTTGAACTTGATGTCTCCAGCAGTAGAGAGTGAGGTGCCCAGCAGGAGTGTTTTCTGGAGTTACTGAATGTCACCTAGCTGCAATTACAGCAGCAGCAGTGAGGGGCGTAGTATGAGAAGACTCAAAGGCACTAGAAAGAAGCAAGCTTTGTGAAAAAATCATCATTTTCTTGCTTTAGATTTTAAAAGTAGTCATGTGCTTCCAAACTGCACACACAAAATAGTGAAATATGAAAAAAACCTGGATTACAAATATAATTTAGCACCTTCTTTTTTATTTTTCATTATACTAATTTTTTCTCTTATGCATAATTCATATCTTTTTAGGTTCAAGCATATGCTAACTTTTTTGTGTGTGTTTTGAAAATATATTCTAATTTGTTATATATGACAGCAGAATGCGATTCAATTCATATTACACATATAGCATACTCTAATTTTCAACTCATCAGTTGAGTTGTCTGTGAGTTACCATGATATTTGGCCTACATAATTTTAGTTTTTTTTTAGATCAAATGCAGTTTCTTTTTATTTTTCTTCTTTAATGAGGCTGGTGGGGTAGGGTGAGGAAGGTTTAGGATATTAGTTATAGGATATTAGTTTCCTTTCCCTACCACCAACATCAGCAACCAGGTTCTGTCAGTGTCTGCTCATGAAAGCTCAGGACCAAATGATGGTGTTCCATTTCTGGTGCCATATTATAGCACTCTTAATTTTCTTCGATAGTTTCTAATGTATTATGTGAACACATGCCAGAAGGGCTTCTTTTGTTTCCAGCAGTATGGTGGACCATTAACATGATTAACCCCACTCCAATCATGAAACTGGAGGTCATGATGTTACTAGAAACAAATATATAAACATACAAATTTATGGTGTACAACATGATGTTTTAATATATGTGTGTTGTGGAACAGCTAAATAAAGCTAATGAATATACATGTTACCTCACATATCATTTTTTTTGTGTGTGGTGAGGATGCAAAACTCTTGTTAACTATAGACACTGTGATATACTGAAGAGTTCTTAAACTTCTTCCTCTTTTTTAACTGACTGACATCTTGTGTCCTTTGACCAACAGCCCTGCATGTCATCTGCTCCCAGTCTCTGGTAACCACCATTCCACTGTCTTTATGAGTTTGGCTTTTTTATATTCTATATATAAAATGTTGTGTGCCTAGTTTATTTCACTTAACAAAAGGTCTTCCGGGTGCATCCATGAAATCACAAGTAAGAGGATTTTCTTCTTTTTAAAGGCTGATAGTATTCCATTGTGTATGTACATTATGTTTTCCTCTAGGACTAGTTTTGGATCTTATGTTTAGATTTTTAATCCATTTTGAACCATCCCTTTAGATTTTCTTTGCTTTTCTTCTTTTTGTTTATCCTACTAGATAATTTCTGTTTTTTCTTGACTTGTTGATTCTTCTGCCAGATCAAGTTTGCTGTTACAACCCTCTAATGAGTTGTTCAGTCATTTTACTTTCAGTTCTAGAATTTCTGTTTTTCTTTAATTTTTTTTGTTGTCATTGTTGATACTTTCATTTTGTTTATGCATAATTTTTCTGATTTCATTTAGTTGTCCATGTTCTCTTTTAACTCATTAAGGTCCTTATATTAGTTATTTTAAAGTTCTTATCAAGCAGCTCATAGATCTGCTTTAATTTTTTTTTTTTTTTTGTAGTGTGTATGGACAGCATGCCCTTATTTTATCTGTTTATTTTATGCGGTGCTGAAGATGGAACCCAGTGCCTCACACATACTAGGCAAGGGCTCTTCCACTGAGCTATAGCCCCAGCCCTAGATCTGCTTTTTTTAAGGATTGGTTTCTGGAGTTTTATTTTTGTTTCCTCCATTGGGCCATAGTTTCATGTTTGTGTGCTTTGTAATTTTCTTTCTTCCTTTTTTTTTTTTTTTTTGCTGGGATTGGGCATTTGAAACAACTCCTCCATGTCCCAATCTTTGCTTACCGACGTTGTGCAGGGGGAGACCCTTTGCGATCAGCGAGGCTGGAAAACTTCTCAAATGTTTTCTGATTTCTCCCTCCCCCTGGTGTCGTTTGTGGAACTGCAGTTCCAACATTCTGCTCACCTTTGTTTTCAACGGTTTTTGAACTCTGGTGCCAATCCTGTCAGCACTCTTGAGGTCTGATGAGACAGAAACAAGTTCCCTGTCAGGTGCAGGGCGGACTCCTGGCCCTTTCTTCAGTTTCTGTCCCAGAGCGGGCGATTCTTCCAGTTGCTCTGCGTTAAGCTGAGGGAGGGTCTGGAGTGAGTGTGCCAACTGCTGTGAATTCTCTTACTGTTCATGGGATTTCTGCCTTTGTTTCATGAAGAGCTGGGTGCGGTGGCTTCTCCGTTGATCTCAGAGTTTTCACTGCGGTTTTCAGGCCTCAATATTGTTGTGAACGTGGTGTCTTTGTCAGGCAAGGAGAGCCTGTAGTTTCCTAGTTCGTCGTCTTGCTGACCCACATCTCTGCTTTTGAAGCACAGTTCTCTTCCCATGTTAAGCTCTGCAAGTTCCCGTCCTGCTTTGTAAATGTCATCGCCTCCCTACCTCGGATGCAGTAACTGCTAATTTCAGCCCATCTATTTAATCACTTTAAGTTGAATAAATCCTAGTGAAGATTGTTTCCTACCAAATCATCCTGCTCTCATTGGTGTACCTCAAGGTTTCTAAAATAGATGACTTACATTCCCAGAGCATTTGTTCTTCAAGAGGAACTCAAAGCATGTTTTCCAGTAAATAAGTAGCTCTGATCTGCACATACCATGTCTATGAGTTTAAAAGGATAATCCTCCCAGAGGCACATCAGCTTTGTTCTCAGGGAATTACAGGGTTCTCAATTTTATGTTCTCTTCATTGTGTTTAATGAAGTAATTTTTGCTTTAGCCACAGCTGTTTCTGCTACGCCATAGCTATGTTCTGTTCCATTGTTAGAGAAAGAGTAAGAATAATTTAAGATTTTTGTAGTATCTAGTAATCTATTCTTTGCCCTCAGGTCTGGGGATAAGTGTTTTTGGTTTCACTGCAGCTTCTTGGCCCCTTCTTCAGTTTCTGTCCCAGAAGCTTTATTGCATTAACAATCTAGTGGCTAGAAAAGAGCCTTTCCTATCTTTAACTATAGGAAGCCTTAGGACTTGACCTCTCTTCATTACAATCTAAGCAGCTTGACAAATTCTGGAAAACTAGGTACATACTTTGTTATTGTAGCAAAAAGGGAAGCGAAGAATCTTCTCTCTTTGTGGAGGCATGTAGTATTGTCAGAGTCTACTGGGAGTTGTGTAAATGAGCAATTGAACCTCTTGGCTAATTGCTAACAGAAGGAATGGTTAAGTATCAATTATTGAAAAAATAAAACCATCCCTTTAGGATGACTTTCTTCAGCACCCAGATGGATAATGTGGAACAACTCTATGTAACAGTTTAACTCGTTTAGATATTTGGGTGGGTATTTTGTTTTAAGTGATCTTTGGAGACCCATCAAGACTGAACGTTGATGAAAATTAAGTATTCTACAGAATTACACGATTGTTTTATGATAGAGGCATCTGGTAATTCCTACTATCAAAATCTTTTAGAATGAGATGTTCTACTCCTTGTTTTACAGAGCAGAATTTGAAGATTTGAGCAGGTGATAAGTTAAACTTTTAAATTTTCATAATAAATTATCAACTTGTCACTGATAAATCTAGAAAGCAAAGCATATAATGATCCTTTCAACTAATAGCTGGAAAACCTGGACTTCTACAGGGACTTTACTTTTTAATGTTTTTTGCTGTGGTCTATCAAAAACTTGGCTGATATAATATCTAAGAATAAAAATTTTCTCATAAAAATATTAAATAATTATTTGCTCGGAGGATTGACCATTATTTGAATAGTCTTCAAGAACATTAGAGAGCTACTTAATTTATCTTATGGAATATATTTATAGAACTGTGATTTAATACTATATATTCTTAGTTTTAATTGTTTCAATATAAAAAATGACCAGATACATAATGTCTCCTCATTTTTTAGAAAAATTTCCTCAATGGTAACATATATTATATTAGACTTGTTCTCCTTCTCCTTTTCCTCCTCCTTCTTTTGTTAATTGGTGCTTGCTCAATACATTTTTATTAGAGTTCAAAACTAGGACATAGTTCTCTTCTTAGAGTGATGACTGATGTGCTTTTATTATTATTTTTCAAATTAGGCAACTTGTGTACTTTATGTTTTTCTTAGACTTCTCAGAAACCCAAAGCTAGTTTTCTAATGAATCTCATGTCATGTTTCAGACCTTGTTTTTTCTTCTTTGTCCTTCCCTTTCAATCCCTTCTTTATTTTTCTCTTCTCTTCCCTTTCCTTTCCTTTTATTGGTATGAGGGCATATTTAATTTTTCTACCACTATCTTGGCTAATTTAAAAATATGTTTATTTTTGCTGTGAGCTCTCAGGCTATTTGGAACTGTCACATTGAAGTCGGCTGTTGTTACAGACCAATTTCTTAGGAAGATTTATGGCTATTTTGAGAATCTCAAAGGCATATTTACAGAAGTTTCCGGGAGATGTTCATTATGTGCCTGTGCCTTCTGGGTGGACAATCATTGTCCAGATTATAAGTGTCAATTGAACACTATCTGTGTAAAAGTTGCCTTCTGGGGCAGCATGCTACTACTGCTCATGACTTTTTAACCTAGCGTTCTTCATACCTTTCTTCCCACAAGCATATTAGTGCAGGCCTTTCTTGGCACAAATTTCCTTCTCACATGGAGGGGTTTACTCACATTTGTAAGTGATTTTAAAGACAAAATTATACATATTTATGGGGTACCTGACCTAAGCAAACAGGTGTCTGAATCCAAAAAGCTCTGTTCCCATGGAGTCTTACAAGTACAGCCAGTGAGGATGAAGACACCATGTACCATGTGATGTTTTGATACGTGTGTACATTGTGTAATGTTCAAATCTGGGTAAACATCTCTGTTTCCTTAAGCATTTGTTAATCATTTTGTGGTAAAAATATTCAATAACCTCTCTTTTAAAAAAGTTTTATAAGCTCTTTTAATTTAAAAATTAAATATTTGAATAGTCATCTATTTTCAAAATACTCATTTTTTTCAGAATCCTTCATTCGCAAAAAATATAAATTGCATTCTTTTCTTGAGACCCAACATTTGTATACCTTTATGGAGTAAATTATGGTAACTTCGTATAAGTATACAATGTATAATAGACAAGTCAGGGTAATAAGCATTTCTGTCTCTTTAACCACTAGTCATTTTTATGTGTTGGGAATTTGTACTCTTCTAGGCATTTAAAATTTTTTTTTAATTGTAGATGGGCACACTACCTTTATTTTATTTATTTATTTTTATGTGGTCCTGAGGATTGAACCCAGTGCCTCACATATACTAGGCTGCCCTCTACCACTGAGCTACAACCCCAGTCCACTCTTCTAGTCATTTTGAAATATACCACAAATTCTTTTAACCAATGGTTACCCTACTGTGTTAGAGAAGAACCAGAAGTAATACCTCGATTCTGTTTTGATAATCCTTTATTGAACTTCTTTTGTTTCTCCCTCCCTCCTTCCCTTCCCAGTCTCTGTTGACCACTCTTCTATTCCATGTGTCCTCAAGGTTAACTTAGTTTCTAAAAAATGAGTGAGAACTTGTGGTATTTGTCTTTCTGACTGACTTGTTTCAATTAACATGAGGACCTCCAGTTCCTTCAGTATGGCTGCAAATGACAGGATTTTTTTTTTTTAAAGGCAGAAAAATATTCCACTGGGTAAACACACCATTTCTTTATCCATTCATTCACTGAAGGGCATCTGGGGTGATTCCATATTTTGGCCTGTGAATAGTGCTGCAGTAAACTTGGGAGTGCAGGTATCTTTTTGGTGTAATGATTTAATTTTATTTAGATATATACTTGGTAGTGAAAATGCTGAGTCATATTGTAATTCTACTTTTAGTTTTTTGAAGAATCTCCATACTGTTGTCCATAATGGTTGTACTTATTTACATTCCCTTTTCTCTACATTCTCACCAGCATTTGTTGTTGTTATTATTATTTTGTGTGTATTTTTGATGATAGCCATTCTAACTACAGTAAGATGATATCTCATTGTGGTTTTAATTTTCATTTCTGTGATGATTAGTGAAATTTAGCTTTTTCATGTAATTGTTGGCCATTTCTAAGTCTTATTCTGAGAAGCGTCTGCTTAGTTTGTTAGCCCATTTTTTAAATTGGATTCTTTGTGTTCAACTTTTTGGCTAACTTTAAAAATATGCAGTACATTATCATGATCTGTAGTACCCTACGGTGCAAAAAAACATTAGAATTTATTTCTCCTTCCTTTCCATAATTCAGTATCTGTTGGCCAATCTTTCCTCATTTCTCCTTCCACCCTACTCTCTCCAGTCTCTTAACTTCTGTGATATCAACTTTTTAGATTCCATATATGAGTGACCATTGCTATTTGCCTTTCTATGCCCACTTATTTCACTTATCATAGTGTCCTCCAAGTTCCACCCATGTTGTCACAAATGATAGAATTTCTTTTTTAACTTTTAAAGGCTGAATAGTGTTTTGTTGTGCAAATGTACCACACTTTCTTTATCCACTTATCAGTTGATGAACACTTTTGTTGTTTTCATTTCTTGGCAATTATGAATAGTGCTGCAAATAATCTGGAAGTGCAGTTATCTCCTGGACATATTGATTTCATTCCCTTTGTATGTCCAGTAGTGGAAAGATACACAGTAATGAGATTGCTAGATCATACGGTAGTTCCATTTTTAAAAATTTGAAGAACCTCCTTTACTGTTTTCCACAATGGATTACTTATATTCTTTATAATTTATATTCCCATCAACAGTGTGCAAAGTTCCCTTTACTTCCTATTCTTACCTATTCTGTTATTTTATTTTTGATGGTTCTGGGGATTGAACCCAGGGCCTTGTGAATGTTAGGCAGACACTCTACCAACTGAGCTATATACCCAGCCCCAATACTTGTTATCCTTTGATAATAAACATTGTTATTTGAGTGAGGTATATCCCATTGTGGTTTTGATTTGCATTTTCTCAGTGATATTGAGGATATTGAGTAACTGTTTCTATTTTATTGCATTTTCTCCTCTTTCTGTTTTATTGTAGGGATTTTTTAAAAATATGTATTTTTTTAGTTGTAGTTGGGCACAATACCTTTATTTTATTTACTTATTTTTATGCAGTGCTGAGGATCGAACCCAGGGCTTTGCATGTGCTAGGTAAGAGCTCTACTGCTGAACCACAACCCCAACACTTATTATAGAGATTTTATTTTTTTTTTAATTTTTAAAAAAATTTTTTAAATGGAACTGATTTTTATACACTGATTTTGTATCTTTCAATATTTCTAATTTATTAATTCTAACAATCTTTTTTTTTTAAGAGAGAGAATTTTTAATATTTATTTATTAGTTTTCGGCAGACACAACATCTTTGTTTGTATGTGGTGCTGAGGATCGAACCCGGGTCACACCTATGCCAGGCGAGCACGCTACCGCTTGAGCCACATCCCCATCCCCATTATAGAGATTTTATACTTCATTGGTTACACTTATTCCTAGAGTTTCATTATTTTTATAGCATTTGTAAATGGGATTAATTGCTTGATTTCTTTTTCAGGTAATTTGCTATTAATGTATAGCAGCACTACTGATTTTTGTATGTCAATTTAATATCCTGCAACTTTGCTAAATTCATTTAACAGTTCTAATAGTTTTTGGTGGTGTCTTCAGAATTTTCCATATAAAAATCATGCCACCTGCAAGTAGTGACAATTTGATTTCCTCCTTTCCTATTTGGATGCCATTTTTTTCTTTCTATTCTTGCCTGATTGCTCTGGCTAGGACTTCCAGTACTATGTTGAACAAAAGTGATGGAAGAGGTTTCCTTGGCTTGCTCCAAATCTTAGAAGTTTTCAGCCTTTCTCCATTCTGTATGAAGTTGGGTATGAGCTTGTTATATAGGGCTTGTATTATGTTGAGATACATTCCTTATGTACCTAATTTGGTCAAAGTTTTTATCGTGAAGAGATTTTATTATATGCCTTTTTTGCATCTATTGAGATGATTATGTGATTTTGTCCTTAATTGTTTCACAAACACACACACACACATTTTTTTGTGTGTGTTTTTGTATGTTTGTGGAACAATTGCTGTAGTGCTATTAAGAATCCCCACTTGGTCACCATGAATGATCTTTAAAATGTGCTGTTGGACACCATTTAATTTTCCCATTCTTTTCTAAATGCTTTTTTGAGGCAGTTCTCACTCTTAGGAGAGATTACCTCACTCTGCTCTGTCTTATATGAGACTACTCAAATCTTACCCATCCTTTGAATCCTAACTTAATTCCGTTGCTTTTGAATGCCTATTTGGGGTCCCCTTAGCCAGAAATCATGCGCTTGTTGTATCATTAATTTAGAATTAAAGCTTTAGTACCCTGGCTATTTCTTGCTCTTATATTCAGATTATTCAAGTTTATTTATTTTCATAGATGGTTGCCTGATCTCCACCTAAATTTTTAGCTCTTTGAAAAAGAAACAACACTTTATAGTGCTTTGGATAGCTCCATATTGCCTTAGAAGTTTCTCCATAAATACTTTTGTAAAATTTATGGAGAATTTGATTTAATTTGATATGACTCTATTGAGAATAAATATTTTAAAAATATTTTGTTCGGTTACTTTGAAAAGTTTGTGTTTACCATCTTAATATAATAGTTTGAAAAATCTTTATAACATTTCTTAGTAAAACAATATTTTCTCTTTAAAATAGGAAGTTTAAAATATTTTAACTTAAGAATCAAAACTAAAGTTACCAAATTATATTGTTATATTGTGTGTATGAATTAGTATGTAACAGCAAATCTCACTATTATGTATAATTATAATGTACCAGTAAAATATATGAACTTGAAAAAATTTGAACTACCAAATATTAAAAATGTATCTATTAAAACTGACCAATTTTTTTAAAATAAAGATGATCAGCTGGACAGAGTGGCGCATACCTGCAGTCCCAGCTACTTGTGAGGCTGAGGCTGGGGGATCACAAGTTTGAGGCCAGCCTGGGAAACTTAGTGAAATCTTGTCTTAAGATAAAAATAGAAAGGTCTATGGATTCAGCTCAGTGGTAGAATGACAGAGTACTTGCCCAACATGTGCAAGGTTCTGGGTTCAACACCTAGCAAACCCCCTAGATCAAATGTCTGTGTGATCATGGCCTTCTTGTAACTCAATGTTTTTTCCCTTCCTGTCTAGGAGGGAGTTAATATTTATGGTGTGCTAGTTATGTGCTAGGCACCGTGGAGGCCTCTTCATTTCATTGACTCCTCATTATTGCCTTTATTGGGATGTGCTAGGAGATTCCTGCCTCGGAGACCATAAGGCTTTCTTGACATTTAGCCTTGTAATAGTCCTTGGTCACTAGAATGTAGTGTTGCTTTTCCTGTTTTTCTTAAGATGAATTATGAAGATTTTAACAAAAGGAGGAAATGAAATAGAGACATTTTATAATATTTATATCTTCCATTATTGTTATAATTTTTTAAATGTGCTATCATGTTGTGATATGTTCATTAGAAACTATGGAAAGCCTGCCTCTCAGCATTCCAAATTAGAAAATAAAGTTTGTGGTTGGATTGCATCACTGTCAATCATTCCAGGTTAAAAAAAGATGGGTTGAACCAGGCATGGTGGTGGACACTATAATTCCAGTGACTCAGGAGGCTGAGGCAGGAGGATCCCAAATTTGAGGCCAGCCTGGGAGATTTAGTGAGACCCTAAGAAATTAGTGAGATCTTGTCTCCAAATAAGAAATAAAAAGGACTTGGTATGTAGCTCAGTGGTAAAGTGCCTCTGGGTTCAAACTCTAGTACCTTTACCTCACCCTCCAAATAAAAGAAAAGGAAGATAGGCAGATCTGCCTCAGGGAAAGTAGTAACTTTTTTTTTTTTTTGGTCTACTTTCCAAGAATGATGGGTGAGGCATATTGTGACTCAACATATAAAACATTTTGAGGGAGGAAACTTCAGCAATAAAGAACTGAAAATCCATTGTAAATGCTTCTTGCTTATTAATAGTATCTTGAATAAAAAAAATAAAAAAAATTTGTTGAATAAAAATCTCATAGATATCTTAGAGTTCTTATATTTTCACTCACTGCCTCATAAAAATATTACTTATTGATTTAGGACTTGACAAGAAGAATGGAGTCTTACTGAATACTGGCCAGAAATCCCCCTAAGAGAGATTCTTAAATACATGCTTTCCACATAAGAGAACCCGAGGTTCAGGGAAATTAAGTTGCTTGTCCAAAGTTCAAGGTTAGGAAATGACAGTTATATCTGTTTCTCTGTTTGCAAATTCAGCTGCTGTATGCATGCCTTTAGGTGCTCAGAAAGCTTGAGAGTCACTAAACTTCAGAACTACTACTTGTAATTCATTTTGTCTCTGAGTTTCACTTATGATTTGACAAGTACTGAAGAACTCAGAAAAAAACAAAAAACTAAAGTAAAATGTTTACTCCCAGGAGTCCTAGCTAGTGTCTATTTATGACTATTATAAAGTTATAAAGAATCTAATAGACATGTAACCACATTCTTATTAAATATCCCTATGAGTTTGAAATTGGGGAAATATATGAAGACTAAAACTATTTTTTTTCCTATGCATAAAGTTTGTGCATTACCTGCTGTAACTCCACATGGCCAAATACACCTGAAAATGAGAATCTAAAAATAGCAATGATTCCTGAAACTGTCATCTGTTGTGTTTTGTACTCATTTCTGTACTATTATGAAAACAAAGAACTTGGCCAGAAAGCACCCCATGTGTTCGAAGAACTTGAATAACCGAAATTCTCCACTAGCAAATATTAATTTCAATGGAAACCAGAGGCTGCTTGGACCATAAAATATTCTTTCCATTAGGAAAAATGGGTAAGTAGCTTGAATATTGCCTGTTTCATTCAAAATGCCAGTGTGGACATGAGTTCTTGTCCTGAGGAATAGAAATGAATGAAAGGAAAAAATTACACTATGGATGGAAAAATGTAGGAAAAATGGATATATTTCCAATATCTGCTAGTCTGAAAATTAAAACACACACACATTATGGAATCTAACTTGGCTAAATGTCAACAATGTTCAATAGCTAGAATTTAGTAGTATTAAAACTAGTTCATGTAAAAATGAAATTTGCCAATAATATGGGGAAAAGAAATTGAGAAGAGGTTTATAATTTAAGAAAGTTTATATATAAGCTTTACTATAATAAATTAAAATTAATAACATATAGTAGTTATTAAACTACTATAGGAAAGAGTTTTGATAAGGAGAAAAGAGCAAATAAGCAATTTGCACATATGAGAAACTGGACATATTATTTATCTTGAAAAATGTTTGTGAGCCATAATTCTGCAATAACATTTTAATGACTTCCCTGGATTGCAAAGTATTCTAACCGAAGTCCTATTCTATCATGTACCAGGGTGTATCTTTGCTTAACTTTGTGTTCAGAATTCTATGAAATTTTTGGTATCTTTTATCAAACTTTCTGGGCTTTTATTTTGCAATCTTATTACTATAGCTATTCCTATTTCTACCTATCTATCCACCTGTTTTTTTATATCTCTATATAATTTATTTGTATGCATATAAATATTATCTATCTATATAAATACACATCTGTACAAACTTTGGTTTAATCTCCCAAATTTTATCATTTGAGCTTTACACTTCAAAAACTTAGCTTGCCCTACTTTCACATTCATTAGCCTTTATGTTACTTGCCCTATTATTTCTTTCAGTTCCTCATTGCTATTGCTTTTGCAGTAACACAGGTGCTCTGCTAATCTTGGTGAAGTGATTTGTTGAAGTAATACAGGTGCTCTGCTCGTCTTGGTGAAGTTTTGAGCTGAGTTTTCTGGATTCACTGCTGCTGTGCCGCAGTCTGGCTGGGCACAAATAACTGGGAGGTCACGAGCCACTTGTAGGTTCAAACAGGAACTACTTTATTGCGAGAACTCCACAGGAACTCAATGGGAACTCCGCGAGAACTCAAAAGTAGCGGGCACCCGAGGTAGCAGGAGCTGCCTTATTGCCCGACAGCAGAGGTTTATATACACAACTGAATACACAGCTTGTTTCAATTTAGCATCATCCAGTTACAGCAATCAGTCATTATCTTAATAATTATACACAGCTTAACTGCTGGGAGCCATTAGCCAAGTAGGTATGACAATTTCCTTGCCAGCGTACCCTATGTTGCTTAGTGGAAGGACTCGTGGAAATAGGACATTTTGCAGTGACATTGCATGTAGGTGACCTTGCTCAAGGACCAGGGCAGATTAGGGTGTTCCCGGTTTAGGATAATCGGGTTTAGGGCGTTCCAGGTTTAAGATTATTCCTGCTGGGAATAGGGCGTATCCTGCTGCCTGAGTTCCCCTTGAGTTCTCACGGGATTCAGACAGTATTTTTGGGGAGAGAGAAGCCCAGTGGATGTGGATTTGGGCAGAGAACGTGGATTTCCCCAGAACGTGATTGTAGACGGCTGGTGTGAGTTCGGGAATAAAGAGTTGCTGTTTGAATCTACAAGCTGTGTGGTGGCTCGTGATTGTGTGCCCAGCCAGACTGCGGCATTTGTGCCCAGCCAGACTGCGGCATTTGGTGGCCCGTACGGGGAACTTCTGAAGCTTAGAGGTAAGTGAAATTTCTCACCCTTGAGGAAGAGAGAAAGAATGGGTGAACATTTCAAAAAACAATGTGTTATTGTTTTGATTTATTTTGTTTTTATTTCAAGTTGCCTGTTCCTAGAACTTTCTCAGGCAAACTGGGGAAAATGGTTGACTCAAGGTTTGAAGTTGTTCGCCTCCGAGCAAGAGAAATTGTTAGAGGAAGGAGGCACCCCAGTGAGACCAAGAACAATTAGGACGTATGTTGATACAATAGAAAAATGTAGCCCATGGCTTTTTAAAGACGAGTTATTAAGTATATCAATGGGACCATCATGGTATCCTGTAGAAGGATTTTTCTTCAACAAGAAAGAGATGGCTAGTTCTGTTTACTACATTTGTCTAAGATCTTGGTTTTTACAGACATCTGATTAATTTACAAAGCTAAAGTGTTAAAATATCAACCACTAAATATAAAATCAAGTACTCTTTACTTATTAAGTTCCATAAGGTAATATATTTAAACATTATGTGTGTTTTCATAAATTGGTAAATGGAAAAATGTTTAATATTGCTTTGTGTCTGTGTCTTTGCTAAAACAAGGTTACTAAGTGTTAAGATTCTATCATGTGTAATTTATATACAAAGAGTAGAAAAATTTTCAGTTGGGTTTCAATTATAGTATTATAGTATCATAAAAAACATGAAAGTCTTTCATCTTATTAAAGTGGAGTAATTTGTCTAAATCAGAAATTTTATAAGAGTTGTTTCAAAATGTGAATTTATAAAAAGGGTTAACGGTTAAAAAAGAGAGAAAAAGATTCAAGATGTGGAAATATATTTTAATATAAAAGGTTAAAGGAAAAAGATATGTTTCTAGATGAGATAATCTCTGTGTGGTAAAGTAAAAAGTTGTAAAATGCCATTTAAAAAGATTTTGAGGAAACTAGACTTACTTTAAAAGCTTGAGAAAGGAAGAAAGAAGAAAAAGATATTTGTACATGGCAGATTGAGACAAAGCTTCTCAATGGAGTTAAAAAAAAAAAAAGCCTTTGGTTGAAGGGCAGCCATGTAAACTAACATTAAAGCGATTTAAACAGAATCTAAGCCTCGTTTAAAAGAGTGAAGTTGTAGGTGGTGAAAAAGTACATTTAAAAGTACAGTATAGATGATAATTAAAAGGCTTTAAAAGGTTAAATTGAAGGTGGTCGAGATACCTTCATGGCGGAAAAAAGATTGCTTTATTGCATCATTCGAAGCCTAGTTAATCTTAAAGGCATTACTTAAAAAATGGGAAGATAATAGGATAAAAGATATTTAGATAAAGAAGATTAAAAATTTAAAGTGAAAAACTTTAAAGACAGAAGTATAGAAAGTTAAAAAGAAAAAAGATAAAGAAGATGTAGAAAGATAGAAAAGATGTAGGAAGACAAGAATTTTAAACCCACAAAATAGGAAAAAAAAAAAAAAGAGGAGGAAAATAAGCAACTAAGGGTAAAAATACAAACCTTAGGAAAAAAAAAAAAAAAGAAGATAGAAATAAGATAGAAAATGGTTGAAAATGTCAAGTAAGGTATTACACAGATAGAAAATGCAAAAAGCTAAGACAACTATTAGATACAGACATACTTATTAAAGCAAAAAGAGGGAATTGGAAAGGGGTATATATCCCCCAAAGATAAACTTAAAATAACCCTTTTTACTCTAAACTTTTTAAATTTGGATTCATCAGGACTTAGTGCTGCGGAAAGGCATATGTATCCAAAAAATGTACATAAGCCTAAAGTACTTTGGAAAGATATTCTAACAGGACAATGGAAAGGTCCTGACCCAGTGATTGTCTGGAGTCGGGGGTCTGTTTGTGTTTTTCCACAGGGAGAACAGCAGCCCATTTGGATTCCAGAGAGATTAACTAAAACAATTTCTACAGATCGAAAAGAAGATGATTTGACTCAAATCCATAACAGCTGATATCCAGAACTCCAGCTTGGCCATTCTTACATCTGCGACAGTGATTAACCAGGATGCTTTTTTCAATAGCTATTTTATTATTGCATTTTTCCACATCATAAGGTTCTATTTTTATTTTTTGAGCTCATACAAACCTAGGTTAATGTTTTTCTGATCAGTTTTATTTTTTGACTGTGGAGTTTTTAAACATTGCAATGGAGATTTCACCCAGGTAAAGCTACAAGGCCTTTACTATTTTCTTATGTGTTGTACGTTTGTGTACACTCTTGTGTTTTGTGTTGTATGTCTGTATGTGCGTATGTCCATATTTCTTATATGAGGAGCGCTCATGAAAAAATGGATCCGAATTATTATTATTTTTTTTTATTCACGTGATTTAAATGGTTTAATTTAAATTAGGTAAACAGCTGTTAAGGATTGTTTTTAAAGGAGGTTAACAGATCTGTTTGTTTACTAATTTAAATTAGGTAAACAGCTGTTAAGGATTGTTTTTAAAGTAGGTTAACAGATCTGTTTGTTTACTTTCACCTTTCCTTTTCATTATATTTAATAATTCTTTTCAGGATAATGTCTTTTTAGCATCATTGCCAGAATTCCTATCTTCATCCCAGTGCCGGTGAAGACAAAGATAAAACCAGACTACAGCTTCTATGATAGCTATCACAGTAAACTGTATAAACTGATGCATCAATGAATATAACTCAACAAGTAATGCTCAATCAAGGAGTTAACTTACTTTGGGAGGAAACGGATTTTGGGAGGAAATGGACATATTGATAGATTCCTCCGCTTTGAACTGCTTGCAGAACTTGCCTGGACTATGTAACTATCGTTTGGTGCAGCGAATTGTGGTAATGCTGGCATATCTTTGCTGATGGTGTCACTAGTGATGCAATTTTTATTTCCTTGCCAGCGCACCCCATGTTAATTGTGGTAGTGCTGGCATATCTTTGCTGATGGTGTCACCAGTGATGCAATTTTTCCCAAGGAGCCGTCAATTGGCTTGGTGTCGTGGCATTTCTGTATCCTCCTCCCTTCTGCTAGTGATGGTCTAAAATTTGGGGGCCAATGGCTGTATGCTGGACCGGTAGTCAGTGACGGGTATGATCCAATTGCAGTGGTATCAACCTAAGACAGGAGGCTGACGCCTAAAGGTCAGTTTTCCGATGACGGGTAAGAACCATATGTTGAATTGGACAACCTACCAGGCACGGTCCTTAAGCCACATTGCTTGTTGTTTAATTAATCAGAAGGGGGGAGATGCTGGGAGCCATTAGCCAAGTAGGTATGACAATTTCCTTGCCAGCATACCCCATGTTGCTTAGTGGAAGGACTCGTGGAAATAGGACATTTTGCAGTGACATTGCATGTAGGTGACCTTGCTCAAGGACCAGGGCAGATTAGGGTGTTCCCGGTTTAGGATAATCGGGTTTAGGGCGTTCCAGGTTTAAGATTATTCCTGCTGGGAATAGGGCGTATCCTGCTGCCTGAGTTCCCCTTGAGTTCTCACGGGATTCAGACAGTATTTTTGGGGAGAGAGAAGCCCAGTGGATGTGGATTTGGGCAGAGAACGTGGATTTCCCCAGAACGTGATTGTAGACGGCTGGTGTGAGTTCGGGAATAAAGAGTTGCTGTTTGAATCTACAAACTGTGTGGTGGCTCGTGATTGTGTGCCCAGCCAGACTGCGGCACTTAACTTAATTATCATCATCTTAATGGCTCACTGGTGCTACCCCTCAACCACTCCTTCTGGCAAAATGTCAGGAGCCATCTTGACTTGGTTGTTGCTCTCAACACTGCTGTTCTGAAAGTCCCAGCTGGGATTAAAGGGAAGATAGCTCAAATCTTAAATTTGAGCTTAGCACTAGTTATTGCACAGGTGAGGAGTACCCAGGACATTGTTGAGCTCCCTCAGAGGAAGAGCCATAGTTTCTCTAACTGGTTGGACATTATTGCTCTTTATTGATCCCACTAGACTTGGGAACGTTTTACCTTTTAAATTTCTCTCTCTCTGTAGCTGATAAAATAGGCTTTATTATTACTGTTGTTGTTGTTGTTTTACTGGGAATTGAATTCAGAGGTTCCAGTCCTTTTATTTTATTTAGAGACAGGATCTGAGTTGCCTAGACTGGCCCCTTGATCTTGGAGATCTTCCTGTCTCAGTCTCCTGAGTCACTGAGACTAAAGGCATTTGCCTCCACACTCAACGGATAGTTTCGAATCAGATGGAAAAGCACAAACATACAGTATTGTTCTAGAAGGGAGTTATGAATCAAACCTCATTTGGTTAACTATATTTAGCACAAAAGATCTAGAACACATAGACTACACAGACAGGGAGTTTAGAGTTAATACGTCAAAGCAATCCTAAAAATAAAGCTGTATTTTTGTACTAACTGGATCTTGATTATTATTCTGTCTGTAAAATACAATGTCCAATATAGTAGGAACAGAAGAAAGCAGACTCTACTTTTATTATATGTATTTCTTATCTTTATTTTCTGTAAAGAAAAATTGACTTTGTAGTTCCTAAATTTAGTTAAATTGATGGACAAAAAATGACTTGAAATTCAGCCTCACCTTGTTCACAGTAGATTCCAGTGGTTCCTAGAGGACAGTAACAGGTGTACCCATGAGGCAATGAAATACAGGTTGCTCCCTTGCTGCAGTGGTGTGGAGGGTCGTGTTCAGGATCACAGGAAGTGACTGTCTCTGTGCAGAATGCTCCTTTCCACCCTGTGGGACAGTTGCAGCTGTAGGTTGAGAGAGAAATTAGCACTTGAATAGGGCTGGATATACTCTTGTTATCACTCTGATGTAAAGTTTGCAACTTTAATTAGGTCCCAAGATTACCTAGGTGCATTGTGATTCAAGCAATCAAGATCCAAATTGTCAAAGGAAAGCATTAATAACTGGTTATAAGATTACTGAACTCCATATCAAGTATTTAAAAAGGTTCAAAGCATGGAAATAGAAGATTTTATGAAAATAATTTCTTTCTTTTTATTTTTTGGTATTGGGGAATGGGGTGCTCTACCACTGAGCTATATCCCAGCCCTTTTATATTTTTTTTATTTTGAGACAGGGTCTCACTAATTTGCTGAGGTTGGTCTCAAACATGGCAATTCTCCTGCCTCAGCCTCCAGAGTTGCTGGGACTACAGGCATGTGCTACTGTACCTGGGCAGAATAATTTTTTTTGACAAAACCACACTGTAGGTCCCTCTCCTTTTCTGCACACCACCAGGGGGAGGGCTGGGTCTGGAGTTTCTGCCTCTTAACCTTAAATCTGGAGAAAGGAGATTCAGCAGGATTACTTGGAGAGTTTCTTATATGTTCCCTTGTACAGGAAAACACAGAGGCCTAGCTCTTGAGGAATCTTGCCAGGGGTGTGTCACATATAAGTGAATCTCAGGGAAGGTATGCAACACTCTTAGAAACATCAGACAGAGGGCATAAAAAAGGGATCATGCACAAGAGCTGTCCTCCCAGCTTTAGAGACTTCAGTAGTAAAAGGCCGTCGATCAGCTTATGCTTGATGCAGACTATGAAGGCTGGCAGGGAGGACCCAGTTGGAAGAGAGACCTTGCTTGGGTTTACAGTGTAATACTGGGAGAGGCCCAAGTAAGGGAGTTGCTGATGGACCGACCAAAGGTAGGAGTTACCAGGCAAATACAGGGCACTGGCTAAATTTGAAATGTCTGATAAACATTGATTTTTTTTTTTTGTACGTGTGTAAGCATATCTCATACTGTATTTGAATTTCAGGTAAACAGTATATTGGATATGCTGAAAATTATTTGTTGTTTATTTGAAATTCAAATTTATCTGGGCACCCTGTATTGTCTCCTTTTCTCCCTAAATCTGGCAGCCCTCATTAAATGACATAGTAGAGTGTCAGCTTTAAATCGCTGCCAGAGAGGACTAAATCTATTTAAAATAGTACCAAAGAAGCACATTCTAAGATAGGGCATGGGGTCTAGGGTTAGAAACCAGTAGGCTGAGGAAAAGCAACAGTGGATCACACCTCCTTCCCACCACCTTCCATTCAAACCAGAGTCCCTGGCTGGGTTTCAGGTACCAGTCTTGAAGAGGCAAGTATTGATCAGTATATTGAAGTGGGTCCTTTAAATTAATGAGTTGTTTGAAAATTAACATGTTTATTTGTCAAGTAGAAACAGAAAATTCAGCAGGCTTCCCCATGTTTCAATTTAGGAGCACATAAATGTTGAGTCCCCTATGCAGGTACAAAAAAGAGAGTGATAAACACAAGCAAATTTACTTTATGGGTACATCCATGAGTCCTGGGTCATTTTTTTTTAATGCATGACAGTTATTTTATTTAACACATTGATTTTTGAAGGAACAGTAACATAACTATTTCAAATCAAACACACGCATAAACAAAGGGTCACTCTTTTTTGTTCTCAATGTATTACAACGGTCATTATTTGCTGGCAAACTATAGATATAGTTGACACCAAGAGCACGCTGGGGGATTTGAAAAGCATCACCAATGTATAATTTCTACTATAAACAAGTCAAGATAAGGCAAGTAGAAAATGGAAGTGTCTGTAATTTTGTGTTTTCTTTACCCCAGTCGTTAACCCTCACAGATTCTATGGATTGAAGGTAGTTTATAACCTTTCTATTTGGATCAAACTATATGACACACATTATATACCATATAGAAGGGAAATGAGGACAACTGGCACTCTTTCTGTAAACAGTGTTAACATCCTTTATCACTTTACAGAAACAACAGATAAAAATATTATAAAATTAAAACAAATCACCTGATCCACCTCTGATTATGGCAAAGCTATCTTTTACCACTTAGCATGTATCTTACTACTATTTTGTTTAATCAAGTTTTACTTTTTTTTTTTTTTTTTGGCACTGGGAATCAAACACAGAGGCACTTTACCACTGAAGTTTATCACCAGTCCATTTTATTCTGAGACAAGTTCTCCCGAAGTTGCTGAGGCTGGCTTTGAACTTGTGATCCTCTTGCCTCAGCATCCTGAGTAGTTGGGATTACAGGCACATGCCACCTTGTCCAGCTAAGCAAATTTTAACATTAAAAATGCTTTGCATTGTGTTTTATAGTCTCTTGTTTAAAATCAATTTGAAGTACATTATGCATAACATGTATAAATACAGTTTAAAATTAATGATAAAATGAATGTCTTTGAACCTACTTTACCCCCAAATCTCCCAGAGAATGACCAGGACTTTGAAGGTCACATGTGTGCTTGCCCTGAGAGCCTCCTGACCTATCCTACAGGGAGCTGACATTGTCCTGAAATTCGAGATAATCACTCGCTTCAATTTTTATTTAGAGTTGGTTTTAGGATTCACCTGTGTAGACCTGGTTCATTGTCATTGCTATATAACTTGATGAATAGAGGGTCATAATTTCTGTGTCATTGAAATTTTAATATTTCCTTTTATGGTTTGAATTTTGTGAGACCCTTATTTGTGAAATTCTTCCATATTACAAGATCAAATAGTTGTTATATGTTATCTTCCAAATTACATTTTTGTCCTTTACATTTAAGTCTTAATACGCCTAAAGTTATTTTTTTTGTGTGTTCAACGTGAGGTGCAGTTAGTTCTCCATGTGGACAACCAATAGTCCTAGCACTCTGTTAAACAGTTCACCCTTTTCCACTGATGAACCATGTTGAAAGGCCTAGATCTAGTTTAGACTAATATCTGGGTCAATATCACAGTCTTCATTTCTCCAGCTTTAGAAGTCTGGATGTCTAGAGCAGCAAGTTCTGCTACTTTGTTTTTCTCTTGAGAGGTATATTAACTATTTTTAGCCTTTTTCTCTTTCAGGTATTTTCTCTTCAACTAGTTCAAAGTGTAAGATAGGCAAATTTACCCAATGTCTCTGTGTAAAATGGCATTTGTTTCTCATTTATTTTTATACTGTGCAGGTAGCTGTTTTTGGTTCTAGGCCTGTGAGGAGTTTCCTATTAGGTTCCCTATCTCAGATAATTCCATGGTAACCTATGTTGCCCTGAAAGGGTAAATTTAAAGTCTCCAGGTTTCAGTAGAATTCAGGGCAAAGCCAACTCTGAGGCTTACTCCTCAGGATCTTGCTTTCATTTCATTTGGGCTTTGTAAATGGATTGTTTTCACTTCAGATGGAAGGAAATATTCTGAAAGTATACATTTTATATTTATTCAGATTTGAGTATTTTCATTTGGAATAATCACTCAGTATATCTAATTCTCCACAAAATCTGCAAAGAGAACTTCCTACAAATAAACCTAAAAAGTCTTTACAATATTTATAAACATCTTTCCATGTTTATTAACTTCTAATCCAAACCTTATATTTAATAATTGAATATTATGACATTAAATTGATGAAATAAAATTCATTCTCATTGTTATTTGTGAGATATGTTATGTTTTTAATTTTCCATTTTCTATTAACAATATTGTGATAAAACTCCTGTAGCTAATAGATCTTTGGATACCTTCAATCATTTACTTAGGAAAAATTCAAATGTCAACATGACTTATTGGCTTTAGATGCATATCCCAGCCTGCCCACCATAATAATTGTACCAATTTACATTCCCATTATCAGCCTATGAGAGTGCACCTAAAATAATAGAATTATATGTAATCGAAAATGTGGATCATTTTTACAGGCTTTTTGAACTGTACTGACCTAAAAATGATTTATTAAAGTAAAAATGATTAAGGGTCTACATACACATATTTATAAAAATATACTCATTTTGAATTCCTATTTTCCTTTACTACTTGATAGTATAAATCAAATTTATGCCCCATAAGGATTCATTTCTATCATATATATGTATATGTATATATATATATTTATTTTTTATATTTTTTATTTTTTAAAAAAATTTTAGTTGTAGATGGACACAATACCTTTATTTTATTTATTTGTTTTTATGTGGTGCTCAGGCTCGAATCCAGTGCCTTACATATGCCAGGGAAGCATTCTACCACTGAGCCACAAACCCAGCCCCCCTATATATAATTTTGGTGTCTATTATGTACACTGCATTTGGTTAGGTCATAAAGGGTGGGCAGAAGACCTGTAAGGAGTGAACTCTAGCTCCAGGAGAGGGGAGGCTTGTAGGGTAAAGGCCAGCCAGATTGCAGTTGCTCAGGTGTCCAGTGCATAACACGGAAAGATGCTGCTCAAATCCAGGAGCCAGTGGATGAAACACGAATAACATGACCAGCAACTTGTTCACCAATGCACTGATAGTCTTTGGTTACAGAAGGAATTTAAAGTGCAAATTTTCATCTATTTGGAATTTATGGCTAGAAGCCTGAGGCACATCCATAAAAAGACAAACAAATATCTTTGGGGCATTAAACAGTATATTTAGATGGGTTGTGATGAAAGAAAACATATGCTTGTTGCATATAAATAAATAGTTTTCGATAAAAAAATGAAAAATTGTATAGGATTTTCTAAAGTGAAGACAAAATGCAGAATACCACAGTTACGTATGATTTTGATTATTGTTTAAAGATCACAAGGAGCAGAAATGTGTAAAGACCTTTTATACAAAAAATAGAAGGAGTTACCAATTTCACAAAAGAAATAAAACTATAGTAAAAACGCTACTTAAAATTCTTAAAGAATTTAAAAATAAAAATAAAAAATTTATTTGTAAATGATGATTGCACCCTCTAGTGGTTCATTTTTGTCATTTGAAAAAAGACAAAGCTAAGTACAAAATGTCTCACTGTCTTATTTATAAACAGACCTAGCAATCATAAAATATTTATTTTATTTTATTTATTTAAAATTATTTTGAATATTTGAGATATAGTACATAATGTTGTTGAAATAAAATATTTATTCTATTATTAGAAATAGCTTAAATTATGTTAGGCATAATATAATATAGATGCTGTAAGCCTATAAAATAATATTTAAATTAACTAGAACCTCATATAATTCTTCTCATAGTTTTTATTTCAAATGGTTAGTTATAAGAAGAAAAAGTCAACAAACAAATGACTTAACATTACATCTCAAAGCCCTAGAAAAAGAAGAACAACTCAACACCAAAAGCAGTAGAAGACAGGAATAATTAAAATCAGAGCTTAAATAAATAAAATTGAAACAAAAGAAACAATTGAAAAAATTGACAGAACAAAAAGTTAGTTCTTTGAAATAAATAAATAAAATTGACAGATGCTTAGCCATGGTAACGAAGAGAAGGAGAGAGAAAACTCAAATTACTATGAAAACTGAAATATCACAACAGACACTACAGAAATACAGAAGATAATTAGAAATTATTTTGAAAACTTGTACTCCAAGAAAATAGAAAATGTCGAATGCATCAACAAATTTCTAGAGTCATATAACTTGCCCAAATTAAATCAGGATGATATACACAATTTAAGCAGATCAATTTTAAGTGACAAAATAGAAGATGCCATCAGAAGCCTAACAACCAAGAAAAGACTAGGACCAGATGGATACACAACCGAGTTCTACAAGACCTTTAAGGAAGAACTAATACCAATATTCTTCAATTTATTTCAATAAATATAAAAAGAGGCAGCACTTCCAAACTAATTCTATGAGGCCAATATCACCCTGATTCCAAAACCAGGCAAAAACACATTAAAAAAAACAACAACTTCAGACCAATATCTCTAATAAATATAGATGCAAAAATTCTCAATAAAATTCTGGCAAAGTACAATAATACATCAAAAAGATAGTGCACCACAATCAAATGGGATGCATCTCAGGGATGCAAGGTTGGTTCAATATACAGAAATCAATAAATGTAATTTATCACATCAATAGACTTAAAGATAAGAACCATGATCATCTCAAAAGATGCAGAAAAAGCATTTGACAAAATACAGCACCCCTTCATGTTCAAAACACTAGAAAAATTAGGGATAACAGGAACATATCTCAACATCATAAAGGCTATCTATGCTAAGCCCCAGGCCAACATCACTCTAAATGAAGAAAAATTGAAGGCATTCCCTCTAAAAACTGGAACAAGACAGGGATGCCCTCTTTTACCACTTCTATTTAATATAGTTCTTGAAACACTGGCCAGAGCAATTAGACAGATGAAAGAAATTAAAGGGATACACATAGGAAACGAAGAACTCAAATTAGCACTAATTGCTGGTGATATGATTCTATACTTAGAAGATTCAAAAAATTCCACCAGAAAACTTCTAGAACTAGAAAATGAATTCAGCAAAGTAGCAGGATATAAAATCAACACCCATAAGTCAAAGACATTTCTGTATATCAGTGACAAATCCTAAGAAAGGAAAATGAGGAAAACTACCTCATTTACAATAGCTTCAACAAAACAAAACAAAACAAAAATAGTTGGGAATCAATTTAATGAAAGAGGTGAAAGATCTATACAATGAAGACTAACTACAGAACCCTAAAGAAAGAAATCAAGGAAGACCTTAGGAGATGGAAAGATCTCCCTTGTTCTTGGATAGGCAGAATTAATATTGTCAAAATGACCATACTACCAAAAGCACTGTACAGATTTAATGCAATTCCAATCAAAATTCCAATGGCATTCCTCATATAAATAGAAAAAGCAGTCATGAAATTCATCTGGAAAAATAAGAGACCCAGAATAGCTAAAGCAATCCTTAGCAGGAAGAGTGAAGCAGGTGGCATCACCGTACCAGACATTAAACTATACTAAAGACCAATAGTAACAAAAACAGCATGGTATTGGCACCAAAACTGACTAGTACAGAATAGAGGACACAGAGACTAATGCACAAAACTACAGTTATCTTACATTAGACAAAGGCACCAAAAACATACATTGGAAAAAAGATAGCCTCTTTAACAAATGGTGCTGGGAAAACTGAAAATCTATATGCAACAAAATGAAATTAAACCCCTATCTCTCACCATGCACAAAACTCAAAAAAGGGATCAAGGACCTGGGAATAAAACCAGAGATGCTGTGTCTAATAGAAGAAAAAGTAGGCCCTAATCTCCATCATGTGGCATTAGGCCCCAACTTCCTTAATAAGACTCCTATAGTGCAAGAATTAAAATCAAGAATCAATAAATGGGATGGATTCAAACTAAAAAGTTTCTTCTCAGCAAAGGAAACAATCTGTGAGGTGAATAGAGAGCCTACATTTTGGGAGCAAATTTTTACCCTTTACACATCAGATGGAGCACTAATCTCTAGGGTATATAAAGAACTTAAAAAGCTAAACACCAAAAAAAAAAAAAAAAACCAAAAAACAAAAAACAAATAACCCAATCAATAAATGGGCCAAGTACCTGAACAGACACTTCTCAGAAGATGATATATAATCAATCAACAAATATATGAAAAAATGTTCATCATCACTAGCAATTAGAGAAATGCGAATCAAAACTACTCTAAGATTTCATCTCACTCCAGTCAGAATGGCAGCTATCAAAAATACAAACAACAGGGGCTGGGATTGTGGCTCAGCCGTAGAGCACTCGCCTAGCTCGGGCAAGACCTGGGTTCGATCCTCAGCATCACATAAAAATAAAGGCATTATGTTGTGTCCATCTACATCTAAAAAATAAATATAAAAAAAAATACAAACAACAATAAGTGTTGGCAAGGATGTGGGGGAAAAGGTCCATTCATACACTGCTGGTGGGACTGCAAATTGGTGCAGCCAATATGGAAAGCAGGATGGAAATTCCTTGGAAAATTGGGATGAAACCACCATTGGCTGTCCCTCTTCTCAGTCTATACCCAAAGGACTTAAAGACAGCATACTACAGGGACACAGCCACATCAATGTTTATAGCAGCACAATTCACAATAGCTAAATTGTGGAACCAACCTAGATGCTCTTCAGTAGATGAATGGATAAAAAAATGTGGCATATAGACACAGTGGAATATTACTCAGCAATAAAAGAGAATAGAATCATGGCATTTGCAGGTAAATGGATGGAGTTAGAGAAGATAATGCTAAGTGAAGTTAGCCAATCCCCAAAACCCAAATGCTGAATGTTTTCTCTGATATAAGGAGGCTGATTCATAGTGGGGTAGGAAGGAGGAGAATGGAAGGAATAGACGAACTCTAGATAGGGCAGAGGGGTGGGAGGGGAAAGGAGGGGGCATGGGGTTAGAAATGATAGTGGAATGTGATATATCCAAAGTACATGTATGAAGACAAAAATTGATGTGAATATACTTTGTAAACAACCAGAGATATGAAAAATTGTGCTCTAGATGTGTAATATGAATTGTAATGCATTCTCTTGTCATATATAAATTTAAAAAAATAATAAAAAACAAATGGTTAGTTATATGTGCAAAGATTTAAAAAGTTACTTTCAAATATCGATATTACTATCTTACATCATTTTTTCTGTTTGTTGGTGGTGCATGATAATTATGCATAAGAGTGAGATTCATTGTTACATATTCCTATATGTACACAATAGAACAATATAATTTGCTCAGTTTCATTTCCTAGTGCCTCTCCTTTTCCTCCCTTTCTCCTGACCTCTAGTTCCCTTCCTCTACTGGTTTCTCTTCTATTTTCAACAGACCTCCCATCCCCACTTTCTTCCCCTCTCTTAACTTCCACATGTGATAGAAAGCATATGAACCTTGACTTTCTGAGTTTGACTTATTTTGATTAACATATGTTCTCAAGTCTTATCCATTTTCTTGCAAATGGCATAATTTCATTCTTCTTTATGGCTGAATAAAAGACTAATGCTCCTCAAATTATTCCATGAACTAGAAGTTGGGTTAACACTTGCAAATTTATTCTATGAAGCTAGTATTACCCTGATACCAAAACCAGACAAGAACACATCAAGGAAAGTAAACTACAGATCAACATTCCTAATAAACATAGATGCAAAAATACTCAATAAAATATTAGCAAGTCAGGGGGCTGGGATTGTGGCTCAGTGTTAGAGCGCTTGTCTACCATGCATGAGTCACTGGGTTTGATCTTCAGCACCAAATAAAAAATAACTAAATAAAGTTATTGTGTCCATCTATAACTAAAAAAATATATTTTAAATTAGCAAATCCTATCTTAATAAAACATTAAGAAGATCACACATTATGACCAAGTTGGTTTCATTCCAAGGATGCAAGGATGGTTCAACATATATAAATAAATAAATGTAATAAAGTGAATTAAGGAAAATCACATAATCTCAATAGATGCAGAGAAACCCTTTGACAAAATTCAACATTCATGATAAAAACACTGAAGAAACTAGGAATAGAAGGAACTTACCTCAAGATTATAAAGGCTGTCTATGGCAAACCCAAAGTCACCATCATAGTGAAACTGAAAGCATTTCCTCTAAAATCAGACACAAGAAAAGGATGTCCAATCTCACTTCTCCTATTCAACATGGTACTTGAAATTTTAGCCAGAGTAATTAAGCAAGAGAAGCAAATGAAAGGGATACAAATAGAAAAAGAAGAAGTCAAATTATCACTGTTTACAAATGAAATGATCCTATATTTAAAAGATCCAAAATAGCTCCACCAGAAGAATTTTAAACCTAATAAAGACAGAAAAACAGTAAGATACAAAGTCAACATATAATAATCAATAGTTTCCTATACACCAATCATGAATTTCCTGAAAAGAAACCAGGAAAATAATTGTATTCACAATAGCCTCAGGGGAAAAAAAAACCTAGGAAAAAATCTAACCAAGAAAGTGAAATACCTCTACATTAGAAATTATAGAACCCTGAAGAAAGAAATTGAAGACACAACATGAAAAGGTCTCCTATGTTTACAAATATGCATAATTAATAGTGTTAAAAAAGGGCCATATTAATAAAAGCAATCTATAGATTCAATGCGATCCCTGACAAAACCAATGACATTCTTCACAGAACTAGAAAAAACAGTCCTAAAAATTCATTTGGAAGAATAGAAGACCTCTAATAACCAAAGCAACTATAAGCAAAAAAAAAAAAAAATGCTGGAGGCAACACAATACCTGATTTCAAATTATACTACAGAAATATAATAACAAAAACTGCATAGTATGGTCATATGAACAGACACACAAACCAATGGTGCAGAACAGAAGACACAGAGACAAGCATACACAGATACAGTCATTTGATCCTTGACAAAAACATACGTTGGAGAAAATATCCAGAATATATAAAGAACTCAAAAACTTACCACAAAACAACTCAGTCAATAAAGAGGCAAATGAACTAAACACACACTTTTCAAAAGGAGAAATACAGGTGGCCAACAAATGTATGAAAAAATTTTAACAACTAGGAAAAAGTAAATAAAAACTACACTGAGTTTTCTTCTCATTCCAGTTAGGTGGCAGCTAAAATGAATACAAATAACAATAAATGATGGAGAGGATATGGGAAAAAAGGAACACTTATACACTGTTGGTGGGATCGCAAATTAGTACAAGCACTATGAAAATTAGTATGGAGTTTTCTAAGAAATATTAGGAATAAAGCCACCACATGATCCAGGTACACCACTCCTCTGTATTTATCCCAAAGAACTGAAGTCATCATAGTACAGTGAGTGATACATGCGTACCCTTATTTATAGCAGCCCAATTCACAATAGTCAAACTATGAAACCAGTGTAGGTTTTCCATCAACAGATGGATAAAGGAAGTGTGTATATATACACAATGGAGTTTTAATCTTACACTTATATTTTAAGAGAGATTTTCATTACAATGATTTTGTACAAGGTTTGGGGCAGTTTCCTTTCTGTTCCATGGCTACTTTAGTGCTTTGTGAGATGTAGACAATAAAAAATTTCAAACCTTCATTCCTTATTCTTTAATTTACTTCATATTTTCCTAACCATTGAAGTTAATTCATAAACATTCTTCCTTTAACCACATATCTGCTACTCTGTCCTGAGAAAGAGAAAGTTTTGACATATGTGTGTGAGGTGGGGTGGTCATATAGCAGGAAAAGTGAACATAAAACAGCATTTATTTAAAGAATATTTATTGTTATTGTGGATATTTCTTACATGCTAGGTGTTTTTCACTGTGCTTAGCACTGAGATTCTACAACATGCAAGGCTCCACTTGGTCTTATGGATTTGCTGGGTTCATTGGTTTTGTGGAAATTAATAGGCAGGTGATTTTTATACAATGGGATAAGTGCCACAGTAGGTACTATGGGGGCCCATAGGAAGGACTGAACCTTAGTGAATTCTGAAGTGACATTTGCCTACATGACTGCCTGCACCCAAGGGTAGGCATGGTAGAAGATTACTCTAGAAAAGGACACCAGTTCCCATGGACTTTGAACAAGAGGCTAATGCGGTTCAACCTTTAAGTGATAGACTATGGGAAATGACATGAATGATGAGGCACATTATAAAAAAAGTAATCTGGGAGCTGAGGGTGTAGCTCAGTGGGAGAGCTCTTGCCTAGCATGGGTGAGGCACTGGATTCAATCCTCAACACCATAAAAATAAAAGTATTGTGTCCATCCACAATTAAAAAATATTTTAAAAAAAAGAAGAGTAGTCTGGCATGTAACTGCATGGTGTAACAACAATAAGTTCTGTAGTGATGTAATTTTAACCTTAGTGAGACTTTACTAAATTTTTTTCTGCTAGAAAAAGGGCTGGCAACCTTTTCCTGTAAAGGGCCAGGCAGTAAACAGGTTTGTAGTTCTTTGGGGGAAATCCTTGGGTGTGGCTGTATCTCAATAAATTTTATTTGTCTCAGTGGGTGTTGGGCCAGATTTGGTCCATAGGCCATAGTTGTAAGACCCCCATACTAGACTAAGATCCACTGGAGCAAAGGTAGAGTTCTGTTTGGCTGCAGTCCCATGGACAAAACCAGTTCCTGGCATATTATAGTTTGTCATTGACTCTTCAGGAGATAAATAGATAAGTGAATAAATGAGTCATGGCTGGGATAAGGATGTAGATACATGCAAAAAGCTCTGAATTAAGAAATGGCTGTGGAACTGCAAAGACTGAAATAGATGTAAAGCATTTCCAAAGTTTTGGTAAGTATGTTGGTGTGGAAGGAGAAAGAGTATAATAGCAGCAAATATTTATTGAGGCTTCCCTTATACTTTCCTAAAAATTCTTCTCAGTATGTTGAATATTAGCTCTTTCAAACCTTCCTATAGCCTCATTAGGAAGGAACTGTAATCATCCTCCTTTTGCAGAGGAGGAACTTTGAGGAACAAAGAAGGGAAGGATGGGAAAGGGCAAGGGCACCCACATGTTAGTCTCCATTCTGTGTCTTTCCATCTTAGGGAAATCCTTCAAGTTTTAGAATTAAATGAAAGAACATGATGCCATTAGCGGGAATAGGAACATTTGGGTAGATAGGTAATTCAAAGGGAAAATAGAAACAAAGACTGAGAGGTGAGAGTAGGTAATAAAAGGGATCCCCCCACCACATAAGAATGTAATAACATGGCTCTTACATTTGATGAGAGTTAAGGACAGAAGACAGGTTCATAAACTAAGTAGACTAGCATGAAAAGGGCTGAAGCAGGTGGCATTCACTACACAATAGCTAAGAATATTCAAAAGATACCAAGGAATCATTGACATGATGCTGAGAACTGTTTTCTTAAAAGACCATTACAAAAATGTTATATGTCTTGAATTACTAAAATACAAAGAACAATTTATGGGTTTGTCTGTCTCCAAACATGAAAAAAGGATGCCATGAAAGAAAATAGCAAATATATTAGAAATGGTATAACTAATTACAATGACAACACAGAGTAGAATATTGGAGTATATGGTTATATATACTTATAAGGTTAACTATTTTAGTTTTTGTACGTTTGATGTGAAAGATTTAAATTCTTAATTGCAGATAAATTGTTTAGATCTTACCGTCAAAATTTAAAGCTCAGAAACAGGTTTGGGTTAAGTTTTTCTCATTATACTAGAAATTCAACATGAAGAATTTAATTTTCTCATAATTAGGCAATTCTAAAAGTGCTAGAGTTTGGGATAAACATATAAAAATGAAGTGAAAAGGAGATGATGGGAGATTTAATATTCTTCCTTTGAATATCACTTATGTATCATTTACTGTCTTACTAAATGTTCCCCAAAGAGGAAGTACCTGCATCACTGAACTTTGCAACCAGGGCAGATACACAATAGAAAACGTATCTTGCCCCTCAAGGACTTGACACTTTATTTAGAACAATGTATTTATATGAAATATCTATGACATATGTAAAATATAATATTCAGCATTTATTAGGGCTAAATTTTAGTTTGCCCATTTTAAGTACATACCCTTTTTCCCCCTCTTCCCAGTCGCTCTTTAGTAGCCATCTTAAGTACATACTTTTAATGTAGTAACTCATTTAATCCCCATGTTCAGCTTCTGAGGTAATTATAGTTAGTAGTACTCAGGGTACAGATGAAAAATTGAGACTTAGGAAAAGAACCTCTACATAACCCAATTTTCCAGTTTACATCTCAAATGTGGATTTTAATTGCTTTGGATAAGAGAGACTCTTCTGTATATGTAGAGGCTGAGAGGGAAAAAAAAGTTCTAGAGAAAATTTACCATGAGCTGCATCTGTAGGAAAGTTATGGTTAGAGATTTGTGGGTTTTCTATGCATCAGTGAAAGCAGAAACACAGTATTTAAAATGAAATCTGTGTGAATTGATGACAAAGTCAAATGACTAATGGAATAAAATGCAAATAATTTGGCAATCAGTGATCACATGGCCTAAAGGACTTCATTGCATATACAACTTATTTCTCTGCTATTTAAAGAGAAAAGGAAACAGCTGAATTACCTTCTCATTAGACCATCTGTTGTGTTGGATGGCTTCATTCATATGAAATTGTTTTCCTTTACAGGTTATTTCCATTTGAGTAACAGATTAAGAGAATAAGGTGGGATATAACAGATGCCATTTTACCTACACAAATTTGCTGAACGTTAAGTGACATAGTCAAAATTTGAACCTTTAAAGAAATATGCAAACAAATGCTAAAACAAATTAAGCCCATCATACACTGCAATGTGATGACATGTCAAAACTCAACATGCTGACCTACTAGAAAGAGACACTGTAGTCACTCTACCTGCTAAGAGTTATCCCATGACCTGTCTTTCTTTTCTGGTGAGATCACTTTTATGATACCTTAGAAAGTGTAATAAAGATGAGATGAAGCTACTTTTTACATACTAACACAACTACTGGGAGTTGTTTTGGGGCCTTATTTTTGATAGTTGTGTTCTCTAGGTGTAAGGGCCTGAGGATGGCACTATGTTAACAGTTGGACTCAGGATTTCTCTTACAGAGGGAACGTCTGTGGGAAACTGTTTAGATGAGCTGCTTGGAGTAGACGGTGAACTTGGTTGCGTTAGGATAAACATAAGCCTGGATTTTCAAAAGATGGAAAATTACTCTGCTTTAGACTAGAAGGGAAATTTGCCTTATTCTAGCCTAGAGAGTCAGTTGGAGCAAAGTGAAGTGACAGACAAAAACCAACGAGATGGGTGGAATGGCCATGTTTTTTTTACTGCAGTGCTATGACCAAAAGACAAGCTGGAAGTTGTTTAGGTGGCCATGGTACAATCCTTTCCCTTCAACATCTCCACTGTTCCCCTATCCTGGCACTAATCTAAGAAGTTAGATCTATCATGAGGTGTGAATGGCTTTGTTTCTTTGAAAGAAATTTAAGAAGTTGAGACTTTTAGGCAGCCATGATATGGAGTAGTTCATAGGGGTGGCAACAAGACTGAGGAAACAAAGATGGCTATGAAAAACAGGTCTTCTCATTGGAATCTGCATTAATCTTGGAAAGTCTGGGGACTTTCACAGTTTGTGGAGATCACAAGGGTCTGTAGAAAGTACCTGACATCTGAGTTCTAAAATAACCAGGGGGGAGAAGATGTTCCCCAGAAACCACAGCAATAGGGAGGCTTGATGAAAATCTATCCTGAATTCTTACCTCTGACTCTTACTTTACAGCTGTTTAAATAATAAAGGAACAGAAGGTGGGGAACTTATTTTCAAACCTAAACCCTTCAAAAACATGCTCCAAAGGTGGCATCAAATGATGTACATTCACTGTTTTGGCAGCCAAGGACTTGAGATGGGGAAAAATGGAAATGAAATATTCCCAGATCCTGAAAGGGGTTATAATGACTGGTGGAATCCTGAGTGTAATCTTTTTATTTTACACTTTATGAACTTTTTAAATTAGACAAAATATATATTAAATGTAATAATTTTTAGATTAAAACAGATAGAAAATTAGAAAAAAATAGTATCAATGATCATTTTCGAAGTCATTGTCTTTTCTAGTTTCATTTGTTCCTTACTTCTTTTTTTTGAAACAAATTCTAATTTATCTGTAAATAACTCAGTATATATCACTAACAGATAAGAAACTTTTAAAAACACAACCACAGTGTCATCATCAAACCTGACAAAATGAACATTAATATTATCTAATTTCTGTGTTCAGTTAATTATAATTGTCCCAAAGAGGTTATTTATTTATTTAATTCTGATAGTTCATCAGGATTCAAAAAGCTTCACAATACATTTACATAGTGTATGTTTTAACCATTGTTACCTAGATAAAATCCTGCCTCTGTATTTCTTTCCATTATTGCTAGTTTTGGGGTCTTTGGTCCAGTAGAATTTCTCATATTCTGGATTTGGCTGTTTATATCTTTATGATGTCACCTCAGTTATTTTACTCTATTGTTAGTATTTACCATAAACTTACAGATAGTGAGGCTTGATTAGATTCTGGCTCATGTTTTATACTTCTTTATAGGTGGTGCTTTGTAGTTTGAACTGAATCACACCAGCAGGAATATATCTGGTTGTTCATCAATGATATTATGATTGACCAGTTGTTTAAAGTGGTGTTAATTTGATCCCACCATTATATAACTTTCTATTAACCTTTAACATTGTTTTTGTCAGCTTTTTTGCTGCTGTGTATTACTCTGCATTAAAAAATGACAAAATCATAGAATTTGCAGGGAAATGGATGGCATTAGAGCAGATTATGCTAAGTGAAGCTAGCCAATCCCTAAAAAACAAATGCCAAATGTCTTCTTTGATATAAGGAGAGTAACTAAGA
>NW_025999982.1:26549220-26565296 GCF_001458135.2 Marmota marmota marmota
GGTAGAGAGAGAGGAGGGGAGGGGAGGGGAGAGGTGGGGAGGGGGGATGGTGGAGGATGGGAAAGGCAGCGGAGCACAACAGACACTAGTATGGCAATATGTAAATCAATGGATGTGTAACTGATGTGATTCTGCAATCTGTGTATGGGGTGAAGGTGGGAGTTCATAACCCACTTGAATCAAAGTGTGGAATATGATATGTCAAGAAATTTGTAATGTTTTGAACAATCAACAATAAAAAATTAAAAAAAAAATAAAAAAATAAAAGGCAACAATAAACATTTAATATTATGTTGGCCTTATAATAGGTCACTTGCTTTCTGGCTTGCCATCTGTAATTTATTATCTATACAGCTCCCAGAAAGGATATATAAAATACAGTCTCACCACTCTCAAAACTATTCCTTACAAAGCATCATTTATTTTTTTTTAATATTTATTTTTTAGTTTTCGGCGGACACAACATCTTTGTTTGTATGTGGTGCTGAGGATCGAACCCGGGTCGTACGCATGCCAGATGAGCGTGCTACCGCTTGAGCCACATCTCCAGCCCTGCAAAAGCATCATTTAATCCTTAAATATAAAAATTTAAGAAAGGCAGAATCTGCAATAATTTTTTAAATTAGTTTTGGAAGTGACAAATTTTCATTTCCATAATATCTTCCTGTTTGCACAGATCTGGCCTATTCAGTGCCAGAGAAGACTAGGGAAAGAAGTGTCTAGTAGGAGGCAAGAATCACTGGGGATCACTTGGAAGTTGGATGGCACACTTCAAAGCACAATCTTTGCTGGAAAGCAAGGATGAACAAATCTACTTTGACCTTTATCAAATCTCAGATTAGTGAATAGTGGTCTAACAGCCTCCATTGGTGGCAAGTTTTTTTCCCTCCATATTGAGGAGGGTACCATTACAATTATGTGAATTTTCTATATTGATATGTTTAAATCCATTGTAGACATTATTCTCTGTGATTCTGACATTGTTCCATCTTTGGCCAGTTGGAGTTTCTTTAAATTAGCTCCTATCATCTTTTAAAATAGCCTTATGGTTTTTGTTATCATTCTTGCTTTCAGGTACAAAAAGATAAGAAGGCTTATATCACACATTTCCTGCCCCAGAGTGGAATGTCCAATTGTCCAAGTCCTGGTTCATTTTTAGTAGAAAATGGTATGTTTTGGCATAGAGGTGTTTATGGATATTGGATTTTTAAAAATATATTTTTAGTGAACATAGCTAGAATATAAGTTATTTAGAAAAAGAAAATTAAGTCATAAATTTGTGTGTTATTTTCTTTTTGTGTGTATGTCTTCATACATGTACTTAGGGTAATGATGTCCATCTCATTCCACCATCTTTCCTACCCCCATTTTTATGTTATTTTCAATTTAAAGACTTGAAGAATTTTACTTCTTTGATTTTTATGTATGCCTATGTCTCTTTTTTTAAAAAAAATATTTGTTTTAATTAGTTATACATGACAGCTGAATGCATTCATGCACTTTGATATATCATACACAGATGGGGTATAATTTATCATTTTTCTGATGGTACATGTTGTAGAATCACATCGGTAATGCAGTCATATATGCACATAAGGCAATAATGTCTGTTTCATTCTACTATCCTTCCTATCCCCATAACCCCATATCCCCTCTCCTCCCCTCCCTTCACTCCTCTCTACCTAATCTAAGGTAACTCTATTCTTCTCTAGTGCCCCGCCCCCCTTATTGTGAATTAGCATTCACATATCAGAGAAAAGATTCAGCCTTTGTTTTTTTTTTGGTGGGGGGGATTGGCTTATTTTGCTTAGCATGATATTTTCCAACTCCATTCATTTACCAGCAAATGTCATAATTTCATTTTTCTTTAAAGCTGAGTAAGATTCCATTGAATATATATATACACCACATTTTCTTTATCCATTCATCTATTGAAGGATGCATAGTTTGGTTCCATAGTTTAGCTATTGTGAATTGAGCTGCTATAAACATTGACATGGCTATGTCACCGTAATATGCTAATTTTAAGTCCTTTGGGTATAATACGAGGAGAGGGATAGGTGAGTCAATTGGTGGTTCCATTCCAAGTTTTTTGAGGAATCTCCATACTGCTTTTCATGGTGGTTGCACAAACAGTCCTACCAGTGCCTATGTCTCTTTAAGGTGAAAATCTTAGTTCCCAATGGCTAATATTAACATAATTATTCATTTGCTATTTTTCATTTATATTGCTATTGGGCCATTTTTATCTATAGTTTCAAATACCAGTGTTAGTACTAACCTCAAGACTGGGATGAAATTTGGGATATCTTCATGGTTTTTTTTTTTTTTTGTCCTCAGGATAGAACTCACTGTGCAGTCAAAGTAGTATGTATTAATATCAGTTGAATTAAATGTTTTAAAACTGGTTGGTTATGCTGCCAGCTTGTAATGCAGTTGAATTCACTTACTAATTTATTTTAGTATTTAACACTTTTTCTGTATTCATTTACCAGATGAAACATTTTACCTGGTTCCAAATAAAAGCTCTAAAGCAAATTATATTTAGAAAAGTACGTTTTTTTTTTTATCCCATCACTTCTTGTTGCCTTGCTCACCCTATGCATAACCATTTATACTTTTTTCTTTTAATTTTCTTAAGAAATATGTGAGTATATATATCTAAATGTGGGTATTTATATGTATCTATAACTATCATTTCCTTTTCTTACATGTGTCTTTACTTTTTTCACTCAACAGATCCAGATGATCACTCCATGACCATGCATAAAGTCCTTCTTCATATTGCTCCATTCCAGGAATTCTCCTTAATGCTACCAACCAGATACCTAGTGATGAACATTTGAATAGTTTGCAGCCTTTGCTTTAGCAATAGAGAAAATAGAGTTTTCTCTAATAAATGACAGTGGCTCCTTCTCTTCCACCTCACCAACAGATCAGGCATTTTTTTTTTTTTTTAGCTTCTTGTCAAACTCAGGGATGTGAAAAAATTATCATTCTTAAATTGGAAACTGCAAAAAACAGTCTAAAGGCATAAAGATAAAGAATATCTTACCAAGAAAGCAAAAGTGAGGAAGAAGTCACTTTGGGAGGAAGGAAAAACCAACCCAAGATAATGAATTACCAGGCAGACCAGAGCCTCAGAGGAAACATTTTAGGGCTTCGTAAATGGAGGGATTTCTGAAAAGCTGGATAGAGTAATGCAACCAATCTGACGACTGTGCAAGGAGAAAAGAAGAGCACGAGTAGATATGTCCACAGAAGTTATAACGTACCTTTACACTTTGCTGCACTGGCTGTGGAAGAACAAGAACACCTGAGCAGGAAAGTGATACAACAAAGAGGTTTTGAGGAAGGTTCAACTTGGATTAAAAGAGAGTTTAGGGAACAGGAAGCTAGTTGGTAAATTATTGTAGTCCGTGCGAGGAGGAATAGAAGACTGAATTAAGAATTGTTAGACAAAATGTATGGAAGATAGCAGATCAGGCAAAGGATTCTTTATTTGGAGACACTGTGGTATCTTAGAGAGTCTGATTAGGTTCTGGAGAATTTGAAAACCTCTAAAATTGTATACAAATCTTGGGTCCTATATATGTTTATTTTTCAGGGAAACAAGTTTTAGTTTTTACCTGAATTCTCAAAGGCATCTGTGAACCAAGAATGAAAAAAATAAATGGATAAGTAAAAAATAAGTTAAAAAATCAGGAGCCTTTATATCAGTGAGGTTTTTGTATTATAAATAAGCCTCATTTTTTAAGTTAACATTAATCCCTGATGCATTTCACTTTTTCATATCCACATTCTCTGAACTCCTCTTAATTGTACTTACTGTCTGTGCCTTTCTTTTTAAAATCTGACAAGTTTTTGAAAGTTGTGGTTCTACTACCCTGTGCTTTCTTAAGGGGACACATATTGTCCCTAGTCACAGTCAGGATACTTTCTATGCATCACACAGTTCATACAGTGTCTTATATTTTGAAAATTGTTAAGAGAGCAGATGGTAGAGTGTTCTCACCACAGAATTCTATTCATTCCACAACAAACACATATTTTAGAACATCTTATTATACCTGGTAAATAAATACCCCCCCCCCCTTTTTTTTGGTACTAGGGATGGAACTCGGGCACTTGACCCACTGAGCCACAATCCCCAGCCCTATTTTGAATTTTATTTAGAGACAGGATCTCACTGAGTTCTTAGTGCCTCACAGTTGCTGAGACTGGCTTTGAACTCGTGATCCTCCTGCCTCAGCCTCCTGAGCCTCTGGGATCACAAGTGTGTGCCATTGTGCCTGGCCCAATTTTTGTCAATCTAAAGTGAAATGAAAGAATGCAAGTTAAATGAAGTAAAACTTGCTTAAAGATATGTACCAAACACATGAATATATAGGACTAAGTTATAACTAAATAAATTTATAACAAAACAAAAAACAAACAAAAAAACCTTGGCTATTAACAATAGAAATGGTTTTCTGTTTCTGTGTTCCATCAGAGTTAATTCCAGGAGCATGAAGGCCTGCCATGAACTCTTCTTCTCTCCTTTGAAAAATTGCATTAGAACACAGCTGTATCTGTGTGCTGATGAATTTGGAGCAGGAGTGCATGGCTTTTAAGACATAACCAAGGATCTGCATCCTGAAAACCTTCCATTCCACGATGCTGGAGCATAACTTAGAGCATGACTTTGCCCTATGTACCAAAACAGCATCTCCTAGTCCCAGCAGTGAGAAACAAAATTAGAAGGAACATTTTACATTGTTAAGACACTTTGACCAGCTTTGAGATTTTTGCCTTTAAAATTGATCCAAATACCGTGAAATTTATGCTTCTGGGTTGGGAGTCATCTCTTGAACATTTAAAATATATTTCTTCATGTGTGTCACTATTTTTCAGGAAACGATTGGGTTTTAGCTGTGAGCTGTCTAATAATTTTCCTTAGAGCCATAGACAACTAAGAGCCTGGGACTAGGGCAAGGATAGAAAAAAACTTCTTAAGCACTATTGAAAAATATATTACAAAGCACACACTTTCTTTTCCTTGAAAGGAAGAATTCTTATTGAGATTACAGAAGAATTACAAAAATTATCAGAAGGAATAATATTCTTTGAACTGCTGCCACTATTGGAGTTGAATATCTATGAATGGCAGCCTTAATTTTTTAAAATAACTACATTGAGGTATAATTTACTTAGCATAAAATTCACCTGTTTTAAGGTTAGGGATCTGTAATTGCAGTGTTGTACCATAGTTGTAAGCACAAAAGTGACCAGGACAGGTGCAGATCTCACGAATTCCACCAAGCCTTTGCTCAGCAGGGGAGTCAGGCATCAGAGAGCTCACTTTCTGAGTAGAAAATGGCCCGATTACAGGGGAAGTCTGGTTTTATACAGGTTACGCACTGGGAGATGACTTAACCATTGAAGACTTTATCAGAACATATCAATTTGGGCACTCAGGAAACAGTTTGTGAGAATTTGAAGTTTGTTTTTACTGGGCAAGGAGAGAGGGTCCAGAATCAGCATTCAGTGCTTATCTCTTTCCCTCCAGGGTCTATTGTAGTGTCACTGGGAAAGGATTTATTTGGGTAAGGATCAATGCTTTGGCTTCTTCCCAGAGACTGTCATTTTAGACTTGATGGATCTCTCCTCCCCAGGGATTGTCTTGTCACTGGGTGATGTTTTTTTCCTTCCCAGGGTTTGTCTTGTCACTGGGAAAGGATGTATTGAGAAAGGCTCAATGTTATCAATGTGCTGCCTTCTTCCTCCCTCCCTCTTCCCAGGCCACACTGTTTTGGGGGTTGTCATTTCCATATCCTTCAATAGACACAAGAGCTAATTTGACTCTATAGTAATGTTCCACAAAGTAATTAATAGAGTAGATATATATTTTTTGATTATATCAACAAGAGGCTCCCAAAACTGGTCACAGTTTTTTTTTTTTTTTAAAGTACTAGGGATTAAATTCAGAGTTGCTTTACGATTGTGCTACATCCCCAATCTTTTTATTTTATTTTTTAAAATTTTGAAGTGGAATCTCTCTAAGTTGCTTAGGGCTTCACTAAATTGCTGAGGATGGCCTTGAACTTGCCTCAGCCTCCCAGGTAGCTGGGATTACAGGTGTACACCACCATGCCTGGCCCAAAACTGGTCACAATTTGGATACTAAAAACTTTAAGAATTTGTGAGGAAACTTGTTAGATGTATCATTCTCATTCCAAATTATTGTTAAAGTCTTTTTGTTATTCAAATTAAAGCTTGCATGTTTGACTCTGAGATAGAGCTTTTTACCCACAGAGTGATTTATGAAATCCCCAGGCAATGTGTATATAAGCCAAGGAATTTCCAATTTAGAGAGAGCACGAACTGTCAACTGAAGATAACGTCACCATTGTTTTTTAAATTAAAAGCAGATAAACAAATTATATCCAAAAATAAAGAGCGCTTACCATTTTTGTTACCTCAATTAAGTCACTAGCTGTTCTTAAGTTCACTTAGTACTATGTAGATCCTGGACAGTATCCACCCAGCAGCTGGAAGGTCTGGGTTTCAGTCCCATGGTACTACTTTCAGAGTGCCCATACATTCTGTTGCTTACTCACAATCTCTGGGGTTCATCTTTCCAACTGTTAAATTGGAATTGGGATACCGGCTTGAATAATTTAGAGAGTTTTTGAATGAGGAGCAATGTATGTAAGAAACTGCTTTGTTACCCCCCAAAGTGCTGTAAAATTATAAGGCATTACCTTCATTATTTCAACTCAAGAAAATTTCTATGTTTATGAAAACAATTTGCAAAATCCAGCCACACCCTACCACTTCAGTTACCTTTCAGTTAATCCCTCTCCAGGGGATTAATTCACTGATTGGGTTAAGACTCTTACAACCCACTAATTTCTCCTCTGAACCTTCTTGCATTGTCTGATACATGAGTACCTGGGGGACAACTCACATCTAAACCACAACACCCACTTAGAGGAGGTCCTTCTAAAGGAGCTCAAACCTAAGTACAAAAACAAGTCCTGAATATAGGCTTTTTATGATTAACGTTTCTGTCCACTCTCAATATTATGAATTTAAGCTATATTTTCAATGGTGTTTGGAATGAGATACAGTGATTCATTTTCATTGTTTAATAGTATTGAGGTGTGCTGTGCTGATTCTACTTCTAGTTGCCTTTGACTGTTCTTCACTCATCTACAAATCTACATAAAAACATTTTAAATATGAACTAGGTTTGTGTTACTAGGTCAGGCAAGTTCAGTACCAGTTGGAGCGGAGCACCTGTTAGAGAGCAAATTAATCTGCTGTTGTCTTTCCTGAAGATTTCATACTTACTAAACAGTAGATCCACTCTCTATGCACGTTCCCCCATTGCCACATTTCATTAAACTGCAGGGAGAAGCCTCACACTGGCCAACGCTGCGCCCGGCATTTGGGTGGCCCTCGGGAATTCCAAGGCCTCTGAAATGGCCATCTTTCTCTGTACGAACTTCAATAGTGAAAATGCAACCTTGAAGAAGGGCCAAGACACTCGTGTTAACAAGTGAAACTAGGTGACAGTACTTCTTTCATTATTAAAGTGAGTTTTCAAAATAAAGTAATAAATATACATTTTTAAGAAATAATACAAAAAACAAAATCATAGAGAGAAAAGTAAAAAGTTATACATAGTATCAGCATTTCAGAGAACATACCTATTAATATTTGACTTGTACATATGTATTTATGGTCTTTTCACCTACATTTAGTTGTACTTTTAAATGAAAGTGAAATCTTGAATTAAACTATATGATATGTAATATTATGCCAAAAATTGAACATTGAAATACTCTTTTCCTTTTTTAAACTTTATTTATTTATTTTTTTATGTGGTGCTTAGGATTGAACCTAGTGCCTCCCATGTGCTAGGCAAGTGCTCTACCACTGAGCCACAACCCTAGCCCACTGCTTACTCTTTTTTCTTAAAAGTATTAAAACATTTTTATGTGATGACAAAATAATCTTTATAATATATTTAATCAACCTTCAATTATTAAACAATTGACTCATGTATTCCATTGTTAGAAATTAAGCTATAGCATAGTAGGGTGATTATAGATAATGCAACGCACACACACACACACACACACATTTTTAAAGAAAAACTAGAAAGAAAGGAGTTTTTAATCTTTTCACCAGGCCCTCATTGGGGAGATGGGTTTGAGCTGGCCTTCAAGGCAAATGGAATTTAAAGTGGTGAAGGGCATTGTTTTGAGAAAGGGCTCAGGCAGGGAAAATAACACATACATACATACACACACACAAATGATTAGATATTATGACAGTTAATTTTATGTGTCAACTTGATTGGGACATAGGAAGTCTATATATTGACCAAACAGAGAGAGAGAGTGTATGTGTGTATGTGTTTCTGGATAACATTAACATTTGAATTATTGACTAAGTGAATCGCCCTCCCTAATGTAGATGGGACCCATCCAATCAATTGTAGACCTGAACAAAAAGGCTGAGCAGAAGGGAACTCCTGCCTGGTTGCTTAACCTGGTGTATTTGACTTCCAGCCTTCTTGTTTGCACTGAAACAGCAGCTATTTTTTGGTCCTGAATTTGATGGTTTTTAGACTGCTGCTTACCCCCCTGGCTTCCCTGGTTCTCCCCTGGTATACATCAGCACTCCAGCTTGCTGACTACAGCTCTTGGCTCCATAATCATATAAGCCAATTCCTTTAAATTCTCTTTATCTCTATATAAATATTAACACCCTATTGGTTCTGTTTCTCTGGAGATCCTTGACTGAGGGAAATAGTTTTTTTATGGAACAAAGAATGTGGCGAGGCAAGGTAAATATGGGAAAGTTAAGTGGGCTTTAGAATGCTCAGTAAAGCATTCAGCCATTACTTTATTTTTTATTTTATTTAAAAAATTATTTGTTTAAATTAGTTATACATGATAATAGCATGCATTTATACACTTTTATACATCATACCTAGATGGGATAAAATTTCTCATTTTTCTGAGTGTATATGTTGTGGAATCACATTGTTCATGCAGTCACATACATACATAATGTAATAATGTCTGTTTCATTCTACTATCATTCCTATCTTCACATTCCTTTTCCTCCCTCTTTCACTTCCCTCTACCTAATCTAAGGTAACTCTATTCTTTTCTAGTGTCCCCCCCTTATTGTGAATTAGCATCTGCATATCAGAGAAAATATTTGGCCTTTGGTTTTGGGGGGTTGGCTTATTTCGCTTAGCATGATGTTCTCCAACTCCATCTATTTACTGGCAAATACCATAATTTCATTCTTCTTTAAAGCTGAGTAATATTCCATTGAATATATATACCACATTTTCTTTATCCATTCATCTATTGAAAGACACGATAGGTTGGTTCCATAGTTTAGCTATTGTGAATTGAGTTGCTATAAACACTGACATGGCTGCATTACTGTAGTATATTGATTTCAAGTCCTTTGGGTATAAACTGAGGAATGGGATAGCTGGATCAAAAGAATTGATAGAGTGCTTGCTGAGTTTTTGAGCAGGCAACAGTGTGTCAAGAGTGTTCTGATGTGGCAGGTAATAAGGCTGGTGTGAGGAGTTCAAGATGACAGGAAGCTGCAGTTCTCAAACTTCAGCTGCACCAGAATCACACGTAGGGATCATTAAAATCCATTGCTGGAACCTATGTCCAAAGTTTCAGGTTTAGTAAGAATTTTATTTCCAACAAATTTTTCAGTGATGCTAATGTTGCTGGTGCAGGGACCACACTTTGAGAACTATTGCACAAAGGATTCAAACAAGTACTGGGAAGACTGGTAATGATAGTAAAAGAAATAGAGGAGTGTATGAGAAAGGCATTTTAGTGAGATGAGATGTTTGACTCTAGTTCTTTTCCTGCAGCAGTCTTTAGAACATTTAATTGTGCAACAAGATTTTCTACAGGTAACAGAGAATAATAGCTTATTCTCACTTGTGGTCTAACATTTTTAGTTTCTTCTCCCCTCACCTGCTTTCTGTCCCTTCACCCCCTACTTCTATCTTCTTTCCTTCCTTTCATGTCCAGTCTAAAGACTATGAACCTTAACCTAAGAACTCATCAGCTTTATAATAGATGCAACTTTGGACAGCAAAGGAGATGCTCTCATTAGGTCAGGTAAAGCACTGTGGCCCTGTTTGCCTGGCATATGTAAATTATTTAACCTGGTTAACCTCAGTGTCTTCATGAACATTAAAGGCCATAGGAAAAGAGATGGCTTATTATAAGTCATTTCCAGAACAACAACAAAAAAATGGACTTTATTTGCAGTAAGGATTTATAGTTTAGATGTCAAACTTTTGGAGTAGAGTTATTTATCAAGAGTGTTTACAGAAATGTGAAAGCCTAAATCACATAATATTTTTTCATGTAATTTAGTTGCCATTATTTAGACAAATGTGCTAACTCTACCCTGACGAGTAAATTCTTCTATAAAATTCTATTTGCTTTGTTATTATTAAATAATGTAGTTGTTTCCAAATCTGGGGAATATTGTTAAAAATATAAAATTTTATACCCCATCAGAGGGATTTCAATTAAGTAGTTCTGGGGTAGGATGCAGAAGTCTGTATTTTTAAGAAGTTAGTGCTTATGATTCTTTAGAGATGGTAGAGTTTTGGGGAAATATGGATTTCTGGTATATTTGGTTGTTATATTAAGCTGGTAATAATTGTACATGCATGGTTTGTAACAAATAGTAAATGCTAGTTTATAATGGAGGAAGACATATTGAGAAAAGATTCAAGAGACAAATGATAAACTGAGGGGCTTCCAGGGTCTTAGATCTCTCACAAGACTTGGAACTAAGTGGCAATTACCAAGAAGATGCTCATCCTAACCAAGAACAGCAGCAGCTGAGAAGCTCCCAGGAGTATACAGTCCCAGTGTTTCTGTCAAAAGGGTCAGTTGTTCACGTGTTGGACTCGGGCTCATTGTCACACTTCAGGAGAAAGTGACAGGTCTTAACAAAAATCCTCTCTTTGTTCTCATTGTTAAAATATGAAGAAAAGATCCCAATAGAATGGGGGAAAAACAGCACAAAAGAAAACCAGGAAGCATTGTACTTCAATAAATTTGAAAACATCAAAGCCTATGACAGCAGGATGGAGTTATTAATAATATTTATTCATGTTTATTGTGGACTGGTTTTTGGGCAAAACACTTAGCATAATTATTTTGCTTAATTGGTTAACCCATAAGAGCCCTATGGGATAGGGATCTTTATTTTACACAGGAGAGAATGGAGGCCCAGAGTTAGGTAGCAAGCTAAAGTCACACAGCTTCTAGGTGGCAGAATCTGTATCTGAAGACAGTCTGTTGCAGAGCCCGAGTCCTCCACCACTGTCTGTGGAGCAGAGAAGAAGGCAAGTGTATGATGAAGCTGTTCCTCTGCCACCTCCAGCACTGTTATCATTGCTAATGAGGATTCTCACTAAACCAGGCATGAATTTGTGTTCTCTCTCCAGTAAATTACTCTCAGAATGACATAGCGAGAGAAGTGCTGTTATTATCCCATTTTACAGTTGAGGCATAGGAGATGAGGTGACAAACCAGCTGGAGCTAGGGCACATACCCTGGCAGTGGTCTAATGGAGTTTATGCTCTGATCCTTATGCAATTGCTACTCCTCACATAGAGGAATTATCTAACCCAAAGTCCTTATGTGTGAACTGTGCCTGGGAATAAGCCACATCACGTTTTGGTCACCCCGCAAAATGTCTCTACTGGGTGGAAGATGTACTTCTTCACATTCATAAGCTTACCCATCTCTTCCCTTGAATATAATGTTTTTAAAAACTCATTGATTTGTTATGTCTGTACAATCTCTTTCAGATTATCTCCTGTTAGGAAAGAGCTGTTGAGTTCTTTATTACATTTTAGCACAGTGCCATAATATGCTTTAAACTGATCTTTAAGACACTCTTCAGAGAATCAGTACTGATTATATATTCAAAGAAAAATTTTCTTTGATAGCCTTGGCAGAATGAAGTAACTTTATTAGAACCTGACCTTGTGTTATACAGGATTAGCTATGTTGTTTTCACATATTTCAAGTACAGTGGCGTCTTCATTTGTGTTTGGGCAGGCATCAGGGGGTGGTGAAAAGAAGGCTGCCAGGCAGGTGGAGAACTGAAGTGCCTGGGCTGTTCTGGAGGGCAGCTCCCTCTCCAGAGATGCACTTTACCCTCCAGGCCCCTACACCCAGACTTCTGATGGAGAATAGGCTCCCTGGGTGACTGGCTGAGTGAGGACAGCACATGAGTAGCCCTGTGACCAAATACTCTCCACCACAAAGATTATTCACAAGTGAATATTATTTCAGTTCAAAGCACATTTTTTATTTCATAACTCTACTCTGAATAAGCTTTATAAGGGAGTTCTGAACCAGTGTTTCTTTTTGAACACAAGGAAACAGAGTATGGTAATTCAATTGTTCGATGAAGCACAATGTTTCCTCTTATTCCTCTTGGCTTGGGGTGACCTCTGTAGGCCACATCTTGGTGGTATGGGCGGGTTGACTTCAGTTTCTCACCTTTTGTATGGAGTACACTCCGAAATTAGGCAGAGTTTCAACTTTTCCTGTAACTCTGTCAGCCTACATTAAAAAGTATCCTAGGTAAAGAATTACTTGTCTTTCTGATCCTCTCCAGATCATATTCTACATTTCCTTTCATCCTCATAGGATTTATCACATTATTCTACTAGGTAATTTACTTCTCTATTATATTTAGTATTTATTGTTGTTCCCTCTAATCCAAATAGAATGCAAATTTACAAATGTAGGCATCTCTGTTTTGAAAACATTAAAAAAACCTAAACATTTAGTAAAGCATGTGGTAAGTGATCAACAAAATGATGAGCAAAGTTTTCGATAAAACTTTGATTAAATTTGATTAGAAAACAACCCACATGGCTGGTTTGTGAACTGCACATATATTCTTTAAAAGCATTTTCTTTCTTTTAATACTCAATACAAATAGTTATAGTAGAAAAACTGCTCGTGTCTTACCTTGAAAACCATTTTTAAAATCGGCTCCATTTGGTAAGAGATCTGGAGTGTATTCACTATAACCACCTACATAAAACTGACTGAAGACATTGAGACCAACCAGTTCTCCTGGGGAGATGACAGACTTATTTTTATGGTCATCTACCTTTGAAAGGAAAAAAAAATCAAAACCTATTAAAAAAGGCATTAATTCCCCAGGGTGAATTAATTTCCTAGGGTGAACTGTTAAGATATTCTTTTGTTATTTCCCATTAACTTGGCATGAAAAATTTATAAAGACTAGAATTTTGAAGAAATAAAGAACATGAAACTACTCAATTTTCTGCTTCTCTGCTGGTGTCTGTTAAGAAAGATATATTAATATAGCAGTCATGGTTTTGGATTTCAATCAAAATCACAGTTCTTCAAAGATTAGGAACTGGCATCCTGCTGGTACCCCTCCGTCTAGCCTTGGCCCCATTCATTTTCAATATATCCACCGGACTCATTTGTTAAAAAATAGAAATGAATCATGATACCCAAACCTCCCCCCATCTTAAGTGTCTCTCCACAGCTCTCTGAATAAAACTCTCAACTTCCTAGCTTGATATATGCATACTTGATAATACAGACCTTGTCTACCACGAATCTCTCTTGCTGTCCAACTCCCTGATCTGAGAACTACACAAAACTGCTTGTGTTCCTTAACCTCATACTGGCTATTATTCTTTTTCCTACCTTCTGTTTATCCAAAGTTATGCTCAAGCATCACCGTTTCTGGGAGGCATTTCCTGAACCCCGTTTCTTAGCTTTACCTATGTTAGTAATCCCTCTGACTGACTCGTACACCACCTAATTGTGGTCATCTCTCCTCTCCTGTTTGGTGCACTGAGTGTAAACTCCACAGGTGACGGCATCATGTCCTGCCTGCCTTGGCACCTGAGCACTAATACACCAGCATGTAAATTTTGGGACAGATGAAGTGAAGTCTCTTTACCTTCATCCAGCCTGTTTGGAAGAATCTCCCCAGACGGACAGTGTGGATTCCAAGGCTCAGATTGAGGGGCTCACTCCTGACACTTGCTATGCCAGATCCCAGGTTATAACTGTAAACCACACTGCCGTTCAGCAGACCCACTGCCAGGAAGTCATCGCCATTGAGCCCTGGAATGAAAAGATACACAAGGAGCACTCACTGAGAGGTAATTCAGGAGTCTAGTCAGCTCAGCTCAGTTTTACTGTCTGGGTCTGAATTATAGATCATCATGGTTATAACAGACATTGAGTTATTTTTCTTCTTTTTTTCTTTTTGGTACCAGGGATTGAACTCAGGGGCACTTAACCACTGAATGATTTTTAATATTTTATTTAGAGACAAGGTTTCATTGCATTGCTTAGGGCCTTGCTAAGTTGCTGAGGCTGGCTTTGAACTCATGATCTTCCTGCCTCAGCCTCCTAAGCTGCTGGGATGACATGAAGTTTCTTATTGGCTTTTCAGGCATGTGAGCAACTGGCTATTATTATTCACACCCCCAGAAACTGAGAATGAATAGTTTATTTCTTTGAAGGTAGAAGGGTTCTAATTAAGCCAGGGATGATCAATACCTAAGAGATGAACGATATTAGAATTTCCTTATTTGTCTGAATGAAACTCAGTAAGTGATTTACAACAAAGAGAACTTTAGGATGAAGCAGAATACTGGTAGTTAACAAAATTCAAAAGGCTAAGATAACACAGTATCAGCTTCTAAATTCTCTCTATGACTTGTTGATCGTAGACAGAACCACTTATTCCCATGATTGTTCAGAGTATGTTATCATTGTTCTATTGTAAAAGCGTTTGACCATGGCCCCAAGGACTTGTTATTGGGTTGTTTCTGTGTTCCCTTTTCTCTCTCTCTTCCTTCTGTTCAGAGTCAACTATGTGGCATAGTGAGTTTCAGGAAGACAGCTTGAAGACCCATAGGAAAAAGAAAGTAGTTGGGTAAAACCCAACATCAGTCACTAGAGGAAGATCCGAGCAGCAAGATCCATGAGATTAGAGTGCTCTGGGTTGATTGGCAAATGCAAGGCAGGAGAGATCAGAGACCCAAATATGTCACACAATTATTGTTTTTTTTTTTTTTTGACTGGTGTAAAAGAGGACCTCGATATTAAAGCTTGCAGGCAGGGAATTGAGGCAAAAATTGCTTGCAGGAAGAATATAAGAACCCATAGAAGTAAGACATTTAAGCATAGGTGGGGAAGAAAAAATGAGTCCAGGGATACGAACAAAATTTCTTCTGAGTATAGTCTCCCACTTTTGTACCTATAAGGATGATACCTCGTCTGCTGACATGGCTTCTATTGTTAGTCTGATTAGAGAGAAGTATCTGCAGGGATTGGGTTTCTAGACAGGGTAGGGAGGTGGGCTTCCTAAGGCACTGGAAAACAGAAGACAGAAATATTACTTGGATATACCTGAACTCTACTTCTGTAAAGACCTACTTTTGAAGGTCTGCCATGGGGCTGTGCTGGGCAGTTTTGAAAGCTCTCTAGGTGAGTCAAATATGCACCCATCGTGAGACCATTTGTATGAAGTGACATACCACTGACCAATTCCATTGGGAATGTATAGAAAGTCTGGAGTATTACTCTGCACTAAAAAATGACAAAATCATAGAATTTGCAGGGAAATGGATGGCACTAGAGCAGATTATGCTAAGTGAAGCTAGCCAATCCCTTAAAAATAAACGCCAAATGTCTTCTTTGATATAAGGAGAGCAACTAAGAACAGAATAGAGAGGAAGAGCATGAGAAGAAGATCACCACTAAACAGGGACGAGAGGTGGGAGGGAAAGAGAGAGAGAAGGGAAATTGCATGGTAAAGGAAGGAGACCCTCATTGTTATACAAAATTACATATAAGAGGAAGTGAGGGGAAAGGGGAAAAAAAAACAAGAGAGAGAAATGAATTATAGTAGATAGGGTAGGGAGAGAAAATGGGAAGGGAGGGGAGGGGAGGGGAGGGAAGGGGAGATAGTAGAGGATAGGAAAGGCAGCAGAA
>NW_025999982.1:26566143-26582667 GCF_001458135.2 Marmota marmota marmota
CTCCCCTCCCCTCCCATCTTCTCTCTCTACCCCATCTACTGTAATTCATTTCTCTCCCTTGTTTTTTTCCCCTTTCCCCTCACTTCCTCTTATATGTAATTTTGTATAACAATGAGGGTCTCCTCCCATTTCCATGCAATTTCCCTTTTCTCTCCCTTTCCCTCCCACCTCTCGTCCCTGTTTAATGATAATCTTCTTCTCACGCTCTTCCTCCCTGCTGTATTTCCCCAGCCATGTTTTAATGACTGATATTAGTAACTGCAGAGGGCCAGGGCATGCAACCTGTGCTGTCACATGGGGCTCTGAGTTGAGAGAGGCCCTGTGCTTGGCTTTATGCTCTGTTGTAACTGCCTCAAACTTCTTAATGCTTTTCTCGTTGAATTTCATTTTGAAAGAGAAGTATGTGGAACAATCAACATGAATGGGAGGGGTATGTATATATAATTCAAATATTTGCGGTTATTGTTATTCCATGCACATGTGATGTTCCCCTGAGAACAGAATGCCACCAGTACTGAGAGTTCTGTGAGATCCAACACCAGCACAGGGTGAGGACTAGTGAGGAGAGTCTGAGGGTCCGAAGTCTGAGTGGGGAGAGTCGCTGCTTCCCATCTGTACTGGAACTTGCTTTAAGTACAGAAAGAAGGCAAAAGTTGCTCCTGTTACTTTCCTGTATTATTTATTTGCACTGGAAATTATGATGGAGAAGGAAAGGAAAAGGTAGGGAGAATATTTTCTTCTCAGTTCTTCCTTAGCCATCGGTAAGTTCAAAGCAGAGTTGACAGAATGTGCATACATCAGGAGGTGAATAAAGACAATTCCCTTAATTTGGTGCAGCATCTCCACTGCATGCATATGCTCACATGAGCTATGGAATGTTGATGTGTAATTTTGGTGTTCCTCCATATGGGTTAGATCTCTTATATTTGTATTTCAAGCAGGTATTGATCAATATAAAAATGCTACTAATTTAATGTTTTAATTTTTCTTAACTTGAAATGACAAAAATAGTAAGTAGAAGACATAAAAAAAGCTGAGAGATGATTGAAGAAAGGAAAATAATTTTTATTTTAGTACCTTTAATAACTTTTCTTTTTCTTTTTGGATTTTGAGCAAGGGATCTGGCATTTGTGTTGACAATGGGCCCCACATACTACATAGCTGTCCCTGAGGGGAACTCTTTGGTGCCCTCATAAAATAAAACAGAAAAGAAGAGCAAAATAAGAACTAGACTGACCTAAGCATCTGAGGCTGCTGTCAGCCTATAGGTGACTGAGATGAGACAATGAAATCTGTAGGTGCAGGAGATCTGCCTCTGATTCCAGGGCCTGTGCTCTCACCCAGTGTGTGTAGCAGAGAAAGGGAAACAAGCACCTGACTGGGTTGTGTTCCCCTTCCCCACTTTTAGCACCCACTCCCAAATCCTCCTATCTCAGAAATAAGGAGAGAAATATCTCAGATTTTTCTAAGGATTAACTAAAATTTAACATGTGATCATCATCAAAATGTGGACCTAGCACATAGTAGGTACTCAATAAATGCATGTTTCTTTCTCTTTCCTCTCAACTATGGCTCAGGCTTAGTTCTGTGTATCCTTTTACCACCCCATCCCAGCTTCATTAAAGTCCAGGAAGCAGGTAGTTTTGGTCCTTATACTAGACACTACTGCTTCTAGTTAACTTTTGTGGTCAGAGATAGCAGCCATTTTTTTTTTCTTAAAGCTACAGACCTGATTGTTTTAGTGCTTTACTCCTATCCCACCAAAAGATTTGGGAAGCTTAAACTATGGTGGTGAAATAAAATCACTTGAAGGCATGGTTTATTAGCATTTTATTTTATGTTTTGTGTCCCTTTCCTGGAATTTCTTATAATGGAAATTTCTTAACAATACATAATAATATAAAAAATGACATATTCTAACAGCCACTGATGCCTTAGAATAATTTCATTCTCAAATTCAATGTTCTAATAGAACATTATTCTACAAGTAGCTTTGGTAAATATATGGATATTTGTATTTTTACACTTGTCAGTTCACAAGGAAACAGGTGGTATGTCACATTTTTATTATTATATAGAGATGTTGAGGATTGACATGATCAGAGTTCTTTTCATGAAAAGAACTGGAAGTAAGCTCATTTGGGATGCAGAACACAAATTCACAGTGAATCTTAATGAAACCAGGCTTAAGAAGATTTTTCAGACAAGGCGAGGGATCCTTGTTGGATATTACTTCAGAGCTGGTGCTAAGAAGGAAGGATTTAGAGAGATTATGTTGTGCAAGTGGTAAGAAAGGGGACGAAGGAAACAAAAGGGGATGACTCTACATGAACAGTGGTTAAGAGCAACAAGATCCAGAAAGTGAATTAAAATCATTTCAGAATGCACAGAAATAAAACATTAGGTCTCTCTGGCTAGAAAGAACAGTCATAACTCAATTATACAAGTACTGTTAAGCAGAGAGTTTCAAAGTGGGGGCATTGTGGTGAACCATGCTTAGCATTGTAAGAGCAATTCATAATAGACTCATTAGGGGAGATCTCACGGGGGAAAAAGAGGAGATGCTGTGGTCAGAATAGCATCTGGCTTCAGGGTGGCAGAAAGCAGTGATTCACTAATGCAGACAAGGAGCGGTCTGTGTGAAGAAAGGGATATGGCATTCTTAGCCACGGGAAAGACCACAACAGAGAGAAGCATGGTGAAGGATGCTCCACGAACACTCTAAATGAAAAGAGCAAAGAGCTTGAGACGAAAGCTGTCAGGCCTTTCCAAGGGGTCTCCGATGGGTCTTAGAAGTGTGTGTTGTAGGAGGGGCATGTGGTGGTGACAGCAATCCATCCTAAATGCTTAAAACCTTAGGAAGACAAAATATTACAAAGTATTATAAGACAAAATATTTGTATCACAAGCATATGATTTTAACTGTGATGGTATTTTATTCCCTAAATTACTTTGAAGTGCTTACAGGATTCTTTGTTTATGGTTTGTTTTTAAACCTGAAGGTTGTGCTGTTTATATTAGCAGTTTTCCTAGCCTCTGCTTTAATTGGCCTATGTGACCAGAGGTTTCAGAGGAATTGTGCAGGCCGGCTTGATCTGAAGGAGAAAGGGAGAAAATGAGCAGATCTATGCGGCAACCCTGTCTGCTTTGTAGCAATCATGTGGAATTCTTATGGTGGGGAGAAATACAATGGCAGTGACAGTCATTAGAAATCTGGCTAGCTCCAACTTGAAGGAAGGCCTGACAAGAGTAGCTTTGTGGTTTGAGCCATAGTTTCATTATGAAATTCTCAAAAGGAAGACTAAGATTCATGTACAAAAGGAGTAACTCAAGCCTGTGTATTGGAGAGATTTTCTAAAGGCAACTGCCCTTTTGTTTCTATCATGGATTCTGGTCAATGCATTATGAATCATAGATCATACATGCTTGTGTTCATACCGGGACTACATTACCTCAGAAATCAGAACTACTGACTTGGGGAGAGGAGGAAGCTGCCTCTCCAGGGTCCTGAATAAGGGTTCAGAGTGGTTTGGGAGCTGTTCCGTGGATTGTTGGAAGGGGGCACATTAGGAGTTCAAACATTTATATCAGCTGTGCTGCGAAATCCATGTGTATTTCAGCACACTTAAGTCAATCCAAAGGTTAATGTTATGATTTTTAAACGTCATAGAAACTGGTAATTCTCATTCAGCTGATCAGTAACCCTTTTCTTTTTTATTTAGAAGAACAGGTTTATTAATAGGAAAAAGAACAGGTGTGATTTGTTATTTATTCATACTATTTCTCTAATGTGGTCAATATTTTCATGTATTAAATCTAATTTATCCTTCTAAATATGATAATGTACTTTGCAGAGTAGAGCAAAGTCCCCAACAGTCAAGGCCATGGGTGTGTGATCCCTGCGTCTTTGCTAGTGTGATGGCTCCCTTCCTTTTCTCTATCTTTTGAAAACAAACGGCAATGATAAACCCATCAGACTGTCTTTAACAATAACTCAGAGTGTTTTTAAAAGACATTTCCAAATGGATTCATAAAATTTAAGTGTCTTTTTCTTCCTTCAAGTGGAAGTGGTAGGTGGAAGTGACAATGTCAGAGGAGCCACAGAGACTGACGCTGGGAGCCTCCCACACTGCCCAGTCAATGGCCGCTAACTACTGATGGGAATTTTCTTCTGAGGGAATCATTTCTTGGGTGCATACCCTTTGTGGCCATTTTTGATTATAGTATTAGGGCTAATAAAGCCGTTGGATTTCTGAAAGAAGGAAAGTATCTTTTTATAAAATATTCTTGATTTTATAGTACAATGAAACTAACATAGAGACACCAAAATAAACTAAATCAAACTTTAGTTGACTCTTTAGCTGGCTACAAGAGTTTTTAGGAATAAAACTAAATTAGATACAAATGAAAAGTTATATAAGTGTGAAAGAGTCAAAACTAAGTTGATACAATGGGAAAAATGTGATATGCGTAAAACAAGATCCAAAAGATTGTTAAGTCTTTCTACCAGAACAGGATGGGTTTAGTGGTACAGTGTAGACATTTCAATAATTTTTCTCTCATATTAAGTGTCTAAATCAACATTAAGATGACTTGAGAGCCAGGTAGGATGGTGCATGCCTGTAATCCCAGTGACTCAGGAGGCTGAGGCAGGAGGATAACAAATTCAAGGCTAGTCTTAGTAATTTAGACCTTAAGCAACTTAGTGAGACCCTGTCTGAAAATTAAAAATAAAGAAGGATGTGGCTCAGTGGTAAAGTGCCCCTGGGTTTAACCTCTAGTATCCCCTCCCCCTGCCAAATGACTTGAGATTTGAGATTCTAGATTAACTCTTAAGGAATTTACAGTCTTTGTTTCTTTGTTTATCTTAAGATCTGTAAAATCTGCACAGCTTCTGATCATAGTGTCAGACTTTTTCACTGCTTGTTCTTTAACATCACAATTAAATTATAGATATTCTAGGTTTTTGAAAGCATCAGAATCAGGCATAGTCATGACCATGACGTCTCTTCATTTGCCATTGTGCACAATGGATACCATAGAATGTCTGCCTCATGGAATTAAATTATTAAAAAGCATGCAATGCAAACTGGCTACTGCAGTGGCCGAATTAAAATGGTGCTCTGAGTTACAGCTGTGCTATAAAGACTGTGGCACGATTGCTAGTAATAACAGATCCAGTGCTGGGATCTGTATCCATTCATACCTAAGAATGTGATAAAATACATTTTCTGTGTGACACATGATGCTTATTTTTATACCGCTTAGACTAGAAAAAGTGGCAAAATTCTTTTGCTGTCAAAGATGAGACCATGAAAATAGGAATGAAAGCATCAGTTTGTGGGTGAACTTGAATTCTCATAATATGGAACCACATGTCCTTGCTGGCAGGGTAGAACCAACATAAAAAGTGTGGGCTTGTAGTTGAGCGATATGCACTTGGCTTTGATATGCACTTGGCTTTGATGTGCACTTGGCTTTTTCTGTGCTCTGGTTATTTCCCTATGACATTGAGGTAACTCTCTGAATGATGCTTACATGTACATTTCTTCTGTAAATCTGAAAAAAGCTGGTGGGAGGACTTGCAAGGATCTTTGTCATTGCTAACTCTGAGTGCTGTTCAAATGTGACAATGTTTGTATCTTTCTCAGTGAGTAAAGAAAATTAGTTTAACTTCTTTGTAAACTATCTTTGCAAACTCAAATTATTTAACGACTTAGACAATTTTGACATTATAGTCCAGGATCTTTAATTGCATAAAAACTAAGTTTTGAGAGTTTGAGTTTGTCAGGAAGAAAACTGTCATGATTTTCAGTTCTCCTCCTGTGATTACTGAAGAATATAATGAACAGTTTTCTGTTGCAAAAGAAAAAAAATCAAATATGGGCACACACTGTCAGATGTTTATAGGGAGCCTCAGCTCTGTGGAGTTGAGAGACGTGCTCTGCTGAGGAACTGGCTACAGCCTGCTCTCTCATTCATCAGGCATCTTCCTTTCTCCTGATCAGTACAGGGCTCTCTGAAGAACAGCGTGGGCTGATTGCTTTTTGTGACACTCCCCACTTCATTTTTCTTTTTCTGTACTATAGATGGCATTCATTTCATTTTTTTCCCATAGAAAAACATCAAGTTATATTTATGTACTGTTATTTCTGTTACAGTTAATAACTAAGGGCTTGAAGCAAACAAGAAATTATTTGGCATGAAATATGAGGCAACCTTTCATAATTACAACAGCACAGAAGACCTACATGATGGAGACTGATAGAAAGCTATGCACATAAAACATTTAGGCACATACATCAAATTTCCGGAAAGTTAGATTTCTTTTTCTGAAAAATTCTATCACTGTATTAAACCTGTTACATATAGGTTTCAGGTGAGATTCTAACTTACATTTCAAGCAGGTAAATAGTGATACACATCTCCCTTCCCTTCTTTCTTTGGGTCCTCACTTCTACACTACCATCAAGATCAATCTGTGCCTACACAGGATTATTAGCTAACCAGGATAGCCTCTGTCTGCAGAGAGTCTTTTGGTTGTGAAAGAATCAATAAACATGTCATTATTGATTTCTCATCTAGTACCCTGTATGTGAATGATGCAGTTGGGGATACAAAAGAAATTGAAGCGTGGTTCATCTTACAGGGGTTTAAGATTAATCTTGCTGAGGGAGAAAATTATGAAATCAGTGCTATTCTAACATTTTTGATTTATGAAAATGGTACCTTCATATAGTTCAAAGTAGTGATTGTGCATGACAAAACAGTATGTAATCAGATCTCAAATGATGGGGTGTAAACTACAAGTACTACCCAGGCAAGTATTCTTTGTGAAGTGTATAAGGGGGCCTGAATTTATCAGAGAACATTGTGTGGATGGATTGTATTGGGAGAGGTGAAGAGCTCTAGTGCAGGCAATCCCAGCAAGATGAAGCTCTGAAGGTGGGATGATAGATTTCACATGGAAGGATCTGGCTGCTGGGCTGGGCAAGAGTGGGGCCTGGAATGGAAGAGAATTGAACTGGGAATGGTAGTGGGACTGCTGTAGCACTAATTGTAGACAGCTGATTGAAATGGGAGGGAACGACTGAGAAACACAATCCAGGGAGCATATCCCCTAACTTTCTTGCTGCATGAGATTTCTACTTTGCAAATTCCACCCTTTCCTTCATTTGTGTCCTTCTTTTCACACAATGATTTTTATGTTTCTAATGTGTTACATGTTATGCTAGATGCTGTGTGTGCACGACATGGTTCTTGACATGTCGTGTTAACAAGATTTTAAGAACATATATCTTCCCTCCCTAAACCAATGTTAAGTTTTATTGTGATGAGGACCATGAGTTTTTGTTTTTATTATTATTTCAAAAACTGTAGTCAATATGCGATAATCACCATTGATATGAAGAAGGAAAGCAATGGTTCTGGTTCTTAGATCCAGACAAATAATATAATAAGATATTATTGTTATCAGCCAATTATTATGGAATTAATTCTTGGAATTGTGAAAGACTTCAAAAAAAGAAAACGATCCTTTGAGCTGAGGGTAGAAGTGTTTTGGAGATACACAAAAGATGTGTGGGAGGCTCAGGAGGTTGGAACTGCCTGTACAAAACACAGACATGGAGGACAAAGTGACAGGATCCGGGATGTGCCCATGTGCCAATACTGGTGAGTGACAGGTGAATGAAGGAAGAAGAGATGGTGCGAATGGACAGGTGCTGGATAGACATCTTTATTACCAAAGAGCTTAGGTGATGTGTTATGATCCAGGTTGATTGGAAAGATGGGTTCTAACTTGTTAAAAATATCTCCAGTAGTAATAGGATAGAGGATAGAGGGGATTAGTGGCATGTCTAAGCAGGGAAACTGGAAAGGAAGTGATTGCTGTTGCAACCATTTGTGGCAGATAATCCAGGAGCAATGAAGGTACAAGGAGAAAATACAAAAAGTAACATGATAAAATGGACAGACCTTGGTGTTTGAGTATGGGGGATTAAACAGAGAGAAAAAACAGGGACTTTGTCCTGTTCGTAAGTGTGCCTCCAGCACATAGAAGAAGGCTTTGTATCTAGGTATCCGGTGAGTATTTGTCAAAATGAACACATTTTTTTTTTTTTAAATTCAGGCAGGCCTATTAGTGTTTTAACAAGCACCCTAATGTAATTCTGACATAGGTGCTAAGAGGGAAAAGTTCAGGGAGCTCCTGCATTTCCCAGGGTAGCAAAATGGTTGCGTGCCAATCACAAACAGAAGAAAGGTAGGAAGGGAAGACAATGTGTTCATCTGTGGACCATCGAGGGACATACTTGTTATTTCTAGAAGAGCCAAACTCTAAGACATTATAAGGGAGTAGGGGATAGAAAGAGAGGAGAAGATAAAGAATGCCAAATCAGACTTCAGAATCATAGAAAGAGGATTAGGTTAAGTAAGAGAGATGTTTTCAAGCTAAAAATTTTTGAAAGCATAGTTTGTCCAGAGAGTTCATGAGGATGAAAATTGACACAATCAATGTTCAGCTTTGGGGGACTCAGGAAAGAGTATCATCAGTGTTGGAAAATTAAGGACCCTTGTATTTTTTTAGGTTTGATCAGAAATTAAAGTTGCCTTACATTTTACATTGTTGTATATATGGTGGACTTCTGCTCTTTCTCTTTACCACAGAAAGAAAGGAAGCCTATGGAATGGTGATTTCAGTAGTAACAAATCTATTATTACTGAACAATAGCACCTAAATATGAAGATATCACTGTTAAAAATACTGACTTGGATCATCATTTTTTAAACAGAACAGACAATTTCAAATTAATGGCTAATATTAATCATGATGTTTTAAAGGAATATGATTTTTTTCAATTAATAAACTTATACTGCATACATTGATGCATTATTTCTATATAAGATATGATGGGCAATAATTACCTCAGTGCATTCCCATATGTGGCCTAATTTAGCTGGTTCCAAGAAGTTTTGAGTGGTCACCCTCAAATATAATTAGTTGCAAAAAAAAAGCTGGATGAAACTCAAAGCTTTTTGGTTCAAGAGGGGCTTGAATTTAGTGTTTGAATGAGCACCCCACTGTTATTCTGACACAGGTAGGTGTTCAGAAGTCCTACTTGGAGGAACACTGTCTTAGAAAGCTCTCTGCAGCCTGCATTTCTTCTTCGTGGTGTTCTTGTGCCCTCAGGTGGTATGATGTAGTACGGTGTGCCTCAGATTTCTCATTTTCACTGATTAGAAAATGGAAGTTCACTGTGTCTGCCTGTTATGTAGTCTTTATTTAACCCTGCTCTAAACCTATAAAATGCAGATTTTTGCTTTATTTTGAGAACTTTGAAGGAGTCTTTAGCTGAAGATGCCAAAAGATTTATCTGGTGGCAGTATTTTCATAGGCCAAGTGTTTATCCTTTCCTTGGGTTCTCCCTCTGAGTATCCTTAAGGATTCAGGAGATCTATTTTAGAACAAGGCATCCCCAGAGTCTGTGATGCTTATTTGAATTTTTTATTTGATAGTTTTTAGCTACTAGGAAGGACACCGCTAATACATATATAATGAAGGGCGTGTAGAGTAAAAGGGTTAAAGGTAGGAATTCTTTCTTTCTCTGCTTCCTGTCTCCTGGCAGTCACTAAATAGATACTTGTTAAAATCGCACCAAAGAGTTTTTGTGGGTGATATAGTCCCAGCTGGGATATATTTTGTATAAATGAGGAAAGAAATTTATAACTTTGTAGCCTGTTACAAAGGGTTCATGCACTAAATACAGGACAAACTATGTTCAGAAGAAGTAAGGCTTCACCAGAGGGGTGAGAGGACCACAGCCATTCAGGAAATGCTAATGGAGGACATGTTATTTGAACTGGAAGCCCCCAAGAATGGCTTTTCTTTGGGAGCCTTTGTGCAACTGTGCTGTTGACTTATATATCATTCAATTTTATTTGTTCTTATTGTGTTTCTTTGATTCTTTTGTTCAATATGAATTATGTTCCAGGTATTGTGCTGAAGTGTGGGGATATGAAGTTGTGTAAGACTGACTTAGTCTCTATTTATATGGAACTCCCATTCTGGTAGTGAAGATAAGAAACAACTATATAAAAAATAACAAAAGAAATACAAATTGAGATGAGATTTATGAAAGAAACAAGTAAAAAGCTGAGGTAGGAAATAGGAAATAACTTTGACGTGTAAGATAAGGACTATTTTGTAATATGGATGGTGAAAACCTTCCAGAGAAAAGTCAAGCTGCTGTGTCTTTTGTGTCCAATATTATTTTAATTGCTTCTCATGTATTAATCTGCTAATCTTCTCAATTCTTTTTTTAAATGTTTATTTATTTTTTAGTTGTAGTTGCACAGAATACCTTTATTTATATGTGGTGCTGAGGATGGAACCTCGGGCCTTGCACATGCTAGGCGAGCGCTCTACACTGAGCCACAACTCCATTCTCAATTCTATTAGGGAATTAATTTTATTTTACCTGAGTAGCAGGTCAGAAAACTGAGGCACTAGGACATCAAACCAATTGACATAATTTATAAGTAGTGGAGACTGGATACAGGTTTGCACTGCCAGGCTGTGGAGCCCACTGTCAAGACAGAGCAAATAGCTGGCAGGAAGCCTCTAAGGCAGGAAGGCATTAGATGGTCAAGGCACTGGAAGAGGACATGTAGTGGGGAGCAGAGAGATGATGCAAGTAGCCTGGCTGTATTCTGAGAACCTGACCAGGGTCTGCTCATAAAGGCCCTTTGAGAATATGGTAGGGAGTCTTGGATTTTATTCTAAGCATAGTGAAATGCCACAGGTGTGTTTTAAACAGGATTCCAACATAATCTCATAAACTTTTTAGGAGGCAATTCCTACTACAATGTGGAGAACGCACTGCAGGCAGGAAACCAGTTAAGAGGGCTCATTAGGGTTCAGGATAACATTGGGAAAGTGTTCTGCATCCTCAGATGTGGTGGGAGCTGATAACCTACACTGAGAATTTGGCTCTTTTCAAACATGTGCTAATCCAGAAAATCGTATTTGGTATCAGGAGATAGTGAGTTAAAAACAAATCAAAATCAGACTGTATTATTTTCCCTAGTAAAATAGAATCACTAATGGTTGAAAGTTCTTTTTTGTATAATATGTTGATTTCACAGATGAGAACATCTGAGAAGGTAAGTGATTAATTGCTTTACTGTTAGTTGCAGACTTGAAAATAAAACAAATGTGAATTTCCTTGACCTAACACACGTAAAACTGTTTTCTACTTAAGAAAGACAAATTTAACTTCTAAGTTGATTTCCCACCAATGGTAAGGCACTGGAATACTTTGTGATAGGTCAAGTGCTTTCTTAATTTCTTGTCCCTTTCATTGGTAAAGGTTTTCTCTGAGGACATTCAACCTATTCTCTTTTCACAACATGCTGCAAAGCCATGTTCTTTCTGAGAACTTCCCTTCTCTCCTCATATATGGAAATCAAAACAGAGAAAAGAACAAGTCAATAAATTTACTTCCCCTGTGATTTGGTCACTGCCTCTGTCTTCATGTTTGGCTCTAGTGTGAACCAGGAATTCAGAAAGGGTCAGAGAACCACTGAATGCTTCAGACTATAAGGAACATGCTAGAAAACAGGAGGAGGCTGCAGCTAGGCAAATGTCTTCATCCATGGCCAATGAGAGTGTCCCTGAAGAATATTTAAAGTATTCTCCAAGGAGAGAGGCAAGTCCTACAGAGGTCACTTAATCTTACCATGGCCTTTTTGTCCAGTATAAAATATCAAATTGTTTTGCAGTGCTGAGTGGTTGTTTGCCAGTTGAAACTTCAAGTGGAATTCATAACTGAAGCTTATGTCTGAAACCCGTGAATAAGCCAGGAATGAAGTGTATCCAAAGGCATCCGTGCCACTGAAGCTGGGCTGAGTAATATTAATAGCTGTGGAAAAACCCAAATCAAACAATTAAAATAAACCTGTACATGTAGTTATAAAAAGAAGGCTATGTTTTGCCGATGCATCTGGCTGGATAGTCTGTTTACTATCACAGTAATTATATTTAAGTACCCTTCAGCATTGAGCAACTAAGTGACTCAAAGGGGAATTTTAAAACCATAACAAAGGAAGTGCAATGTTTTTAGATCCTGCATAGAACCCTTTCACTCACATACCCTTTCTGCATAATGAAGATTTACTTAAAAAGCAAAGCTCTGTGTTGAGAAACTCAATTTTAGAAAACAGAAAAGATCACTGGCAGTCAACGTATTTGCTCAGGTGCTTGGTAAACACGATCTGGCATCCAAACACTGGATATGACTTAGAAAGAAACTCACGACTTGGAACAAACTGTGCTTCTCTAGTCCTGAACCTTTACATGAGCCAAAGCAATTCAAGGACTAGTGTGTACTAGATGGAGTCTAATTGAGGAGTGCTATTAGCTATGTATTTTCTCTTTTCTTCCTGCCTCTATTCTTACATCCAATTCCCCTCTTTCATTGTTCTTTTTTTTCCCCCATAAATAGTCTCAATTGGCTTTTATTTTCCTACCCCAAGAGGACCACAAGAAACAGGAAGGGGGATGTGGAGCTCCACCCCTGTCTTTTATGGACAGTGTTCCAGGATTAGTGGAATTTCCTAGGATCCATTTTTATTGACTGGGACATCTGGACAGAGGGAAGAAGAGCTTCTTTTGATTACATTATGTTATTTCTTTCTTCTCAAGAGATGTTGGATCTCCTGGGAAGCTGTAAAACTAGATTTTTTACAAGCCTTAAGAAATATTCTCACGCTGGTACCTAATGCTTAAAACAAAAGATACTCTTATGTCTGATAGTAATTGTTTATACAGCAAGTAACTGTGCTATCTCAGGAAAGATGATTCTTGTTATCAGAAAATTTTATTTCTGTTTGTTTCATATGAATATTAAACTAGAATATTTGTGTGGAATAAGCTGAATACTTTATTTTGATATTTTGTTAAAATCTTGGTTTATATCTTGAGATAAATGGCATAGGGTGAGTGTAATTTTATCAAAACTTGCCAGAATGTGAAGTAATGTTTTTGAGACATGTTAGCTTTTCTAATAAAAGAATTTTGTTTGTGTTTTAAACTATTTCCATCAAGTACTTACTTTCAGTTGTATTGTGGGTAGGTTGATTGAGGGGACATGAGTCATACATGAGGCATATTAAAATAGAAAAAAAATACTAACAGTCTTCCAATCTTGACATTAAAAACAGTGAAAACAGAATTCTACAATATTTTAATATTAAAAAAGAAGAGGAATGATTATTGTTTCATTTTAGCATTTCTTCCTGTTAATAATTAATGAATCTACTTAAAGATCTTATTTCATTTAGGTTAAATTGACAATAAAAAAAAGTCTCATGTATTTTACTGTTAGATCCTGTACTTTGTGTCACAGGACACAAAGATGGTGACACAGGATAAGAAAATACACTCTATTAAGCAGCTAGTGTCAGGTCAATAAATTTATTCAGATTGTACTGGACTAAAAGTTGAGGTTCAGCTGTGAGCAGTAATTCACCTGGTAGGTGAAGGGAAAGATAATTTCAGGTAGAAGGAGCAACATGTTTTAAGGCGTGACGTCTAAAACTGCATGTTGTATTCAGAGAACTCATGAAATCTGCAAATTTTAGAATGAAGTATAAAAGGTGAAAGTGGAAGGAAAGGAAACAAGGTAGACAGAGGTCAAATCATGAAGGGCTTCATATTTTCTATATAATCCTTAAGTAATTGGGCAATGATTAATTACTTTTTAGAAATTCTACTCTATGGCTGGGTGCAGTGGTGCATGCCTGTAATCCCAGCTACTGGGGAGGCCATGACAGGAAGATTGCAAGTTCAAGGCCAGCCGCTGCAATGTGGTGAGATCCTGTCTCAAACAAACAAACAAACAAACAAAATAAATAAAAACAAATAATCAACAAACAACAACAACAACAACAAAACAACAGAAAAATACCACTCTGTGGAAGAAGTGTGAAGCTCAGATAGGTGGAGAGAGCTGGAAGGCTAGCCTTTGATCCACAATAAAAATAAAGACTGGTGATATTAAGAAATGTAACAAGAGTGAAGCTTATGCAGAATCACAAAGACAAGACAATTCATGAGAAACTCTTTGGAAAAGGAAGAGTGTGTTATTTAAACAGTTAACTAACAAAAAATGTATCATCAATGATAGTATCAATCAGAATCAAATCCAAGACACAATTTTATCCTATCAAAAAGAAGTACATTTCAAGATTGAGAATAACTCTGCCCAAAGGAGTGACTCTGTCACATGTCCAGCAATTTTAAAATCTGGGCTTGAATCATGGCTTGGCTTGACTGAGATGGGCTTAATATGAAAAAAGAATGTGAACTATCTTATTAAAAATGCTTTTAAAAATTGTTTTAGTTATACATGGACACAATATTTTTATTTTGTGTATTTATTTTTATGTGGTGCTGAGGATGGGACCCAGTGCCTCATATGTGCAAGGCAAGCACTTTGCCACTGAGCCACAATCCCAGCCCTTCAGGGGTTTTTATATGCAAGAAACATTGGCAGAATAAATTATATTACTAAAACAAATTTCACCTGTTTCTTTTTACTTTAAAAATTGTGGCTACTAGAAAAAAATAGTCACATTCTACTTCCATGCAATGGTACTGTAAAGAGAACCGAGTGTCTCTTGTCAGGTAAATTCTTCCTCTAAACTCTTAGTTGTGATTTACTTCAAGGGACTTTTTCTTCAGCAACTCTGAGCCTATAAAATGATAGAGCCACTATGGGGGACAATGGGAGTCAGGAGAAGGTGTCAAAGGTCATAAACCCATCTCCCACAGGCTTCTATGTCTTTATGCACACTGTCTTGATTCTACTGAACTGGGCAGGAGAACATGGACTAACCTGGATTAGGAGAAAGAAGGTTTTCAATTTTACAAATCATTCTTTCCAGTTTCTTAAAAGTAAGACATTTATGGTCTTCAAACAGGTGACATTTGTTTAATGTGGTAAATCTATTATACAAATACCCAGATCAGACTTCTGGAAGCATCAGTCATCAAGTTAGGAGATTAAACAGATAATTTTATTTGGGGGTTACTAAAAGCATATTTATTTCTTTTATAATCTCTGGCTGCTTCATAACTCCTATATGTAAGCTCATGCATTATTTTCCAGTTCTTTTAAAGTTATAGCAATGAATTGGGAACAGGAAGAAAGAAGGCAGTTGCTGGAATTTAAACTAAACATTAATTGTTTGGTATGTGGAAGAAGGCAGCTAAATCATTAGCAATGTCCTGGAAACATTTCATGCATAGTCAAAAGTATATTAACACCATGTAGGGCTATTAAAAATTCTAAGAATCTCAAGTGAATGGAGAATGTCATAATATTTTCCATAGTATTAAAGCCTGAAAGGATAATCTTTTTGAGACATGTTATAATATACCTTCAGAAAACATTTTAGGAAATATTGCCACAGAAAGGTTATAAAATCCTGTTTCGGGATGTTTATTAAGGAAAATTTTTCTCCTTCCCAATAAAGGCAGAGAAATAAGATATCATTATTTTAAATACAAGTGTTTTTTTGTTTTAAAAAATATGCTGCAGTTAGTTCCTTGTCTTAATTTAAATTATGAAGTACATACAAAAGTGACCAACTTGAACTATTGAGCTGTGGGAAACAGACAAGTAGCTGGGATTTCAAAGCTCTTTCCCTCTGCTCTGTGCTCTGATGCCTCCTGAAGTCTGCTGACTTGGGGAGACCTGAACTGCTGTATCTCAGTGCTGGGGGCCAGGGTGGCAGGAATAGACAGCTTACCCTTCCTGTGTAAACTTGGGCAAAGTATATCACTTCACTGTTTTAGTTTCTTTGTCTGTACAATGAGGTAGTAAGAATGCCTAACATTCTGTGAAGAACAAGAAAAGTACATGGTGGAGGGAAACACATACCTGACTAATCTCAGACCTCAAATGGGCAAAGCTCTTGTATCAGTCCTGCTATCGTCTAAGGCTTCCCAGTGGAGTCACTTTCCCAGTCTTTACGACAATAGTTTCATTCTCTCCACTTGAACATATAATATTCCTTGTCCTATTAATTAAATGACCTACTTATTTCACAGAGAAAAATAAACCCTATTGACAGAACTACCATACCCTTTTACCATCAAATTCTACCACGCTTGAATCTTGCATTTCTGTCTGTATTCTCTAGAACCTTCCCTCTGATTCCAAGAGTGGTCTTCCTGGTATGGAACTTACTCCTCATCTGTTTGACTTCAGAAATCCAGGCCTGTTTCCCAGGAGACACCAAGTTATTATTCTCTATTGAAGTATCCTCTTAAACATAAAATATGCTAGAATATCTCCATTTTAAATAAAAATCTTCCCTTTGCTCCATGTTCCCTAGTAGCTATGGCTTGTTTTATTGCTCGGGTCATTGCAAGATGCTTCTAAAGAGTGTCTATATTGACTCTTTGAAAATCCTACTGCCATTCACTCACTTATTCTTTTTTTTTTTTTTTTTTTTTAA
>NW_025999982.1:26584862-26611511 GCF_001458135.2 Marmota marmota marmota
CCAGGAACAGCTGTGCTTTGGCTTTGACTGTCTTTGCTAAGTGTTTAAGATGAAGCAAGTCAAACTGACTTTTGTTTTTATCTATTGTTAACAGTCAGCTGAGCTTCCCTGGGAGTCCTCGGGGAACTTCACAGCAGCTTCTCAGTTCTGCTAGTGCCATTGCGCTAGGATGGGTCCAGGCCTTGCTTGACCATGCCCACCTTTCTTAATAAGACTCCTATAGCACAAGAATTGAAATCAAGAGTTAATAAATGGGATGGATTCAAACTAAAAAGCTTCTTCTCTGCAAAAGAAACAGTCAGTGAGGTGAATAGAGAACCTACAGAATTGGAGCAATTCTTTACCGCAAGCACATCAGATAGAGCAGTAATCTCCAGTATATATAAAACACTCAAAAACCTTAATATCAAAAACAAACAAACAAACAAAACCCCCAAATAACCCACTCAATAAATGGGCCAAGGAACTGAACAGACACTTCTCAGATATACAATCAATCAACAAACATATGGAAAAATGTTCAACATCTCTAATAATTAGCGAAATGCAAATCAAAACTACTCTAAGATTTCATCTCACTCCAGTGAGAATGGCAGCTATCAAAAACATAAACAATAATAAGTGTTGGCAAGGATGTGGGGAAAAAGCACACTCATACATTGCTGGTGGGACTGAAAATTGGTGCAGCCAATCTGGAAAGCAGTACAGTATGGAAATTCCTTGGAAAATTTGGAATGGAACAACCATTTGACCCAGCTATACTACTCCTTGGTTTATACCCAAAGGACTTAAAAACAGCATACTATAGGAACACAGCCCTATCAGTGTCTATAGCAGCACAATTCATAATAGCTAAATTATGAAACCAACCTAGATGCCCTTCAGTAGATAAATGGATAGGGAAACTTTGGTATGTATACACAATAGAACATTACTCAGCATTAAAAGAAAATAAAATCATGGCATTTGCAGGTAAATGGATGAAGTTGGAGAATATAATGCTAAGTGAAGCGAGCCAATCCCCAAAATACCCAAGGCCAAATGTTTTCTTTGATGTGAGGATGCTGACTCATAATGGTGTTGAAGGGGAACATGGGAAGAATGGAGAAACTTTAGATAGGGCTAAGGGGAAGGAGGGGAAAGGTAGGGGCAAGGGGGTACGAATGATGGTGGAATGAGTTAGACATCATTACCCTAAGTACATGTATGAAGACATGAATGGTGTGAAAATACTTTGTGTACAATCAATGACTTGAAAAATTATGCTCTATATGTGTAATATGAAATGAATTGTATTCTGCCATCATGCATAACAAATTAGAATAAATGAATAATTTGATTAAAAAAATAAAATCTATCAATGGGATAGCATCAAATTAAAAAGCTTCTGCACAGCAGAGGAAACAGGAATATGAGAACCTATAGAATGGGAAACAGAAAAATGGATAAAGAAAATGTGCCATTTCTTCTTGATTTCATTCAAATCAGGTTATCTTCCTCATTTTTCTCTGAAACTTCTTGTGTTAAGATCACAAGTGACCACCATCTTTTTAAATTTAATTAATTCTTTTTTATCTTATTCAATATCTCAGAGGTAAGTGACATGGTTGATCTATAATATATAATGGACTATCTATATAATCTTCTGAGAAACAATACCTTCCTTGCCTTCTGAATCAAATCTCTTCTGTAGTCTTCCCTCTCTGCTCAGAGCCCAAACTAGGCATCATCTTTAAATTGTGTCTTTCTCTTCTACCTCAACCAGTGAAGTGTTAAATCCTGTTAATTCCATCTTCAAAATATACCTCGAATCCCACTACTTTCCTCATTACCATTAATGCCAAAGTTCAATGCACTCTTTCTAGACTGGACTACTGTATTTGATTCTTACCATGTCCCCGCTGCCTGTTGTCCCTCTATAGTCTTTCCATTTTGTAGTCAGAGTAATTTATTTAAAATTTGTTTTAATTAGTTATATATGACAGTAGACTCCATTTATGCACTTTGATACACACACACACGCGCACGTGCGCACACACACACATAGATAGATAGATAGGATAATATTTCTCATTTTTCTGAGTGTACATGTTGTAGAATCACATTGATCATGTAGTCATATACAGACATAAAGCAATAATGTCTGCTTCGTTCTACTATCCTTCCTATCCCCACAGCCCCTCCCCTCTCCTCCCTTCACTTCCCTCCACCTAATCTAAGGTAACTCTATTCTTCTCTAGTGCTCCCCCACCCCCCTGCCATCTTACTGTGAATTAGCATCCACATATTAGAGAAAACATTGGACCTTTGGTTTTTTGGAATTGGGTTATTTCACTTAGCATGATATTCTCCAACTCCATCCATTTACCAGTAAATGTCATGATTTTATCCTTCTTTAAAGCTGCTGAGTAATATTCCATTGAATATATATACCACAAAAATAAAAATTTTATATTTAAAAATCCTGCAGTGTTTTCCTGTAAAGTTTGAATTAAGTTAAAAGCTCCTTACTCTCATTTCATTTTGCTCACTCTGTTCCAACCATGTCAATTTCATTTTGTTTCTCAAACAAACCTAGCATACTCCTAGATCAAGGTTTCTACTCTTGCATTTTCCAATCCCTAAAACATTCTCCCTAAAAGGTACATAGCTCCTTCTTTAACTTCCTTCAAGACTCTCCTAAGTGTCTTCTTTTCAAAGGAGTCTCCCCCGACTATGACTATTCTATTAAACTATGCATCCCCTCTTACCTCCACGGCTCTCTAGTTCCTTAATCTGCTTTACTTACCTAAGTGTATTATATGTCACTTTTATTTTAAACTTTTTATTTTTTCTTTCCTCATTTATATTTCAGGTTCCACTAGAGCAGAGGGCTTGCCTGTCTTTCCTGAATTCCAGGTCAGGCAACAGTGTTTGGTTCACTTGAGCACAGGATATATATTTATCAAATAGTTGGATGGACACAAGCAAAGGGTTTATGGTAGTGTTTAGGGTATAGTGATGTTTATTTATATATTCTTTTTCTGTTGTCCTTGCTTACCTAGTATCTTCACTGTTCTGCTCTTACAGATACTAGAGATTGAACTCAATTTTTTTCTGTACTTATGTGAATATTCTTTCTTACATGATTGATTGGAGATATTAGATGAAATTGAGAAACAAAATTTCTATACCATCACCAGGGCTTATATTTTTCATGCTTTTTTTTCCATTTTCCCAGTCATTTGCCTCTAAAGAACAAGACTATTTCTGGATTTTTGCCATAATATTAAAATCTTATTTTTTTCTGGTCTTGGCACAAATTCAGATAATATGTTACACACTGGTTCTGAAAACCAAAGCATAGGAACCCCCACCTTGACAAATTAGTTGTTTATCATAATCAAGTTGTATAGATGCATCTTTATAAATTTTATTTTATAAATATTGGTTTCTTTCTAATATTGGACTAGTGTGTGTGTATGTGTGTGTGTGTATGTGTGTATGTGTGTGTGTGTGTGTGTGTGTTTGTGTGTGTGTATGTACACTAGGGATTGGACCACCCAGGGGCATTTAACCACTGAGCCACATCCCCAACCCTTTTTTAAAAATATTTTTTTATTTTAAGACAGGGTCTTGCTAAGTTGCTTAGAGCCTCACCAAATTGCTGAGTCTGGCTTTGAACTTGTGATCTTCCCACTTTAGTCTCCTGAGCTGCTGGGATTACAGGTGTGCAACACTACGCCTAACTATAGAGTCTTTTTAAGCTGGTAAACTAAAAATACTAAATTTATTTCTTCAGGCAATTGATAGGCATTTTTTCTTCTATTTTTAGTACTGGGGATTGAATCCAGGGAGTCTCTACCACTGAGCTACAACTGCACCATTTCTATTTTTACTTTTGATACAGTGTCTTGGTATGTTGCCAATGCTTGCCATCTTGCTGCTTCAACACCCCCCACTCCCCACCCCCAGAAATTGGGATTACAGGTATGTGCCAGTGTGGTTGGTTCTTGATAGTTTTTTGTTTTTTGGGGGGATATTAGAGATTGAACTCAGGGGCGCTCAACCACTAAGCCACACCCTCAGCTCTATTTTGTATTTTATTTATCAACAGGGTTTTACTGAGTTGCTTAGTGACTCCCTTTTTGTGAGGTTGGCTTTGAACTTTGATCCTCCTGCTTCAGCCTCCTGATCTGCTGGTATTGCAGGATTGTTTTCGACAGAAAAAAAAATGGCTGTTACATGACAAAATATATTTATAATACCCTTACAACCTTATTCTAAAATTTACGACCTTGATTTGAAACAATTTCATCAAAAAAGAATACTAGAAAATATCAAAACTTTTCAGGGTAGGCTGTCTTGTCTAAATGTAATTTTTGAAGTAAAGTCCATTGCTCTAATTTTATACAGATACAAAAGGCTGAAAGAAAAAAAAAAGGGGTTGGTTTTTATTTGGATTCTGTTTTCTATACAGGCTGCTGTATATAGCCTCAATAGAGTGGACACCAGGGAGCGCTGAGATAGTGAAAATCCAATTCAGTTCTTCCTTCTCTATTTTGTATTTTAATGAAACAAGCAGATGGTGGATAGATTTTTTTCCCCCCTGGAAACTGCTGATTTTGAAAGGCTCCAGAATGCCAGTTTTCTAAGCATGGCGTTCAGCAGCATATCATACCTCAAAATATACATTTAACTTTGCCAGGAAAATTAATCTGCCCTTAGGCAGATGGATAAATTTGTAAAAACACAAGATCACTGCTGGCCTCTCCAGCTTTTCTTTGTAGGTTTGAGTATAAACATGTTTATTCTCTCTTTATTCTTTGCTTCTCCTTAATAACTTAGAAATGGGTTTTGTTCAGTATCCTGCTCAAATGCAATTAGGTTATAAAACCACGGGTGCGACCATTGTCTTTGTTGTTTCTATTTTAGCTATTGAACTAAAACCATACCCTTGTGGGGTGTTATTCCAAACTGTTCAGCAAAATCATTTGGAAATAAAATGTGCTAACTTACAAATGTGATTTTCATTTAAAGGGGAATCAAAGTGACTATCTCCTGAGATCTGGCTAAAAATTATGAGTGAAAAAGGCATATACAGAAAACACACTCAATTTTTTTTCTTCTGAACCAAGATAAAGACACTCAGTACATGAATAAATCAAACTCTCTATTCAAATGGATATACAGTATTCAATGTACCCAACAGTAAAAACACAAAATTAATATCTGTTTTTGCCAATTTTTGCTTATATTATGTTGTTCAGGTATTCTACATAGATATTTTATTCCTACCATTCTTCTATAATTGTCATAGAAGACTTAAGAACAAACAGAATTTTACACTGGGACAGAAGACTGATGAAAATGCACAGTGTCATATTTCCTACCAGTAAAAGGAGCAACAAATGACCAGAATCCAAAGCAGCACATGTTTGTCTAGCTGCATAATTCTTAGAAACTAGTGCCATCTTCTGGCTGTTGAAAGTAATTGCTTGACTCTAAAGCAGATATTGAGAGGCTTTTGTGCAGTCAACAAAACAAAACAAAACAAACAAACAAAAAAGCTGGGTACATACAGCTTCACATTGCAATATCTGCATTGTATTACAGTTTATGGCATAAACTCTGAGAATGATAAAATTTTCATACACTTCTACAATTCACATTACATAAAATGTGCAAATTTATATTGGATTAAATATTGTAGGTTTATAGTTTATTATCATGAAATACAATTCCTATTATAGACTATTCCATAAGTGGTTTTGTTTGAACATTTTTCTCATTTCCTACTGAAGCATTTCTTCGTGCCAGTGAATTTTTAGGTATTAAATGTTGAGGTTGGAGTGGGTCATCATTTGAGTTTAGTGAAATTTTGGCTTTTTAAGCTATCATTTTTAAGACATAAGGGTACAAATACATTTCTTTGTGCAACAAAGATAGGAAAATAGTAATTATGGCACCTACTGTGTTCCAGATGCTAGGTGCCCATCTAAATTATTTTGTTTCTGCTGGAATCCCAGTGAGACATTCTTATACACATATTTATATCTTTATTTTTTTTTAGTTTTGGCTCTTACATTTAAGTCTATGGTATACTTTGAGTGAGTTTTTTTTTGTGTGTGTGTGAGAATGTAGTCCAAATTCTTATTGTGTTTTTTATTGGCACATTATAACTATCCATAAAAATGGGATTCATTGTTATCTACTCATGTGCAAAGAACATAATTTGGTTGATTTCATTCCCTAGTATATCCTCTTTCTCTACCCTACTCCCTCAGCCCACTCCCCTTCCTCTACTGTATTAGACTCCTCTCTATTTTTGTGAGATTGCTTTTTTAATTCCTTTTTCTTCTCTAGCTTCCGTATATGAAAGAAAACATATGACCCTTGACTTTTTGAGTCTGGTTTATTTCGCCTAGCATGATGTTCCTGATTTTCATCCTTTTGTCAGCAAATAACATAATTTCATTATTTTTTCTTTATTACATTATTTATTTATTCTAATTTGTTATACATGATGGCAGACGCAATTCATTTCATATTACACATATAGAGCACAAATTTTCAAGTCACTGGTTACACACAATTCATTCTTGTTTATGGTTGAGTAAAACTTCATTTTGTGCATGTATATATACATATGTACATATAAATATTCCATCATATATATGTATATTTATATTTGTGTATATGTTTATATATGTGTGTGTTTATATATATATTTTTTCATTCCACAGTTTATGAATCCATTCATCTATTGATGGGCATCTGAGCTGATTCCATAATTTGGCTACTGTGAATTGTGCTGTTGCAAACATTGAGGTGACTAAATCAGTATACTACTAATTGCTATAGTATGCTGATTTAGATATTTTGGATCAATACCAAGGAGTGGGATAGTTGGGTCATATGGTGATTCCATTCCTAGCTTTTTAAGGAATCTTCATACTGCTTTCCAGAGTGGTTGTACTAATTTATGGTCCAACCAAGAGTGTATGAGTGTATCTTTTCCACCACACCCTTATTATTATTTTTATACTTGATAATTGCCATTCTTATTGGAGTAGGAGGAAATTTTGATGTGGCTTTTATTTGCTTTTTCCTGATTGCTGGAGACACTGAACTTTCTTTCTTTCTTTTTTTTTAGTTTTGGCTCTTACATTTAAGTCTATGGTATACTTTGAGTGAGTTTTTTTTTGTGTGTGTGTGAGAATGTAGTCCAAATTCTTATTGTGTTTTTTATTGGCACATTATAACTATCCATAAAAATGGGATTCATTGTTATCTACTCATGTGCAAAGAACATAATTTGGTTGATTTCATTCCCTAGTATATCCTCTTTCTCTACCCTACTCCCTCAGCCCACTCCCCTTCCTCTACTGTATTAGACTCCTCTCTATTTTTGTGAGATTGCTTTTTTAATTCCTTTTTCTTCTCTAGCTTCCGTATANTTTTTTTTTTTTTTTTTTTTTTTTTTTTTTTTGGTATATTTGCTGGCCATTTGTATTTCTTCTTTTGAGAAATGTCTGTTTCATTCATTTCCCATTTATTGATTAGGTTGTTTTTCGGTGTTAAGTTCTTCAAGTTCTTTATATATATGGATATTAATTCCCTGTTAGAAGAGTAGCTGGCAAAGAGTTTCTCCTATTCTATAGGCTCTTTCTTCGTGCTTTTCTTTCCTTTGCTATGCAGAAGCTTTTAAAATTTGAGGCCATCCCATTTATTAATTCTTGATATTATTTCCAGAGCATTGGACTTTTATGGAGAAAGTTGTTTGTGCCTATATGTTGGAGTGTTGACCCTATGTTTTCTTCTTGCAGTTGCACAGTTTCTGGTCTAATTCCTAAGTCTTTAATCCATTTGGAGTTGACTTTCTTGCAGGGTGAGAGATAGGGTTCTAATTTCACTCTCTACATATGGATATTCAGTTTTTCCAGCACCATTTGTTTAAAAAGGCTGTCTTTTCTCCGACATGTTTTTGGCACTTCTGTCAAGGGCTCTATTGGGGCTCAGAGAGATTAAGTCACAGAGAAATGGCAGAATCAGAATTTGAACCCAGGCCCATTTGACTCCAAAGCTTGGGTTCTTTCTAACATTTTATGCTTCCTACTTCACTGTAATGATTGGACTATTCATGACTTTCTGGTTAAAAATCCATTGATAGATACTTTATATTATTAGCATTTATACTCTTCACAAATTACTTTATATAACTTTATTCAATTCCTTCTGACAAGTTCTGGCTATAGACTCAGGGAAATTTGTGGGACTCTTAGATCCCTTGTATATTTAATAGAGATATAAATATATATTAATTGCTTCACAGTGCCAAATACTTAACTGGTATTCAATTTATACCAGTAAATTTATCAACAGAGAGGTTTTTTAGGAACTAAATTGTTTTCCAATATTAAAAAATGTGTATAAAAATAATTGTTAAAAAGATCAATGTGCTTTTAAAGCTTTCCAAGCGCATGAATGTTTGAAGACACAGGCACACACATACATACACATGTATGTATACATATATATTTTCCATGTAATTAACTATAGCTTTTATTTTTTGGTTTTGAAATTACATAAAAAATGCTTAGAAAATTAAAAAATCTAACAAATCTAACAAAAAGCCCAAAATAATAATACTGACTTATTGAAAAGCAACATATATTTTAACTGTGAGAGAGAGACGAAAAAAAATCTTAACCAGAGATGCTATAGGAAAACATAGTTTTGAGACATCTGCAGTTTAGCTATTGAAGTGCTGGAAAAATGCAGCAGCGTACTTCAAGATACAAAGTCATTCTGGGGACCATAATAAGTAATTGTTGAAATGGATACAATTCAAGGAACGTTCTATATTAATAAATATGACTTGAGAAATTATTCTAAGCGCTGTTGCCAATAAAACAAAGACAACCCATTAGCCATAATTTTTTGGAGATGATCATTCATATTGGAGTAGTATTTTTTTTTTTTTATTTCTCATAATATATTTATGTATTTACTTATTCATTCTAATTAGGTATCTGTAACAGCAGAATGCATTTTGATTCGTTGTACACAATTGCAGCACAACTTTTCATTTCTCTGGTTGTATATAATGTAGCATCGTACCATATGTGCAGTCATACATGTAATTAGGGTAATGATGTCCATCTCATTCCACCATTTTTCCTAACCGCATGTCTCCTCACCCCCCATTCTCTCCCCTTTGCTCAATCAAAGTTCCTCCATTTTTCCCATGTCTCCCTGCCCCACCCCATTATGGATCAGCATCCGCTTATCAGAGAGAACATCGGCCTTTTTTTTTTTTTTTTTTGGATTGGCTTACTTCGCTTAGCATGATATTCTCTAACTCCATCCATTTACCTGCAAATGTCATAATTTAATTGCCCTTTAATGCTGAGTAATATTCCATTGTGTATATATACCACAGTTTATTTATCCACTCATCTATTGAAGGGCATCTAGGTTGGTTCCACAATTTAGCTATTGTGAATTGAGCTGCTATAAACATTGATGTGGCTGTATTACTATAGTATGCTGATTTTAAGTCCTTTGGGTAGTGGGATAGCTGGGTCAAATAGTGGTTCCATTCCAATATAAAAAAAAAAACAACTACAAAAATGATTAGATTATTTGAGATTTTGAGTTACAGTATGCAAGCAACAATCAGAAAGCATAATCAAAAGAAATATTTTATTGGCTATAGCATGGACTACCTGGAAAGAAACTATCAATCAGGTTTCTTGGTTATAGGCAGTAGAAACCAACCCTGGGTATCTTAAGCAGGAAAGGAATTCAAGAGCAGGAGACAGACTACCTAACAGAATCAATGGGAGGTCTGGAGAGTAAGTGTGGACAATAGGCGAAAGCAAAGGAGCACAGGCAGCTCAAACACAGCCCAGTGCACATTGTGTGAGCAGCATTGTCAGGATGCAGCCATCGGTAGCTACAACCGAGGCCAGCCATGTGATCCTGCCTGCTACAAATAACTTTAAATATCTCTTTGTCTTTGAATTGCTTTCTTGTGGTTTAAATTGTGATGAGAGTATCTCATTGGTTTGTCCTAGATCATGTATGTACACACAGATAGGAAAGAAGTTTAGGTGCTATATAGCCAAAAACCAAAACCAAAACAAAGCACAACACCTAATTCATGTCTCCTACCAACCTTTGGTTGCCCAATGCCAGTATGCATCCTTTTTATACTTGCATTTTCAAATACTTCCTTCTAATATAAATGAACAGTTGCCCATATAACTAAAAAACTACCACTCTCCTTATCCCTACGGAACCTTCTTAAGGTCTTTTATTGTATTTTGTTCCATTTGCAGGATCTCTGCATAATGGTCATTTTTCCTCTTGCTTATTTTGTGATCCTGTTCTGAGATGGAATACATGTCAGTTATTAAACCCAAATACTTTGCAGAAGCTGAGAGCATGTGGCAACTGTAATGGGATGTGAATGTTTCCATAGTTTTTTTGGTGAGAAAATCAAAGGTACTGCTAACACCATTGTAGTCTATTCCTCCTCAGCACCCACAAGAGGCATCCAAAGGAAGGAACTTGATTAAGGGAGCAAATTTTAAAGGTGGAACTGGAAAGGCAAAGAGGATGGTGAGGCCATCCAGGGACTAGCAACAGCCAAACAGTCAGAAGCAGCTGCTACCACTAAGGTTAAAAAGACAAAAAAGAAGATGCACCATTATAAAAGCACAAGAGCCCTGGACTCCTGGTGAGAGCTGGGTCCATGACTGGGGCTGCTCATCAGGGCAGATCATGGGTGGGGAGGTCAGTCAAGTGAGAGATGGAACCAAAAGTTGATACTGGTGTAGGAAGAAATACCCCAGCTTTAGTCCACTCACTCTCTCATCTCCCAGCAGGGCCTTCCCTTGGCAAGGGAAGTGTCATTTATACAAGGTGAGAAATGAGTCTCATGGAAATGACTGGCATGCTCAACAGGAAGGAAATCCTAGGGCTATATGCTTATTTTCAAGTGTTCAGAGGCCACTTCTATTATTATAGCTTTATTCCTTGATGCTGTATCTTTTCACATAATAGAAACAACTTTAAGTTCTCTTTGCTTTTAGCTAGCCCAGTAGCTGATTGGATTCTATACCTGGTGTGTGAGGAGGCCAGTCTTCATTCCTGAGGATACTGGCCATGGTGTGTCTGCCATGCAGGGCTTCATGAAGTCTCCATTAACTGTTGCCCCAGATGTGTGATGTAGTACCCCAAGGCACGTTGCAGCTGTGTGTGTGTGTGTGTGTGTGTGTGTGTGTGTGCCTATATCTGCACCATGGGCCTCTTTAGTAGTCTAGTGAAGTCAATGGACACACTTTTTATTTTTAAATCCATGAAGTAAAATATACAGGGTCATAAAACAAACCTAATTTTTTGAAATATATTTAATAAAATATCACAAAAATGTTGTCATCAAATAAAATGCATGATTATTTTGTAATACATTTAAATAACAAGATCTAGTAGTATGTTTAATAACCTACAGCAATTTCAAATTGTGAGAAGCACCAATATCTTTTAATACAGTATATAGCAATTTTATGTGATATAAAAGAATTTGATTTCTCTTGATGACAAAGTCACAGGTACTGATAATACTACTGTCCTTTTTATTTTTTTGAGGGGGGTGGTATTCATAATTAAGAATACTTTAAGCCTCTGTTGAAGTTTATAGAAAGATGTAATTCCTTCCCTCCCCATCCTCATTCACAGTGCCTTTGACCTAGAGGGTTACCTGCCTTCTATTATAACATGTTTCTTTGTCTGCTGGCTAGTTCTCTTCCCTTCAGTGTTGCTAATACCTCACCTTCTTATTGAGATCTATTTTGTCCTACCTTATGTGTCTTATTTGCTTACATCCTTCCCCATGTGATATAGATTAAAAAAAACGCTTTCTTGACCAGTTTTGAGTCCCTAATTAAAGGCCAGTAAGTTTCCCTTCTTGAGGATCTGATTAAATTCATCCCCTGAAACACTTGCCTTATCGAATGTTCATATTCCAGGTCACTACAACACCTATATTAATTGCCTGGGTCAGGTACAGACATAGACTCTATGCCTGTGAACCCTTAAAATTATTCAAATTAATCAATCCACAAAGAGTCTTCAAAACCCACATAATCCACTCCATTCTCCATACGTATATAAGAACTCTACAGTTCCAGTTTGCTGTTATCCAATTCTTGAGCAAAATCCTTGTGTATCCCTGAGTGACAAATCTTCTTACATTTGAAGCTGTAAGTAACAAAAAGTTCTGCTTTACATCTAGTTGGAAGTGTTACATTCTTCCATCAAAAAAAAAAAAATCTTGGGAAAAAGTCACACTCATGCATTGCTGATGGGACAGCAAATTGGGGTAGCCAATATAGTAAGCAGTATGGAGATTCCTTGGAAAACTGGGAATGGAACCACCATTTGACCCAGCTGTCCCTCCCTTGGTCTATACCCAAAGGACTTAAAAAGAGCATATTACAGGGACACAGCCACATCAATGTTTATAGCAGCACAATTCACAATAGCTAAACTGTGGAAAAAACCTAGATGCCCTTCAGTAGATGAATGGATAAAGAAACTGTGGTATATATACACAATGGAATATTATTCAGCATTAAAAGAGAATAAAATCATGGTATTTGCAGATAAATGGATGAAGCTAGAGAATATAATGCTAAGTGAAATTAGCCAACTCCAAAAAACCAAATGCCGAATGATTTCTCTGATTTAATGATGCTAATCCATAATATGCTGTGGAGGGCAGGAGTGGGAGGATTAAATGAATTCTAGATAGGGCAAAGGGAAAAAGGGGAGGGAAGGGAATGGAGGGTCCACAGGGGGTGGGAAAGATGGTGGAATGTGATGGTCATCATTACCCTAAGTACACGTAAGAAGACACAAAGGATGTGACTCTACTTTGTGTACAACCAGAAATATGAAGAATTGTGCTCTATATGTGTAATATGAATTATGATGCATTCTGTTGTCATGTATAACAAATTAAAATTAAAAAAACAAAAACAACATCAACAACAGCAAATTTTGGTTCTCTTGCAATTTCATTTTTCTCTTTTTCTTCTTGACGTTTTTATTTGTTTGTTTTCTCATAGCACTGTTTATTATTATTATTTTTTAACAAATCACTAGAGTACTTCTTGCACATTAAAAAATAAGGTCGATGAGGTTGGATTTTGTCATTTTTGTTTTCTGCTGTACCAAGAACTTGGAGTAGTGCCTGGTACATCGCAGGCTCTTAGTCCGTATTTATTGAATGGAGGCATGACCCTCTTTCCTGTACCTGCTGTGATCAGTCACTCTGGGCAATGCCTTCAACCCCTTTACTCCTACATGTGTGTTTATATGAGAATACTTATATGGACAGTGCTACTGTAGATTCCAATCCAGTGGGGCTGTTTCTGGGTCTCTTGAGAGCTTTTTTATTTTAGATGCCCACCCTCTAATCTAGTAGAGCTGAGTCATGAGAAAGGGAAGGTTATATATAGAAGTGGATGTATAGGGGTTATCGTAAGAAAGCCTGACCTTGGCTTCAGAATCTGTATAATATGGTCAGGTATAGTTTCAAAGATTACATCATGTCTTCAAGAACAGCACCATGACCCTAAAAGGTGGCCTGGTCATGCTGTCATGGAGTCTGTAATGGGTTATTTTACCATTATAAGGCCAATAATTTTTGAGTGGAAGGTTTCATAACACCAGTATCTATCTTTGCCTTCTTTCTTTCATCATGAAGTAAGTCTGTAGGTTAGAAGTACTATTGTGCAGGCCACCACCATGATTTATACTGTGTTGACTATGTCCCTCAGTGGAAATGGTGGAGGAAGCATGACCAGTAGGGCAAGTGAATCCAAGTCCAGAATGAGTAGCTGGCGCAGTAAGAACGCATTACTGCCACTACCACTGCCACTGGTGGCCAAATAGTTCCCTTCAAGCCTGGCACCACATTAGGGGTCTGGATCATTTGTAGCCATCAGGAAATTAAGATTCAAATGTGCCAGCTCTTGCTGAGGGAGAGGCCACGTGGAGGCCTTCCTGGCCTCAGCTTCTCAAATCATAGCCACCTCTGTCAGCTGCCAGACAACATTGTAAAATCTTCTAATGGTTCATATTTCTTTCACCAAAAAATATGTGCAATCTTTTTTTGGATTTGTTCCGACAACAGAAGTCATTCTTCCTTTTTAGTTTTTGGTAATCTGATGAGGGTAATTTATCAAGATACTACTTCATTTCCCTGATTACTAGTGAGTTTGAGCAACTTTTACTTGTTGACCATCTATACACTCTTCAGTGAAATATCTGTTCATATCCTTACAAATATTTCTTTTGAGTTTATTTTGACAATTCTCAAGAGCTCGTTGCATATTATATAAATCTTTTGTCTGTCACATCACAAATAGTTTCTCCAAACATGTTGTTTTTCCATTGACTTTAGATGTGATGTCCTCCTTTGCAATTCAAAGTTTAAAAACTATTATTGAAATATTTTCTTTTATATCTCTAGAAGTTTCTGTTTTGGTTAAGAACATGCCCCTCCTTGACACACTGTGTATGTAGTTTCCAAGATTTGTTTTTGAAATGTCTACCGATTTATATTTTCTATTTGTAGTAATTCTGGATTTTACTTTGGTACATATTGTAAGAGAGGTCCAACTGTATTTTTTAACTTTTGGAGAATAAATGATGCCACCTCTATTTATTACTTAAAACATTCTCTCACAATTGAATAAAGCAGGAATTTTGTCATCTATTTATTCTCATATGTACTGGGAGCTCTTACTAGATTTACTCTTTGTCCTACTGATCTGTTTGTATCTTACTGTGTCAGTGCCACAGAGGTAAAGATGAAAGTGGACTAGTGTGTGTTCTGACATCTGGTCAGGCAAGTTCCCCTTCACATTTCTTCTTTTAAAATATTTTAACTAAATATTTATAGGTTGCTCTTATGCCTATTATTCCATATCAGTTCAAAACATTTGAAATTTTATGGAATTATTTATGTATTATATTTTATAAAATTGATATTTTACCGTGTTTTTTTCTCATCTGGGAATATGGCATTTTTTCCTAAGCCATTCACTTATAATTTAATCTTCATTCATGTTTTATAACTTTCTACATAGAAATATTAAACTTTTATCATGAAATTTATTCCAAGTTTTTTCTTGAGGATTTTTTAAATCACAATTGTGTGTGGAAACATTTCTTATTTCTATTTCTGGATGGGTTCTGACGTGTAACAAGATGTTAAAATAGAAGTTCCACTTGAAGCACAAAGAAAATAGAAATGACATGTCAAAGCAAGGTGACCATGACTTACAAAGCAGGAAGCTGGAAATCAGCCAGGGACTCACTGAGGGTATGAAAGGCTGAGAGCTCTCACACTTTCACCTCACAGCAAGAGAGGGAGTTGAAGAACACCACTAGATGAGCTTAATATGTGTGCCTGAAGTCTGACGGGAGGGGACTTCTGCTTGGAAAGACCAAGAGATGGGAGACCAATATGCTGTACTGAGGGAGGGAGCAGATGTGAGTCTGCTTCTCCCCCTGGGGTTAGTCAGCACCCCAGGGTCTGTTGGGGCGTGTTTGCCCTGGGTCTTATGTGGGTCATGTATTGGACATAGACATTGCAGTATTTCTAAGTTCTGACCAAAAGAACCAACTTAAGAGCTGAAGAGCACTCAAGTAGGGAAACCTGCCAGCTTTAGGAGATTGCTTGAGATTGAAGAAGGAGCATACAGCCAGAGGGAGATGACTTTTGCCAGAGCAAAGAAAATTGTAGGGATTATCAGAATATCAGTAGTGGGATCCCGAGAACACCCAGGAAAGTGCTCCACAAGATGAGATTGGCTTTGGATGCCTGCCAGTTCCAGAGTGTGGCAAAGCTAAATCAAGCCAGTCATATCAGTGAAGGGAGAAGTTTCCTGTTCACTTCTTCCTTAGCTGCAGGCTGAAGGGCCAGGAACCGCTTGTGGCAAAACAGGGGAGGAAAGAGTTCTTTCTCCCTTTACCCTGACTTGAAATTTTTTATATGACTTGGCTCCAAATGTGGATGGAAAAGCATGAAGTTAAATGGAGTTAGAAGATTTGCCTATCATCAAAATAAAAAGTCTAATTGCTAAGTGGAACCAATGTTTCATGACCTAGAAATGACAGTGTTAAATTTTCACTTGAGAGGGAAAGGAATAATTGACACCCCTGAGCAAATTTGAAGAGAAAGTGGAAGATACCACACTTTATCTTTATATATGAAAGTGCCATTAAGAAGAAAAGTTATTTGTTTTCACTTTTTTTTTTGTCTTATAACTAACTATAGCACCAAATATTCTCACTAAATTATATCATAGATAAGAAATAGATTGTGTCTTCTTTTCTAGTTTTGGTATAATTTTTTTTAATGTTTTTACCTTTGCATTTGCTTGAATCTTCCCAAGAAAAGGGTTAATGATAATCGTCACAACAGGCATCCTTGTCAAGTTCTGATTTTAATTGAAGAGATTTTTGTGCTTCTCCATTTGGAAAAATATATAATTTTGATTTTAAGCTAGGCTTTATTACATTTAAATATTCTAATTCTATTTTTGTTTTTCTAATTTCCTTATAAATGATAAAAAAACAAGCATGCTTGCCAAATTTTATTGGATGTCTTATCTGTATCTATCAAATAACATTTCAGTATCAGTTGATGTAATCATGAAATATTTTCTTTAGTTTATTTTTAAATTTTGAATTATGTTGATTAATTTCCTGGTACTGAATCACCCTGGTGTAATATATATTTGGTACATTGTTCGATTATATTTGCTGATATTTAGCTTTTATTCCCCTTTGAAATCATTTAGTGAAGATTGATCTACAGTTTTCTTTTCTTGTGCTGTTGTTATGTTGACTTACTAAAATAAAATGAAAAGTATCCACTTTCTCCTATCATCTGTAATAATGTAGATAACACAGAAATGATCTTTTCTTTTTTTTTGTTTTAAAAATTAAATATTTATTTGAATAACAAGTTTGAAGTTCGAGCTGCAATATTGGCAATGCAGATTTTTAACAGTTCACAAAAAGCGTGCACAAAAAAGTACTAGCGCAAAGGACAGAACAATGCTAGGAATTAGGCTAAAGAGCTGCTCATTTTAAGGAAACAAAAGGCCTGAATTCACTATACAAAATATAAAATGTATTAAACACTACCGTCCACACAACAGCCTTTATTATTGATTATATTTAAAAATTATTTGCGTAGTTAATTATATATTGTATTGTAAATGAGTATTATACATGAGAAATGATCTTTTCTTAATAGATAAGATAGAATAACCATAAATATGTGTCATTGTGGAGACTTTAAAACTAGTAGATATTTAATTATCTTTCAAGGTGTTAATGTAATAATTTTAAAAGGTTTCATTTGTGAGTCAATTAGAATAATTAGTTTGCTTGAAAAGCATGTATTTTCTTCAGGTTATAAGGTTATTTGCAATACACGTACATATTTATTCTCTATTTAAATTTTTTTTTCTTCTTTACCCACATTACCTTCTCATTGTTAATCAGATTCTAACCTTTTTACTTTGATCAGACTCTTGAGGAATTTAATTATTTTGGCCTTAATAATAACCAAGATATTTTATACTTTATTTTATTTCTGTTTTATTTGTATTAGGTTCATCAACAATTCTCTTTTTCTAATTTATTTTAATTTCCACATTTCATATTTTTGAATCAGTACTTAATTCTTGTATTTTTATCTTTTGTCTTTATTTCCATTTTATCCTTTCAGATTTATCTTCAATAATTCTTTTTTCTTAAGTAATTTTAATTCACATTGTTGTTCTTTTTCCTTTCTCTTTCATGCTGAGGATTGAACCCAGGGGTAGGTGGGTGCTACCATTGAGCTATGTCTCCACACTTTTTTTCTAATTTCTCAGTATTAGCACTAAATTATTACATTTTATTTTTCTTAAGAATTCATCTTTTAAAATTTGTATTTGATACACATGACAGTAGCATGTATTTTGACATATTATACATACATGGAGTGTAACCTATTTTAATTAGGATTCCATTGTTGTGGTTGTACATGATGTGGAGTTTTACTAGTGGCATATTCACATATGAACATGGGAAAGGATCCATTTTGTCCCAATTTTGTTTCAGAATTCACAGATGCTGATCTTCAGGCCTGATGTAGAGGAAGGAAAGCACAATGGAGACTCTAATCCCTAGAACTCAGGACCTGAATTGCAAAGCATCTGAATATAGCCCCTCATAAGTGACAATGAGCTGAAGTTGGAAATTAAGGAAGATGTTTCTCATAGCCCCTCACACGTATAACACATGTGTAATATGCAATAGGTAAGTCCTAGATAAAGAAAAATTTAAAATCATTGAGGGATATAAAATAGGTCTCTTGCTTTAGAGTAGAAATGTACATATGTTATTGAGCAGGAAGTTTCAATAAGCTAAACATGCCAATTCCATCAGATTATTTTATTAATTTAAGGTAATCTTAATTGAAATATATAAAGATATGGAGTAAGTCTATAATAAGATGCAAATATATTTGCAAAATTTTTATTAATAGTGGATTTTCAAATCAGTTAGAAAAAGAAGGATTATTCAATAAATGTTACTGGTAGAAGAATATTTAATTTACTTCATATCCCACAATATACTCCAGCTACAATGAAAATTTTTACTACGAAAATAAAGTTATAATGATTTCAGAAATAAGAACCATAGTTTTATTTATTTGTTAGCTTTCTAACTTTTATCTAAAAGGAAGCATAAAGAAAGAGTGATAAACTTGACTATTTAAAATCTAAAAACTTCTTTCAGTGGAAAATGTGGGAAAACAAAGTCCAAAGACAAATGGATTCCACTGTATGAATATAATGCAATTGGGCTTTGCATTCATTGGTTGGTGGACTTTTAAATTGCTTCCATTTTTGGCTATAATGCATAATGATCCTATGAGCATTCCTATACAGGTGATTGTATAGTCATATATTTTCACTTCTCTTGTTTATATATTTTGGAGTGGAATTAGTGGGTCACATGCTGACAGTTGAGGTGTCCCCCAAAAGCTCACATGTGAGACAATACAAGAAGGTTGGGAAAAGAAACCTTCAATCAGCGAATTAATCCCTGGTGGGATTAACTGAGTGGTAACTGGAGGCAGGTGGGGTGTGGCTGGAGGAAGTGGTTCATTGGGGGTGTGGCTATGGAGTATATATTTTGTATGTGGAGAGTGGAGTCTTTCTCTTTTTGCTCCTGATCAAGATGTGAGCTGTTTACCTCTGCCACACTCTTCCCATGATGTCCTGCCTCACCTGGAGCCCTGAGGAATGGAGCCAACCTTCTATGGACTAAGACCTCTGAAATTGTGAGCCCTCAAATAAAACTTTTCCTCCTTTAAAATTTGTTCTGGTCAGATCTGTTAGTCACAGCAGCAAAAAAGCTGACTAAAACAATGACTCTAATTAACATTTTGAGGAACTGCCAAACTGTTTTCTACATTGCATTTACTAGTTTAGAATTCCACTAACAGTGTATAAAGTATTGATAGAACGTAAAACATGGTTAACTTCAAAAGTATTATGCCAAGTGAGAGAAGCCAGTTACAAATGGCCACATATGGTACAATTTGTACTAAATATCCAGACTAGGGACATCTGAAGAAATAGATTAGTGGTTACCTATGGTTGGAGTGATGGGATATTGGAGTGAAATGGGTACAGATTTCTTCTTGCTGTGATAAAAGCATTCTGAAATTAGGAGTGGAGGTTGAACTGAACTGTGCAATTGAATAGGTGAATGATATAGCAAGGAAATTATATCTCAATAAAACTCTTAAAAATATAAATGGAAGGCAGGGATTTTTATTTTAATCACAGCACATCTGACAGCCAAATTGCATTTTTACTAATTGCAAAGGATTGTTCAGAAACATGAGACAAGGATAAGTGATGCAAGCTACGGTATGCTGGCAAATATTTAATAAACATCTATCTGAAGTGGGTGACGTTTGTAAGGGAAAACCCTATTTGTTGCTGTAGTTGATTTTCATGTCATAAATATTCCTATTATGGTTGACTCCAAGCTACCAATTGAACGTGAAATTGTGAAGATGTAAACACTGGTAAAAATGTCTTATTTGTAATTATTGTAATGGAAAGAAGCACTTATGATAGAGTGAAGAAAAATAGTAATATATGCATTAGATTCCTTGACTCTATTGCTTAGAGAATGATGACATATTCCTTAGTTGGCTACCGCACACAAATTTCATGCAACTCATTCAGTAAACATTTATTAGTCTACTAACATATTGTGAAAATCACAGAAGCTAATAACTTGGAGGGACTCAAAGATGAGTAAGAAAGTCCTTTGTTACAACAATTATTCTCTTATTTTTTAAAAAAATGAAAATATTTTCTCCTCCTTATAAAATAGCACAATTGAGGGGTAGGAACTACATTGTTTTGTGTTCCTTATAGCATTGGATACTATTCTGTCAATTCACATGTGGCATCCAATCAATATTTGGTGAAAATACTATCTTATATTAACACAATGATTTGAACTAAAAAAATAGAAATATCTTTTTCTTAATAAAAAGAAACACCACATTTTTAATAAAGCCTAGAACTACTGTAATTTTCAGAGTGATCAGTAGAGTCTTAGTTTTCCACTCTTATGCATATGTTAGTCTTCTTGAACATTTAGGTTAAAATTAAAACCAGTTTGCAAATTGATGGGAATTTTCTCTTCTGAACACAGAATTTGTTACTGATTTTTTCCCCCTGCTATATAGATAAACCTCAGTTATTTGTTTAAAATGAGGCAAGTTACCTCTGCTTATGTCTCTTTCACTCTTCTAGTTGACATTCTGCAAAGTTGAATTGGCAGATATATGTCTTGACTGTGTTCAGAACCAGAAAAAGAGAAAAACGTATTAAAATTGTGATTGCAATTGCATCCTGAATAGGTAAAGGGATGAAGTGAAGACTGACAATTTAGATAATGAATTTTTCTCTTATATTTAACTTTCTACTGAAGTATAGCATATATCCAGAAAAGTTTATGAATCATAAGTATATATAAATTAGTACTATAAATTAGTATTTGTAATACACCTATAAGTACTAATTTATACTCCAATTAATTAAAAAGTGACCACATTTTGGTGTAATCATCTTTCAAGTTAATAATATTTGGACTCTTTTGTTAATATTTTGTATAGGATTTTGCACCAGTATTCTTTACTGGCTTGTCATGTATTTTTTTTGCCAAGTTCAAAATTAAGATTACAATATTAATATTATATTTGCCTCACAGAGGTGTTAGGAGGTTTTTTCTCTTTGTTTTATTCTTTTGAAGAGTTTAGGTAGGATTGATGCTAATTCCTCCTTAAAAATCTACAAGAGTTATGAGTGAAGGCATATGAATTTTGAATTTTCTTAGTTGGAAGATTTTCAATTATGAATTTTACTATAGAAATATTTGTTATTTTTTTCTTATGTCAGTTTTAATTAATTGGATTTTGCTAAGATTTTAGTTTATCTAAGCTTTCAAATATATTGATATAAAGCAGTTCATAATATATTTTTCTTTTCCCTTAAGAAAAAGAAGTCTTACTGCTTTGCTAGCAGAGGAGAAACACAGTGGACTCTTTTCACAGAGGCTGTGATTCTGCCCAGTAAGGGGGAGCAGGGGGCTTTTAAAGAGGTGATTCAAAGGCTACATTCCACATGTTCTCTGTTTGGAGTTGTTAATTCACTTGATGATTTGGGAGATAGTCATTTCTGAGATCTTCTGGGGCCATCCCCCAAACCTGAATTTCTTTGTTTCTGTGGTGGGTGTGTGCTCAAGGACAGGTAACTGCCTAGGATGGGGTAGAAAGGTAATCCTGTTTCCCCTGAGATGAGGGAGGGAGAGAGATTAAGGAGGAGCATGGAGAGAGGAAGAAAAGAAACATGTTCATTTAAAAAATAACTCTCAGTGACAGAGCAGCAAGGACTGTATTCAAAGCATAATGTGGACCACTGTTACATTTGACCATTATCAATTTCTACACTCCATTTGTATGGAAAAATGGCCAAAATATATTCAAGCTGCTTTCTGCTCAAAGAGGGTGAAGTTGGGGGAAGTTCTTGTTCTGCATCTGGTGGGGCATGAACAGTTAAAGATATTCAATATCAGCACAGTCCAAAGGTCTATAGTGGTAAATGGCAGGTAACTGGACAAGGCATACATAGGTCAGGGATCATGCTAAGACAACAATAAGCAAGACAGCAAAGCATTACTTTTTGTTAATAATTAGCACAAAAAGCAATTACTATTTCAGCCAGTCTCTAAAAACCATAAAGAGAGTAACTGATAATCATACCAGTGAAAAACAGACTGCATTTATCTATGTAGGAGGTTAGGAAGATTTGAAGTCTATGAAATCAAATTGGCTCAGGACAAACTTGTGACTCTAGAGTCCTTTGTTATCGTTATTATTAGGTACTCCCACACAAGAACCTTTCCTTTAATGCTTCCAGCCTTATTTAACTTTTGGTAGGGCTTACACAAGTAGGCATCTTAAGTTACATTAAAAAAAAAAAAAAAACAAACATTGTCTTTCCTTTTAAATGTCCAGGTAGGACCATGCTTTGGCTATACTTTCCTGCCAGGTATTTAAGACCAAGTTGGTCAAAACTGACCTTGTTTCTACCTACTGTTTAGAGTTAGCCGAGATTCTTCAGAGGTCACTATAGGGAATGTGTGCGAAGTCTCTTAGCTCCTTTAGCTTTCCTCTACCAGTGGTGCCATCTGCTAGGATAGGTCAGAGTCTGGCTGACCATATGTGGCTTCTCTTGGAAGAATCAGGGATATTTCTTTCTCTAGTAACTCTCCTTTTTGCAGAATATGCACTTGTTGGCTACCTGTTCCCTGGGTTCTCTTGTTCTTCCTGATCAGCAGATTGTGTAACTCATCAGAGTTGCAGGGCACAGAAAGGGGTCCTGTTATTCTCTGGGTCATGGCTGACCTTGGAGGGCAAGGGCCAAAATGTTGGCTGCATTTCATTTGGCCCTTTTACTTCCTTGACTTTGGTCTCCAAGTTTTTGGTTTTAAATATCTAGCAGGCCAGTTTCACCAGTCTTGAAGTAGGAGTAATGGGTTTTAACTTCCATGTCTAATTCTAAAGTTATCCCTTCAATGTAATTGAGGTCAGTATTATATCCTGTCTATCCTGTAGGTGATGGCACACTATCTCAAATTATTTTATTAGAAGCAGTACCTCTGTAAAACACTAACAGGCAAGATTTAAAAAGTTTACAGGGAAAATACAAAATGAAATTAATAGAGAAAAAAATATATTTAGCTTGTGTAATAGCTGTGAACCAAGAAAAATGATTTTTATAATGTTAGACCTTTATTTAGTTATGTATTATATCCCCTGTTTATTTTGAGATCGCAGTAATCTTTACAACAAAAATTGGTCTTTTGAATACAACTTTAAATGAGCTTAAGTCAGGTCTATTTTAGAACCATTCTAACATGGAATAAGGTGAGAGGCAGAGCCTTATCTCAGGTAAGGCAGGGCTCTTCACAAATAATACAATACAACATAACATCTGAAACATGAATAGAACAAAGGCTAAGACAGCTTCTTTTGGGGAGGATTTCTATTTTTTAATTTTTAAAATTTAAAAAATTTGTTTTTTTAGTTATATATGATAGTAGACTGTATTTTGGCATATCATATATACATGGAGTATTATGTGCCATTTTTGTGGTTGTACAAGATATGAAGTTACACTGGTCATATATTTATATATAAACATAGGAAAGTTTGTTTGATTCATTCTACTGTTTTTCCTATTCTCATCTCCCCTTTCTCCCCCTGTCCAATACAATGAACCTCCCTTCCCCCCCATTGGGATTTAGCATCCGAATATAAGAGACAACATTTGGCCTTTGGTTTTTGGGATTGGCTTACTTCACTTAACATGATAATCTCCATTTCCATCCATATACTTGCAAATGCCATAGTTTCACTCTTCTTTGTGTCTGAGTAATATTCCATTGCATATATATACCACATTTTCTTTCTCCATTCATCTGTTGAAGGGCACCTAGTTTGTCTCCTTAGCTTAGCTATTGTGAATTGAGCTGCTATAAACATTGATGTGGCTGTGTACTATAGTATGCCAAGGAGTGGGATAACTGGGTCAAATTATGGTTCCATTCTAAGTTTTCTGAGGAATCTCCATACTGCTTCTATAGTGGTTACACCAATATGCAGTCCCACCAGAAATGTATGTGTGTGCCTTTTTCCCTACATCCTTGCAATGTTTATTGTTACTTGTATTCTTGATAATAGCCATTCTGACTAGAGTGAGGTGAAACATCAGTGTAGTTTTAATTTGCATTTCTGTAATTGCTAAAGATATTGAACACTTTTTCATATATTTGTTGACCAAATCATATTTCTTCTTCTGTGAAGTGTCTGTTCAATTTCTTTGCCCATTTATTGATTGGCTTATTTGTTTTATTCGTGTTAAGTTTTTTTTATATATCTTGGAGATTAATGCTCTATCTGAGGTGCAGGTGGCAAAGATTTTCTTCCATTCTGTAGGATCCTAAGAGAGCTTTTAACTTTCTTTTTGTGGAAAAAGTGGCAAAATGCTTCCATGCTTTACATTGTCACCTTGAATTGTTACACTGAAGCAGCACAGGCTCTTCTTATTACCTTCCAAAAATATATGTAAATTCTTATCCCAGTGTAAGGCCAAATGTTGTCTCTGACATGCAGATGCTGAGTCCCAATGGGTGAAAAGGGAGGTTCACTGCATTGGACAGGGGGAGTGAGGGGAAAAAAGGGGAGATGGGAATTGGAAAAAAACAGTAGAATGACTCAAACATAACTTTCCTATGTTCAAATATAAATCAGTGTAACTCCACATCATGTACACCACAAAAATGGGACATTATATTCCATGTATATATGATATGTCAAAATACATTCTACTGTCACACAATTTTATGTACACCTTATTGAAAGCAGGTTACCTTTATCCCTTCAATGACATAAATACCAACCAAATTTGTTATTTGTTATTTCTGTATAAATCTGAAGGAGATTATTGCCACAGATTATTTAAGTTTGGAGAGAACCAACTTGGCAAAATGATCTCCTAAGCTTTATATTTAACTACATTTAACCTTTAAAGTACAATTTAGAATCCATAGTGTATGGTAACGATAATCACAGGTCTGCATAGGTTAGCAGCATTAGCAAAAGTCAAAGGATAGCCTTAAATCTCTCATACATTAGCATACAGTGTTAATGATCAGAACTAGACTTACTCAAAGCAAACAGATATAAGATGGTCTTCAAATGACAGTGTGGCCCTTTTATGTCAGATACAATGTGTAAAGAGAACATTTATTAGTTATCTTGCTGATAAACTTACATAAACTTTTGTTTTATAAACTTTTACATAACACTTTGACAAGACTTAGATATAGTTCTTAGATACATACGTATATCTAATCACATATATTTAGAGTGTCAACTACATTGTCATGGCATAAAATAATAGATGTTTATTTAAATAGTTACAAAGCAATCATCTAAAAGACTTTAAAACATGTATGAACCCTAATTCCTTTAAGATTTCTTTCCTTAAGTAATAAAACCTAACAGGTGCAAGAAAATTGTCTCAGTAGATAAGATCAGATCAATGTTTCAGACTCTGCTCATCAGTACCTTAAAATTTGAATAACTTTGTGTTAATTATAGCCAATTTAATCACATACACAAACTTTTTGAGACTTACCTTCTACAAGCCTTTTGCAACTTACTTAGACTTTCTATAATTTGTTTACATCTTTAGTTTTGTCCTCTCTTTCATCTTGAAGTTTAGCACAAGAGTATTACTTTTCCATGGAAAATACTTTCTTATCCAAAAACATTTCCTTTACCTTCTAATTTTTCATACTAAATTATATTTTCTTTTTTTTAAATTTTTTATTGTTGGTTGTTAAAAACATTACAAATTTCTTGACATATCATATTCCACACTTTGATTCAAGTGGGTTATGAACTCCCACCTTCACCCCATACACAGATTGCAGAATCACATCAGTTGCGCATCCATTGATTTACATATTGCCATACTAGTGTCTGTTGTGCTCCGCTGCCTTTCCCATCCTCCACCATCCCCCCTCCCCACCTCTCCCCTCCCTTGTTACTTTTCTTTATTGTTGAAAAAAAACATAAGTTATTTCAGCAGCATGATTGAAGTAATTAATATATCACATACTCATTTAAAGTGTATATTGCAATATTTTTAGTATTGAACAGATATCATCACATTATATTTATACAATATTTTTGTCCCTCTATACTAAAGGAAACTGCCTACTACCCTTCTTCTGCAGTCCCAGGCAATTCTTAATTTACTTTGTCTCCATAGATTTGCTTATTATGGACATTTCATATAATTAGAATCATATAATATGTAACCTTTTGTGACTACTCTCACTTAGCATGATGTTTTCAGGGCTCAACCATATTATGGCATGTATCTGTACTTCATTTCCTTTGGCTTTTTTTTTTTTTTTTTTTTT
>NW_025999982.1:26616281-26629170 GCF_001458135.2 Marmota marmota marmota
TGTATGCTCTGATAGGAGCAGGGTCCAAGAAGCAGCCTCCGCAGGCTCCCCAGCCCTGGGTCAGGGCGGTTCCGGGAGCCGGAACTCGGCCGCCCCGCGCTCGGTGCTCGCTCCGATAAGAGCAGGTTCTAAGAAGCACCCAGGCACTGAGCCCGAGCAATCTGTCTGCAAGCCGCAGGCGAATGGCAGCCTGAAATTACCTGTTCTATGGCTGAATGAGCTGCGGTCAGTCGAACACAGGGATGGTGATGTCAGCTTTCCAACATGGTGGCCGCTGGCCTCCTCTGTGGTCTGAACGGTGTGGAGAACCGAGATGGACCGCTTCCTTCCCCCGTCTCGAACCCAGAATTCAGCCCTGAGTACGGTGCTTACACGGCTGGCAGAAACTGCAGCGCTGTATCCCTGCGTCGCTATCTCCTCGTTTCCCAGCGCACGCTGCAGACTCTAGCCGCAGGGCGATTTGCTGAATAAGCAGTGTTACCCTCCGTGCGACAAACCTCTCGCGTTTGAGTCCCCGTAGCCGATCCTCGTGCGATGGAAATCCTTCCTCCAGGTTCCGGAGCACCCCACTATTGCTGGAAATTCCTAACAAGATAGCCTTTAGCCGTCCTGACTTGTCATACTCCCACACAGTGAAGCAGCACACGGGGGCAATGCACTCCCCTCACCGCCATCTTCCTAATCTAAATTATATTTTCATACTTATAACTTTCTTATCTGTTTTCTAGTTTCAGACCCCTTCTTAAATTTGTGTTTTGAAACAATCCTTATAAATGTTACCTGTGCATTAAATTTACAAATTTCATTTCAGGATAGGGATCAGACAAGCTTACATATAGAAAAACTGTGCTGTGATCTTTTCTCCCAGGTGGCTTTCTAGGGATTGAAACACAAGATATTTTTGAGCCTGACCATTTTCCCCTTATCATTATCACAATGCCATCAACTTTAAATGATTTCCCCACTGTCAATTGTACCCAGAGTCTCCTTTTGGGCCTTTAAAAAAAAAAAATGAAAAACAAAAAACAAAATAAACAAACAAACAAAAAATTGGCATATTTATATGGAAGAGACACTTTCCATACTTTAAGTTTTTTTGAAGATCCCTTTGCAGAGGCTGCCAAAAAGACACAGGTTGCCCTTAGTTTCTGTTTTTTTTCCCCCCTGGGTGCACCCGTTATCCTGCCATTCTCCTCAGGAATTGAGCTTGATGGGATACTGTCACAGCATGAATTGCTTTGTCCCAATGACAGAGATCCACTGGCCACATGGGGTGTCCTGTCAGATTTAAAATGAGGAGACTATTTCTGTCCCCAGGTCATAAGCTACTGCCACATCCTTTGTGGTCAGCAGCCTCTATCCCCTCCACCCCCCCCACCCCCCGGGGGTAAAAGGGGCTGGAAGTCAGGGCAGAGGCCAGATTATTTTTACCCATTTTTCTGCAGCTCAGGCAGCCTTTCTGGGATTTATTTTTCCAGCTTAGGGCTGGTGTCCTTGACCCATGGTGAGATCACTATGGCTTCCTGGGGCCAGGCTGAGAAACAGGGCTAAAAGTGCCAGCACTGGGTTTGAAAGATTTCAGTCTTGGGCTGGGGCTGGGGCTCAGTGGCAGAGCACTTCCCTTGCACATGCAAGGCACTGGGTTCTATCCTCAGCACCACATAAAAATAAATAAAATAAAGATATGGAAAAAAAAGGATTTAAATCCTTTTAAACCTTTTCTTCTGGTGTCCTGCTATCTTTGCACACCAGAGGCAGTTCCTTTCGGCACCTTCAATTTAGTTCTTGACTCTTCAGACCCTTTATCATGCAACTGCATAAATGCCTGTATATACAAAATCTTTTCCATATATTATCCCTGATAGAGCAACTTCAACTGAAAGATTGTATAATAATCCAGAAAAACCATTCAAAGGCCAGATTGTTTTTCAGTAAAACATCTTTCTCTTACATAGGCTTATACCTATAGGTAGCCCATTCAGTCAAGATCTCTCTGCCTAAGAGACTATTGGTAAGATCAATACAGAATCATCTATGTCTTAAAGGGCCAGTGACAGACCAAACAACAACAACAACAACAACAACAACAACAGAGAAGAGGATTACGGAAACCAGTGCTAATTGATGGGAACCTTTAAAACAGACAGATCTGCACACGCAGATTTCTTCCATCTACCTTTGGAAAGACCAACTCCAACTTCAAGATTGTATAATAATCCAGAAAGCTATTTGAAGGGCAGATTGCTACAGTTAAACATTATCTTTATCTTAGATAGGCTTATACCTATAGATGATACTTTCTTACTTTACCTCTGACAGACCAACTCCAACTGCAAGATTGTATGAAACAAAAAACACAGAGATAGACAACCAGAGAGGATTTTTAGAAATCCATGGCCAACAGATAGGAACCTTTAAAACAGACAGACCAGCCAAGATCTTTCCCAAGAGATTACCTGTAGGATCAACACAGTATTGCCCATGTCTTAAAAGGGACAGTAATAGATATAAACAAAGCAAAAAACATGTGCAACTAGAGGGAATTCCTGAACCCAAGGCTAACAAACAGATGAGAACCTAGGACAGACTAGAAGGGAGTGAATAAATATTTCTAGGTTCTTCAATCCTGCTTAACCATGACTCCTCTTCCAGTGGTGCCACAGATGCCTCCACAAAGTGGGACCAGATGTTCCCATGAAGAAGAATCAGATGTGGAATCAAGGGTCTCAGTGTGCGTAACAGGGGGCTTACCAGATGGTCAAGGGTGTCATGACTTTATTGAGTTCAGTTTCCTTTTTCTCAAAGTGGACCACAATGGAGCAATCTGTATCATTCAGGGAGAGAAGGCAGGAGTTCCCCAAAGCAAAAGGAGCTTAAGCGGCTAGTGGGATGGTCCCTCAGTCCCTCCCTTTGCGCTTACAAAGAGTTCCTCTGGCTCGACCCAAGGCAAACTTGCCCTGTCTGCTAACTCTCCTGCAGTTGGCTTTCAACAGGTTCTCCAGCACCATGAATCCTCAGCATGGAACTGGGGTTCCTTGGAGAGACAGGCCTGCCCAAGAAAGCTGAAGCGAAAGCTGCTCTAGGGTCCCATTTAAGGTGCCAAATTTGTTACCAAAAGTTTGGTTCTTGTCCCTGATGCCAATCCAATATCAAGGGACACAGTTTTGAGAAAAAGCAAAAAGCAGTTTTATTGCTTTGCTAGCAAAGGAAAAACACAAGGGACTCCTGTCCCAGAGGCTGTGATTCTCCATTGTATTCTCTTAATGCCCATATGATAGTAAGTGATGTTTATGTCTATTTTTTTGAAGTTATCCATCTGATAATAAAAAGCTACTGTGTATGTGTCTGGTTATGTTGCTTGCATGCTTTAAATTGTGTTTCTTTCCCTTTTTGCCTTTTAGCATGACTTGGAATTTTTTCAAATATCTTGAAAGCTAGAAATGATGTGTTGTGGAATAGAAACTGAGATAAATGGACTTTAGCATGAAGTTTTATATTTATCTGTCTTGGAGTTGGGCTTTGTATCATATTTGTTAAAGATATAAGTGCCAGATGCTTTGAATTCCTCTAGTGTCTTTGCTTTGGGCTTCCCTTTTGGTTTTGGGCTGCTGCCTTCCCTTTTCTCCTGAGCAAGTTTCTGCATCTTGCAGCTGTTTCAGTGGTGATCTTTTACTACCCTGGAGTCCTGTATACAGGTGGTAAGATGTCCAGGAGTGGGGATGTTCTGTAATCTTACGAAGGAAACTCAGTCTTTTAGTAGACTGTATTCCTCTCACAAGGGTTTGTGGTTTGTTAGCATTTTCCCCATGGAAATTAGATAGAAAAGCCAGATAGTTCAATAGAAACATGCTGTCTCCCAGATGAGGTGAGCCTTTCCCTGGAAGTGGGCTTCTCTTGGCTTCTATGGCACTTGTTATCCAGGTTTCTCTGTTCTCTTTCTGACCACATCTGTTTATCTCCATTTCTACTCTACTTAAATTATAAATGTTGTTAGCTCCCCACTAACTATCTTTGCATTTTTTATAAATTGTTATATATATATATATATATATATATATATGACATATATTTTATAAGTTGTCATATATATATGATATCTATATATGTATGTTTCTATGAGTTAAAATTCTGTTTATGTGATGGTAATTCCCAACTTTATATCACTACACCAGGCCTCTTATTTGACGATAAAGATTCATTATACAATTGCTTCTTTAACATCTCCTCTTCCATATCCCAAAGGCATCTGATGCTAAATTCCTGTTTCCACCTGTAGTTTATTCTCACCTTTTAGTAAAACATTCTATCTAAAGTTCTTCAACTTAAAAAATCTGGGGGCCCTTTTAAATTCCTCTTTATTCTCATCCCAAACATAGTCTGTCAGTAATTCCTATAGAATCTCTTTCCTAAGAAACTTGAATCTGCCCAGTTCTTTCCTACTGTGCTCAAATATTGCATTCATATGGATTACAGAATTACCTTTCTATATTCTCCTTCTAATATCCCCTCTTCAATCTTTTTTCAATAGAGAATCCCAACTGATGTTATGCATATAAATCACAACCCACCTTAAACCCATAAGTTATCATTGAAGATATAAAATTTATTAAACAGAACTCCATAGTCCTGAATGACATGGTTTTAGTTTGTTTCTCTAAAGTCATTTATGCCACCCTTGCCTTGTCTTATATACTCTGATCTCTTCAGCTTCTAAGAAAGTTCCTTCCCTGACCACCTGTTTAAGTCCTCCTATTGTTTCTCATCATGTTATCGGTTTATTTCTTCTACAGCACCAATCACAACTGGGTGTTTTGTATTCATTTTTTAATCTTCTTTGCAGATATTAAACCTTATTGAAGAGAAAAGATACATCTGCTTTAGTTAACAAGTTGTATCAAGTACTTAGGATAGGCCTGACACATAATAGGTTTTTAAGTAGTATTTGTTAAATAAAAAAATGATAGAATGAGGTTTTTTTTAAACAATTAGAATGACATAATTAAATGCATTGATTATCTCGTTATTTGCCAGATAATTTCTAGTACTAAGAAAAGTAAAGCATATTGAGGTAAAATTTAATAAATTTCTTTGCTAATGTCAAGTTATAATTGATAATTAACACATCTCTCCAAATGCCTCAGTTTGCTTAGCAAAGACTTCATCAATGATTCATAAGTTTATATTTGAGTTATTATTTTAAAGAGGAAGCTATTTAAGTTTTACTAAAATGACCAGTAATAATCTTATGAATACTTTTGGGTTAAATGCAGTGTACCAATCTGTGTATTTGAAACATATCCATGGGAGTAAGAGTAATGTAAAAGTTAAGAGATAGGTCTACAGGCTTTCAAAACAAGCGTTTTATTTTGATTTTGAATTGGCGCAAAATAATTGCTTATATTTATTGGATGCAGTGTGCTAATTCAGTACATATATACAATATGTAATGAATGAATTAGGGTAACTAGTGTTTCCATCTCCTTATCTTTATGTTTAGAGCCCTTGAGCTCTTGTCTTCAACTTGTTTGTAAAAAGTAAAATATATACTAGGCAGCCATAGACTGCCACCACCCTGCAGTGCTTTGGAACACTAGAGCTTATTTTTCTAACTGTATTTTGTTGCACATTAGCTAGCCTATCTTTAACCCTCTGCCCCCTACCCTTTCCAGTCCCTAGTAATCACTACTTGACTCTTTTCTTTGAGGTAAGCTATTTAAACTCAAATGGGAGAGAAGGAAGGTATTTGTCTAGGTCTGATTCATTCCACTTAACAAACTGTCTTTCAGGTTCATTCATTTTGCTGCAAATTACAAGATTCCCTTCTTTTTCAAGGTGGAGCCATAAAAAGTTCTAATTACAGCTCTGCCACTAATTAGCCAGTCCTTTATTCAGTCAGTTCCCTTCTCTAATTTTTGGTGTTCTCATTTGTAAAGTGGGGATAATAATAATAGCTTCTCTTTGTGTTCTTTGGGGGATTCAATGAGATACCCTAGAAGCACTCAGAACTGTGTCTGGATTGCAAGCGCTCAAGACATGCTCTCACTAGCCATTTCATAATAAACTGTAATGATGTATAAGGAATTAGATTCAAAACTTCATTTTGAATCAATAAGAGTAACTTGCAATTTTATTTTCCCAATTGTCAATTTAAGGGTCTTGATTAACATCTAGAGGTGAAGCAGGGGAGACCATTAGTTCTAACTCTTTAACTGAAGAAGAAAGTGAGGTGAAGAAGGTGAAGTGTCTTGCTCAAGATCACAGTTCCTTGCTTCACATCTCTGTTTTCAGTGCAAGGCCTCCCACAGCACACTACTACCACTTTAATGCTGCCAACTTCAGTTTGATTGGCTATAGAGTCATGCAAGGATTTGTTAGTTAATAAAACCATATCTGTTTGAGCTTGCTTAAATGGTGATGTTCATTAATTACCAGCATACAGATATTAAAGGGATCAAGAGTTGACTAAGCTTCAGCATCTCACTTCCCTTCACTCTAGAGAATGAAGGGCGAAAAAGAAGAGGAGGTGCTCTTTTGCTTTCTACACCTAAGAATACTTTTACCCTTCTTTTCAATTTTGCCAAGTAGCACATTTGGGATATAATCAATTCTAAGTTAGTTCTTACAAAAGCTGCTTCTCTAGAAATACACTTTTATCAAGGGAGTTTTTTTCTTTAATCAGGTTATAATTAGACTTTGCTTAATATACCCATAAATTTGCAGCCCTTTGTGTATTGTACAGGTGTTGTGATATTCTCCTGTTCCAACAGAGCAAGTGTTGAATAACCAAAAGAGCTTTCAAATATTGGCAGAGAGGTGCCTTAAGTTCTTTATCTTGCAGGATGGGAAAATTATGTAATTCCTTTGCCATTGTAACATGTGGAAGAAATGGCTATTGAGATTTTTCCATTCTGCTTTTGCTACAACTGATATAAATAAAATTCATAAGTTCAGAATCTAGGATCCTAAAGATGCATTTTTCTTGAAAGTGTTTATTTAGTATAGCAAGTCATGAAAGAGAGAGATTTAATGGGGGTAAGAAACAGGCAACACTGTAAAGGGGTTTTGCAATCAAAAAAAAAACCCATGCTCTGAAATATGTATTTCTTAAACAATCTATTTTTAAGGCATATACAGATGATCAAATTTAAAATGCAGTGGATACAGCAGAAAAATCAGCTTCACTGTGGTTAAGCAGAAAGCAACTCTGACACATACTTAGGGAGCTCACTCAGCAAGGCAGCCACTGTGATGCTCCTTCAGGGAAGTCCCCTTTGGTGTTTGCTGTCAACAAGGTGTATGTTCAGCCATCCACCTGGAGAGTGACAGGGATACACTCCAACAAGCAGAGTTATCAGCCACTCACCCTGATGACAGCTCTTCCTTCTCTAGAGCTTAAAGACTTGGGGGCAGAAACAGTCCCACTTTAACAATTTCAGGTTGATTTAATGCATAAGAATAAAGAAGATGAGATTCAGAAATACCCTTGGCCGCTTTAGAATGGCAAAGAGAATTACAAAATGTCATTTTTGAGACTGAATCATTAGGTGTAATATTTAGATTTGCCCTCTGGAAAAGATCAGATGTTCCTTGCCAGGTGTTTAGTCATGGATGCAAATCAAAATGGGCAGTAAAATGCTGACTTTCAAAAGAGCTGTGTTAACTTTACAAGCCACTAACACCAGTGATGCTCTAAAATGACTGAATGGCAGAGGCAGGAGAGAGTTAGCTCACGGCTAGCATGCGGGCCCCAAGTGCTATCTCCCTGGGGTAAAGGACTTAGAAGTACACATATATTTGTCTATCACTTTGTCAATGGAAAAGGAACATAATTTAAAGTATAGTAATGGGTAAGCTTTTTGCTAGTTACTCTTGCTCACTTTTTAAATTGTTTATAATGTGATTTTAAATTTAGTTTTTTAAATTTCAGAAATGAATAGGAAACTTGGTTCTTAGTAATCCCTATAATGCTCTCCCCTTAGAAAAATACTTGAGAAATTATTGTTCACATCAAATCACTTTTGAGACATGCACCACATTTCTGATATTTGAATTTAGAACTACTTTTTGAGGTTCATTATCAGATTTAGGGTTTCCAGTATCATCATAACAACAAAATTGGGATAACAACTTGATCATCCAAGACTTTACCTTAATTCTGGACATACCCTTTGTTTCTCAGTAAGGCAAGGAAAAGTGTTTGAAATACTCAACATTGGAGAAAACAAGTAGATTTTGGATACATTGGACACACGAAATTATCTTAGTGCAAAGTCAATACATATAAAGTCAGGATTTGCTTACAAACTATAATTTTCAGAAAGTCTCTCTCCCTGTCCTTTTCCTACTCCTCCTTCCCTTTCTCCTTTCTCTTTTTTTCCTTCCTTTTCCCATCTCTCTTTTTCTTTTACTATTCCCCCACTTTAATCTTTGTTTCACAAATGCATAATGATAGAAATCCCAGACCCTGGTGGTCAAATTATTAATAATAGGCATAAGACTTGAGCTTATTAAAGTTACCAGTTAAATTATTTGGACTAGTCAATTTTACAGTAATTGGTACTCTTTCTGTGAATAATCAATTCCCTTGCTGGACTAATGTCTTATTTTTCTGAGTTGACAAAATCAATGGTGCTCTATTTTGGAATTTTCCTGTTCAATGATGATGCTTCTAAAGTGTCAATCTTGTTTTGGTAAAACAAAACAAAACAAAAAATGTGACCAATGCATAATGTAATTGTAAGAATTTTTTAAAAATAATATTTTGTTTAATTGAAACACAGATAGAGGAATAGAAGTAGCTCCTACTTGCACTTATTCTTAGTTTAGGGCCAAGTAGCCTTATTTGTTTCTTTGTATTTGGGCATACCCATTTTGATAAAATGGTCAGAAGATAAACACATATTCAATCCTTAACTTTCTGTGATGAGATTGCTGTTAGAGTTAGTTGAGGTCATTCTTTCCTGCATCTGTTGTCTTCCTGAAATCTTTTCCACACTCCAGTTAGCGTGAGTGTAGAGACCTTAAGTAAACTTAACTTTATTGGAGTGTATGGGTGGTTTTAAAGAATTTAAACATCAAAAGTAGCAGCTTTTAATGTGCCACAGCACTTTTTCTCCAACTAACTGGAATTATATAATAAATTGTGTTTTTTTTTTGTGTGTGTGTGTGTGTGAGAGAGAGAGAGAGAGAGAGCGAGAGCGAGAGAAAGAGAGAGAGAGAGAGAGAGAGAGAGGAAAGATCCCAAGCATCTGAAGCATAATTTGCAATCAATTTCTTCAAATTAGTCCTATGAAATCAATAGAACTAATAAAAATCTCAAGTCTTGTTTGAAAGGGAATTTTGTAAATCAGTAGTTTCTGAACTTTTCTGATTATGCTTTATATATTATTTATTTACAAATTTACATATAAACTTATATAATGTGGGTATCATGAAACATAAATCATAAAAATTAAAGGATTGGGGTAGGAAAAGAGAAGTAATCTTGCAGTATCACAATGGAGTGCACATATCCCTCTTTGGGAACCCCAAAGATTTGTGTGAGAAGTAAGAGTGACCTGGTTGTATCTGTGTCATTACTATTGGACTCCTTAGTTTTTGCTGTGCTCCTGTGCACTATGAACTCCTAAAATGGCAGTAAGAGCACTACATAGTGTTCTAAAGAAATACTGAAGCCAGAGATTCCAGGTGTACCCACCACTCATGAACTATGTTTTAGTCAACTTTTTCACTGCTGTGAACAAAAGAACCTAACAAGCACAATTAGAGGAGGAAGAGTTTATTTTGGCTCACAGTTTCAAAAGTCTCAGTTTATCGGTGGCTGAGCCCGTTGCTCTGAGTTCAAGATGAGGCAGTACATCATGGCAGAAGAGCATGATGGGGGAAGGCAGATCAAGAAATGGCAACAGGAAGCAGAGAGAACTTCACTCACTGGAGTGAAGTATCACAATGGAGTGCACATATCCCACATGCCCTAAGTGATCTGTTGCCGCAGTCCGGCTGGGCAAGTAACCGAGAGGTGACAAGCAACTTGAAGGTTGAAGCGGGAACTACTTTATTGCGAGTGAACTCAGCAGGAACTGAGCGAGAACTCAAAGTAGCGGGCTCCTAAGGTAGCGGAACCGCTTCTCTGCGGGACAGCCGAGGTATATATACCTAACTGATTACACACAGCTTGACTCAATTAACATCATCTAGATACAGCAGTCAGCCAGTAAGGAATCCTCATCATCTTAATGGCTCGATGGCGTTGCCTCACAAACCACTCCTCCTGGCAAACTGCCAGGCGCCATCTTGACTTGATTTGCATCCCCAACAATCTGTTTCCTCCAGTCACATGGTACCTGCCTATGGTTCCTGCCCAGTTAATCCATATGAGTGGATTAATCAATTGATTAGGTCAAGCTTCTGAAGATTCTTGCATTATCTCACACATGAGATAATGTGATCCCCCTTTTGGGGGATATCTCATATCTAAATCATAGCAAGCTATATTACCTTAACTGGTTATTTAAACTCTTTGAATGCTAGTTTCTCCATCTGTGCAATAGAAATAATGACATGTCTCATTGGATTATTACACAGATCCTATAAGAAGATGAATGTAAAGCACTTAGCCCAGGGCCTGGTATACAGCGAGCACTCCCACAGATGTAAATTCTCTTCATTTCACTCTCTGTTATGGGCTACCTTGTTGCATGTTGGTACTGTGGAACATACTTTTGTAATTATACCATATTAGAGTATTCATTCATTGATTATTTTATTAGGTTACTTTTTCAAAATTGGCACATTTTTATTGATAGTCCCTTAAAAGCCATGGTACTAGGTTCAAGGTAACAATGTAGGTTAATATTCAGAAGAACTTTCAAATTATTTTCAACTCAGAAAAAATCTGAAAGCCTACCACATGTCAGGCTCCATATGCTTCTCTGCAGATACAGGGGTGACAAAGGTAGACATGGTATCTACCTTTTGGAGCTTACTGTCAGGGAAGGACTGGTGCCATGTATGACCAACATTTAAAAGATATATACAAAATAATATGAATAGTGTTCTGAGAGTGACTAATGCTATCAAATAAGCTATCTTGCCAGGCTTGTCTATCATTTTAAGCAGTTAGTATTTTATCTGAAGAAAAATAGGAGACAATTTTCAAGTTCACAAGGATGGAATGACAAGATATTAGAAAAAGTGCAATGTAAATGTATAGTGGCTACAAAGAAAAACTTGAACAGAATAGCTGCTCTCATGGTATAAAGATGTTAGACAATTTATATCATACACAGACATCTCCATCCTCTGTTTATTTTATTCATAACAATAAATTCCATGGTTTCTTCATAAAATATTGACTTCATGGTTTCATGTGGCATAAACTTTCTCACACTCTAATCAATTTTCTGTTTCTATGAAGATTTTTTTTTTTTTTTACAAATAGCAAATGTGTTTTTGCTCTCCATTTCTTGGTAACTTGCAGGTGCATCGCATTAGTATAGCTCTTAAACCAACCAAGCATAATCAGAAAGGTGTGGTAGAATCTGACAGTATTCATTTGATTACAAATAAATGACCTTATGTGAAAAGACCTGATCTGACAGACATGCAAAGTTAAATTCTCTGGTGAGCTTCAGGATAAACTGCAGAGGTTTACATTTCTACACATTGTCTCTGAAATCCATTTGCCATAAGTATTCAGGAGAGACCATTCTGTACAGTGTATCCATTTAGTAGACATTTTTAATAAGCAAGAAATATGCTTGTGTTGAAAGGGAAAATTCTGGGAGGTTGCTAAACAATGACAAAGTGCTGCAGGAACAAAAAGAGCATTTGGACTTTAGGGTTTAGTGTTCTTCTGACTGTTCTCCTAATGGAGGCAAACAGTAAGAGCTTGAGAGTGAATAGTCTTTGTTCTCCATTTAGAAGCAGACAATAACAGATTTGCAGCTCCCTAGGAATCAAGATGTGAAAATCCACAAGTGAATTTAATGTTTCATTTGACATGATTGTTCAAAACTATCTCATGGGGATAGTGTTAAGAGATGAAGTTCCATAAGAAAGATTTAAAATTTACCTTTTTATTATTTTGCTGATTTGGAAAAAATAGTTTTCTAGTTTGTTGCTTCTCATGGTCTTTCTTTGTATTGAAATAATACTCTTACCACATGTTCACTAGTTTCCAAAAATGTATTTTACAAAATTATAATTTATCAAATTTATTATATGGAAATAAAGTAAATAAGACAATAAAAGAAATTCTGTCCTTTCTCCTTGAGAAGGAATCTAAGGCTTTATGAACAAAATTAGAAACAGAAGAAAATATATCAGGATATACAGTTCAGAGAAATCTTGGCACTGACTGTATCAGTAAATATTAGGTTTAGCTGCATTTAATACTTACCAACTTAACAAAAATGGAGGCTTAATTAAGCAAAATATATTTTTCTTCTATTAGCAAAGCCTGTTGGTGGGCAAATTCAGGCTGGTTTGGTTGTTTTATAGTTATCTTGGATTTAAGCTTGTTTCAGCTTTTTGCTTTACTATCCTAGCATATGTCTTCTTCTTTTTTTAAGGTTCACTACCTTTTTTATTTAAAGTAAGGATTCAAAAAAAAATTAGTCACTCAATACTTTCACAAAAAAGCAAAAAACAATACAGCCAATTGATCGATTTGAACTTACAAATGCATAAGTTTTCAACATTCCCCACAAAAATATTTCTACATACATGAAAATAGGCTGTCTGTAAAAAAAAAAAAAAAAAAAATTAACACAACAAACTCCAATAATTTCCTATAAAGAATACAAAAAGGAGCTGGAGACAGTAGGTGTTATACCTGTAATCTCAGCAAGGCTTGGGAAGCAAGAACAGGAGATCACAAGTTCGAAAG
>NW_025999982.1:26629195-26634500 GCF_001458135.2 Marmota marmota marmota
ATCCCCTGTGTGCCTTGAGAGACGCCGACCACTCCGTCTCTCTTACATCAATAATAGCAATTTACACTTCCTATGATTTGCACCTTTGTATTTTGCTGCAGAACCACTAGACTGCCTAAATTGTTAATATAATGAATGCTACAATTTGCATACCTTCTCAGAAATGTTTAATAAATACTACCATTGTTGGGATATGAAAGGAAATCTAAGTTTCAACATTCCCACAAAATATTTCTACATACAATGAAAATAGGCATGTCTGTGAAAAAAAGAAAAAAAAAAAAAAACACAACAAAACTCCAATAATTTCCTATAAAGAATACAAGGAGCTGGGAGCAGTGGTGTTATCCTGTAATCTCAGCGGCTTGGGAAGCAGAAGCAGGAGAATCACAAGTTCAAAGCCAGCCTCAGCAATAGTGAGATGCTAGCAACTCTGTGAGACCCTGTTTCTAAAATACAAAATAGGGCTGGGGATGCGGCTCAGTGGTTGAGTGTCCCTGAGTTCAATCCCAGTACAACAACAACAACAACAACAACAACAAAAAAGAATAGGGGGGCCAGATAAAACTTGCCAGTATACAATAGAGAAACTGGCATAGACCCTTTATAATAATAAGTAAGTGGCCAACAAACTCAGACATATTCAGGCTCATAGAAGTACATACCATTGCAAAGTAAGGCTCTTAGGTATGTCTCTATTCACCTGTTGAATTATGTTTTTTAATGAGACTACAGGAAAAAAAAAACACTTTAAAATGTATGTCCCATGAATGTTTGCAGTAAGATAATTTTACTCAGGATCTTATCAATAGTACATAAATATAATCAAATATTTCTCATCTTAAGCACACACACACCAAAATATACACCTTATATCTCTCCACAGTTAAAGCCTATTCCTCTACTCCCTGAATTGCAAAGATCCTTGGATTTCTGTTCTTTCTCTGGGAGCATTAGATGCCTCCCTCTCATCTTCTCTTCAGTCTCTGTTCGCACCACTTCATGGTTGGTCAGCAGTGGACCCTGTGTGATGTTCACTTCTGAGCTACGTGTTATGAATCAACCTAGCATATGTCTTCTATTCTCAAAGTTATGATTCCAATGGCTTCTGACATTCAAGTCATATTGTCTATATTCTATGCTTCAGGAAGGAGGAAGGATGGGGGGACAGGGCATACTGCTCCTAAGGAGGTTTCCCAAAGGTCAATGACACAGTTCAAAACTTCTGCATGTGTTTGATTGTCCAGGACATAGTCCCATGGCTACACTCTGCTTTAAGGGAGGCAGGGAAATTTTAGCTGGGTACATCACTGTCCCAAATAATATCAGGGGTGAATTAATGAAAAAGTTGGACAAAATATATTGGACAGACAACTAGTAGACTCTTCTAGAACTAGTTTAATTCTCCAAGTCAAAATACCATATTTTCTAATTTTATGTTTGTATATGTATGTGTATATATATATATATATATATATATATATATATATAGTGCATGTTTGTGCATGTTATGTTTTTATATTTTACATATATTTAATATATCTAACTACATATCTGTTTTAATAAAAACTAATACCAGTCATTGGTAGAAAGAACAATGCCTTTAGAGAAAAGCTCTGTCATTAAACAGACATATGAAACTTATAAATCCAATGAAAACCTTTGATAAGGAAATATTTCCCAATATTTGTGTTTATAAACACAAAACAAAAAGTACAACTGATGATAACTTTGGAATGATAAACAACTTTGTTCTGCTAGGACTACCACTTGGATAAAAGAGAGGTATTAATTCAAGATGTCAATGGGTTAGGGAGCAGGAGTCCACCAAAACTATTTTTCAAGAACATTTCAGTGTACATTGAAATATGTACTTAAGTGCTGCTTTTTTTATATGTGTCAACCTAACTTTTTTCTTTACAGATGCTGAAATAAGGGGAAATGTGAAAGACAGGCCGTCCTCATCTTCCCACTGAGCAAAAGGAAAGGCAATTTTCCTCAGCTCTTAAAGAAGAAAAATGCAGACCACTCAAAGGCTGCCTTCAGCTCCGAGCAGGAGGAATCAGTTTCCTGAGCACTTTCGTGTGTGGCCACAATTGCCCTTGTCACCTCATTCCCCTCTGGGATTGGGCTTGATCTTTTAACATTTCTTTGTAACCATGAGCTGGAAAATACAGATTTAAACATTGTGGGAAATGAAGGAACCTGAGATGCTTTTAACAGCAGGGTAATGAAACAGCTGTTGAGTTGGAGAGAGGAAGCCTGATCATATCAGAGTGGATGCCATCAAAAGAGTTATGAGCTTACATGACAGAAAATTACGTGTACTTGAAATATGCCATTACAAAATGCCAGCCTGACATTAAGCTGCTTTACAGAGGTATCTTGTCCTTAAATAGCCTGGTGATCATCCATGTCCCTGCAGCGCTGCTTTCCTCCCTGATTTTGTAATACCCTAGCGTGTCTTTAATCACTGCAAAGAGTGTCATCAACTTGAAATCATTCTTCAAAGAAAATTAATTTTAATTTCCATTGACATCCTAGAGAGATTTCTTTTCAGTCAGGATGGCGATCCAGCCTTCTTTCCTACAATGACAAGTGGTACCAGTGCCCTGTAGAGGAAGAGTACTACCTTGACCACTCTTGATAAACATTTTTTTTTTCTATATGTTCAGTGATGTGTTAAGCACTTTCATGCATTTTCTGACTTAATTTTCATGAACTCTACAAGTTAGATTCTATTATTAGACTCACTAAAGATGTGGTACAGAGAGACCAAATGACCTGCCCAAGGCCACTCTGCTGGCTAGTCAGTAGTGGTGTGGGAATTTTAACCCAGGCAGATTTATTCCAGAGTAGTGTATGCTCTATTGTCTTTCTCAAGGGCTGTTTTCCCATGAAGATATCCAAGTTTGGCAGAATAAGGTAAATTACCTAAGAAATATTTATCGAAGGAATATGAGGACAAAAAGACAAGATAAAACATCCCCTCTTTATTTTTGCAATGATGTGGCTAAGAAAACAAGAAAAAAAATCATACATTATTGTAATAGGCAAGGGGAAGTGAGAATGAGGAATGCAGAGGTGAAAAGTTAAGCTCTTTACAAGGGAAGACAGCTGCAAATTTTCCATTTGCAATGTTTGTTTGCTTAGCTCTATTCATCACTGTCACCCTCCCTCAAGAATGAATTCCCCAATGGAAATATCAGCAGGGTAGAAAATGTTAGAATTACATGCTCTATTATTCCCCAAAGAATATATTAGGATGGTAGATGTGGACATAATTTGAAAGAAAAGTGCAATGGAGGAGACACAACTGCTGATGAAATGAACTACTTGATTTTTCATCCTCTGGTATTAACAAAAAGGTTGAAAGATCTTATTCTGTGCTTGTTCTACTGTGTAGTTTTAGTTTTGCTATAGGTTAGGCTTATTAATTTGCTCTATGTTTTTCTCTAATAAGTATTTTTTTTTTGCATGTCTGGACTTTCTCATAGAGGTCATCCTAGTAACAGTGAATTGTCTGAGATGATTTGGGGTACCACCTCACACTAGATTGTGGAGTATACAAAGTATCAATTCTTGTTTGATGTAAAAATGGCTCCTGGAGGAAGCTAACACCAGAGTGGACATTTCAATGATTATTATGGGATCTTAATGTACTAAGCTGTTGAGAGCCACAGCCGAAGGGGCCCCAGCAAACTTCCAGCTGCCGGCTGATGATTGGCTCACAGCGGCCCCAGCAACATCTAGCTGATTGGCTCCTCTGCGGTGATGCTCATTGGGCTGTTTCCCTGCCCTTTCAGACCACGGAGCTGCTCATTGGGGGACTTTTTTGGCTCCGCCCACATGACCCAGCCAATTGGCCTCAAGAGCAGGAGGATTGTGGGAGGTGGAGAGAAGCTTGTGTGGGAGAGAGAGGCTTGTGGAAAGCCGGTGGTGGCAGTTGAGGCTCTGAGGGTTTTTCCTGAGAGGCTGTTTTGTTTGGCGTGTGTGGTTCTAAAAATAAAGTTAGTTTCTTTTGACAAGTGGCTCCTGATTGTGCCCAGCCAGACTGCGGCATTTGGTGGCTCGCACAGGGAGCGACTGAGGGTAAGTGAACTGCTCGCCCCTGAGGGCAGGGCAAGAGGATGGGTAGCCATTTTAAGATTCTTCTTTTGTTATTTTGTTTCACTTTTGTTTTAAGTTGCCTGTCCCTGGAGATGTGTAAGATGGAAGAAAAACCACTCACATCTGAGGAACAGATAGGGAGAAAGGACGGATGGACATTTCAGGAGGCTATTATAATGATTTTGTGTTGTTTCAATTTTGTTTCACTCTGTTTCAGTTTTGTTAGGCGTTATCTTGTTGGGTTGTATTATAGTAGAAATACGGGATCAGAAATTAGTAAAAAACAAACTGAAAGAGTGTTAAGTAAATTGTTAGAGGAAGGAGACATCTCAGTAAAATCAAGAACAATCAGGGCATACGTTGATACAATACAAAAATGTAGCCCATGGCTTTTTAAGGAGGAGTTGTTAAATATATCACAATGGAACCATCATGGTGAAGATTTAAAAAGAATAGAAAAGAAAAGCCCAGGGACTCTGCCAGTTGGCACATTGCCATTGTGGACGTTCATATCTTGTTTGCTTAGTCCAAAGCCTTCAGTTCAGACAATGGTAGAGGAAGAAGAAGACATAATGATTCAAGTAAAAGAGAAGGTCTCTCAAGTTAGTCAGACAGAGGAAAAGATTCAAGTAAAAGAGAAGGCCTCTCAAGCTAGTCAGACAGAGAAAGAAAGTGTAAAACAGAAAAAGCCATCAGGGGGAAAGTTACAACAGGAGACTGCTACTAACACCTTTCTATCACCAGAGGACGTAAGTGTCCAACTAACAAGGCCACCTCCATATGCTGGGAGGTCCCCAACCCCCGCAGTTGATAGTTGGGATCCTGAGACAAGATCTCAAATATTAACATGCCCTGTATTTGAGGCAGGAGGGCAGCGATTTTACCAAGTTTTAAATTTCAAAACAGTGAAGCAGCTAAAAGAGGCTGTAACAACCTATGGTCCTCAAGCACCCTTCACTGTAAGCATGGTCGAATCCATTAACAACTTGAACATGACGCCAGCAGATTGGGCTAATATGTGTAAAGCTGTGCTAAATGGAGGACAATACCTGTTATGGAAGGTTGCCAATGAGGAATTTTGCAAGGAGACGGCTAGGCGAAATGCAGCAGCTGGTTATCCTCAGAGAAATCTAGATATGTTGTTAGGAAAGGGACCTTATGAGGATCAGCAGCAACAAATTGCATATGATCCTGG
>NW_025999982.1:26637778-26756986 GCF_001458135.2 Marmota marmota marmota
ATGTTGAGAGCCACAGCCAAAGGGGCCCCAGCAAACTTCCAGCTGCCAGCAAACTTCCAGCTGCCGGCTGATGATTGGCTCACAGTAGCCCTAGCAACATCTAGCTGATTGGCTCCTCTGCGGTGATACTCATTGGGCTGTTTCCCTGCCCTTTCAGACCACGGAGCTGCTCATTGGGGGACTTTTTTGGCTCTGCCCACGTGACCCAGCCAATCCGCCGTCCTCAAGAGCAGGAGGATTGTGGGAGGTGGAGAGAAGCTTGTGTGGGAGAGAGAGGCTTGTGGAAAGCCGGTGGTGGCAGTTGAGGCTCTGAGGGTTTTTCCTGAGAGGCTGTTTTGTTTGGCGTGTGTGGTTCTAAAAATAAAGTTAGTTTCTTTTGACAAGTGGCTCCTGATTGTGCCCAGCCAGACTGCGGCACTAAGCTCTCCTTCCTTGAGCTTCAGTTTCTTTTCCACTTAGGCCTAACCTAAGAAGCCTGGGAGAGTCAGCAATATCACCAGTATTGCATGACAATCTAGAAGTGTGGGAAAATTAATGTCCTGTGGGAAAACTCTCAATCAAAATGAACCAAGAGCCAATGTTTAAGTGGTTTTCTCTTGAGCTTCTTAGGCAGATAATTCTGGCATAACCATTATATAGCTCTTCCCAAGATCCTAATGAAATCAAGCAAAATCGCCCATGGCCATACTCAACATCACATCTGCTTTTCTATGGACTTTTCTTTCTTTCCCCATTTTATTCTTTCTAAGGCTTTAATTCCTGTTTCTTGGGAGTTTTATATTTCCAAAATAAACAACTTAAATGCAAATTTTTATAGAGGTTCTGCTTTTGAGGGGAATTCAGGTGAACACAATGACACATCATGCAAGGAGCAATACCTAGGGGCTGAGTGATGATGGGGGCATTTGTCAAAGGGTGGCATTCATATTTAATATGGCTTTATCTCCTCCACCAAAACCCTGAAGATTGGAATCCTGGAGGGATTCTCTAGGATTTGCCTACTTCCATTTAAGTTATTTTCTTTATCTATACTGTCTTTTCTTTTTGTGTACTTTCTCTTTAGACAATCTACAGTCCTATATTTTTAACCTACATCTCTGTTTGGTGACTCCCCAATAATGTCTTCAGTCCTCATCCCTCCTCAGAGCATCAACATCATATATCCATCTGTCTCCATGTCCTTTCCATTTGGATGTCAAACAGGCATCTTTTTCTTTATCTTCACAAAATAAAACTCTGGTTTGCTTTCCTCTGATCTCCTATAAAATACTCTGTTATGTCCCTATTCTTCCTCATGGCAGCAACATCTACTCTGCCGTTCACACAAGTAAAACAATTCTACATGTTGTCCATGGGTCTGCCCATCTCACACTCTTCCCAGCAAGTTCTGTCAATTTTTTTTTTCTCGGAACAGACTTCAAATGCACCCAGTCATTTCTGTCTCCACTGCCATCCCTCTGTTCTATGCTTAATTATCTTTTATCATGACTACTATGATAGCCATCCAAAATCTCTTCTGTTATAGTCAAAATGGGTTAAGCTAAACATGTAAGTCTGTTTAAGACCCACCAATGGCTGTTCAAAAAACTTTCCAATGGCTTCTTAAGACATCTAGAAATGGAAATCCAAAACCTTCTCATATTTCTAAGGCCTTTTATGATCCAGGTCCTGGCAACAACATTTGTGATTTTCTTCCTTGCTCACTTGTTGCTGTAGACTGTTTATGTCTCCACAAATTCGTATGTCAAAAAAATTTCCCCAATAGAATGGTATTCAGAAGGGTGGTCTTTGAGAGTATATGATTAGGTCATGGGGCAAAGTCTTCATGAATGAATTTAGTGACCTTATAAACCAGCTGGATAGTCTTTGTATCACTGGGGATATATTGAGAGGACTAACCAGGAAACCAGCCCTCACCATAACAAGATCTACTGGCACTTTTACCTTGGACTTCTCAGCTTCTGTGATGGGGAAATAAATATATGTTTGTTCTTTATAAGCAACCCAGTCTGTAATATCCTGCTACAGAAGCCCAAATGGACTATGATGCTTACATACCTGTCTCAGCACCCTTTTATGCTTCCAAAAGCCCAGGTTCAATCTTTGCTTGTCTTCTATTTTCTGAAACTTCTATCTGGACAGTTTCTTTTCCTGTATTTTATGTGGCATGCTCCTTATTCCTTAGGTGTTCATTCAAATATCTCCTTTGAGAGTTGTTGTCCTGACAACCTGTCTACAATAATGCCCTTTACCATAGTTACTGTCTCTCACTATGGTTTATTTCTTTCATAATTTCTTCTCAGAAGTTTGTTTTTGTGTCTTGAACCATTTTTATTTTATTTTCATCTCCTCAATTAGCAGGCTAGTTCTGTGAGGGCAGGAGTTTCTTGACAAGCTTTAAATTTCTGATACCTTTACCTGGATTTGTAGCTTTGTAGTACATATTAATGGATAGGCTGATTATTTTGAGAAATTCCTCTGGATGGTACATGCAGGAGTTTTTTTCTTACTTGTAGTCTAATAAATTTTGTTTTATTTTTCCTGTATCAATAATCAATAAATCTCTGCATCTTTTGAACCCTAATTGAAATCCAAGAGATGGGAATAAACAATCATTTTTTGGTGCATGAATATGTGAAGATATATAAATATAAATCTTCATTTCTTATTTTATATGATTAATCAGTCTTCAACTGGGAAGCAAAATGATGACTCATTCCTTAGTAATCAAATTTATTGCAACCAATTGCATTTTCAATTTTTTTTGTTAATTTTTAAAATATATGTTATTATTAGTGCATTATAGTTTTATAAGATTGTGAGGTTCAATTTTGACATATTTATGAATTGCATATAACATAATTTGCTCCATTTAAATCCCCAGAACTACTCTCTCTCCTTTTTTCCTTACTCACCCTGATACCCTATCTCTACTTTATTGGTCTTCCTTCTATTAATCCATTTTTAAATTTGTGCATTATAGTTATACATAAAAAAGGAATTTATTGTGATATACTCAAATATTCACATAGCAAAGTTTGTTCAATTTTATTCTGAAATTCCTCCCCTTTCTCATCCCTGCTCATGTGCTCTCTATTCCCTTTTTCTACTCCAATGCTTTCTTTTCTATTTTCATGAGATTCACTTCCCCCTTTAAAAAAAATTTCCTTATTTCTTGCTTGCTTCCATATATGAAAGAAACATTCAACCCTTGACTTTTTGAGCTGGTTTTACTTCACTTAGCATGATGTTCTCCAGTTCTATCCATTTAACAGCAAATGACATGATTTTATTCTTCTTTATGGCCGAGTAAAACCCTTTGTGTACATATGCCACATTTTCTTATACCGTTTGTCTATTGAGGGTCATCTGGTCTGGTTCCATACCTTGGTTATTGTGAATTGCCCTACTACAAATGATGGTATGCATATATCATCTTCATATGGTAGGCTGGTTTTAGTTCTTTTGGATAAATATAAAGGAGTGGGATGGCTATGGCCTTGAAGAAAGAGCTTACAGAAAGGAAAAAATCTTTGCTAGCTACTCTTATGACAACAGATTAATATTTAGAATATATAAAGAACTGAAAAGCACCCCGCCTCCCAAAAAAACTCCACCAAAACCCAACCAAATAACCTAATCAAAATGGGCATATGAAACAGACATTTCTCAAAAGAAGAAATGCAAATAGCCAACAAATATATGAAAAAATCAATATATTTAGCAATTAAGGAAATGCAAATCAAATAGACATTGAGATTTCATCTCACTCCAATTAGAATGAGAATCATCAAGAATACAAATAACAGTAAATGCTTGTTAGGATGTGGAGAGAAAGGTGCACGCATACATTATTAGTAGGACAACAAATTAGTGCGACCACTTTGGAAAGAATTATGAAGATTTGTCAGAAGACTGGGAATGGACCCATCATTTGAAAAACTTTTATCTAAATGGAATGATTATGTTTGAGAAACACGAGGTTTTTTTATAGGAAAGGTCAAGATTTCAACTTCATGCAGTCTATGATGTTTTTCTTTTTATAAAATGGCTTTGATTAACATCTAGTATAACACTGCCTCACACTGAATAAAATTCTCAGGGGATGGGGAAGTAGCTCAGTGCTAGAGCACTTGCCAAGCATGAGCTCTGGAGTGTGATCCCCACCACCATGGGTTCTTGCTAATTTACACAGGCTGGCCTTAAACTCACAATTCTCCTGTCGCAGCCTCTCAAGCATCTGAGTTTACAGACATATGCCAACGTTCCCAGATTGTTTATTACCTCATGGTAAAAATAAAGATGAAACAGATCTGGTCCTGTGTTGATTAAATATTAATATGTTACTTTTTATTATTTCTGAAAGTATTTATATACACATTGATTTCATGCTGATATCAAAATAACACTAAATTCTTAGACAATTTGCTTCTTAAAGTAATCTTATAGCATCTTGTTATTTTGTACAATTTAGGCTTTCCACATCCTGAATTTTCCTAAGGAGAGGCATAGAATTGTTCTTCATAATTTAATTTCTTGGTATATAATAACCAAGTCATAATTTTGTTATGTTTAAATGTGAAACAATTGGGTTATGATATGTAAATTTATTACTCTTATGCCCTCAGTTTGCCAAAATGATATAAGATACTTTGGTTCCATGTATTGCTCTTGATTTTCCTTGTTACTTTCTTATTATTAGATTGACTTTGAGATTTTATAATGCAGAGGTTTTCTGCAGTCTAACCTCAGGGAAAGTTCATTATGTCTTTTGCAATTACTTGATAGGTATGAGAAACACCTGCTCAGTGATCAGTGTCAGTAGTGAGTCTTGTCTCAACTAATTTGAAAAGAACCAAGAAAAGAATCTGATGTATTTGATCCACCAGGTGCTATCCTTTATGTCTCTAAGTCACTTCTGTCCTCTTCATCTCTCTCTTCCTGTGCCACATGTTTAATGTCTTACCGTCAGTGCAGAGGGGTCCAGATCTCCCATACGGACAGAGGCAGACAAAGTCTGTTCCGGATTTGGGAACACAGGTGGCACCATTTCCACATGGGTTGTTTTCACAACTTGCAAACTGGCACAGCTTCCCTGAGTACAGCCTTGGACACTCACAAAACCAGTTGTCACTATCACTGAGAAAAGAAAAGCAATTTCAAAAATCAGAAAACAACTGATATTTTATACACATACATGCACATGTACTCATGCATATATAAATAAAACTACAAAAATTGCAACTTATCTAATAAGCGGAGTTTTTTCCCTTTTTTCTGTGTTTTAATGTTTGAGTATTTTTATCTGTGTGTTTTATATTGAAAGCAGATGGACAGCTTTATAGATTGTCAGAAGCAATGAAAGCTATTTTAAGCCATCTATTTTTGTTTTTGATATATCTCATCTTTTATTTCACACTAGGTGCCTTTTCAGGGATTCATTAAATATGTGTGCTGCTGCTTCAATAAAGTGCTTCAAATGTCTATTAGGAAAAGCCCTCTCAGGCTCAAAGCTCAGAGGAGAATTTTAAGCTGTGATAAGCTCCCTATATTGAGGGCAAAGTCCTCCAAAAGCTGCACTTGTGTAATTCTGAAAAAAGGCACAGTGGGGAGCTGTAATGACTATACAACTCTCCTACTTAAAATATGGTTTGGTGGCCCCAGGCTGTGAGTGTCTATGAAAGCAGAGCTCAGGAAAAAATACTCCTCTTACTTGCCAGGAAAGCATTCTCGGGAGGGGGAAGTGACTTAGAATCTGTTATTTCTGCCTTCCCTGTATCCATTCCCCTCTTTAAAGTAACAGTAGCCCCAGTTTCCTTGGCAGGACCCACCCATCCATCATTCTCAGCCATGTTGTCTACAAGGGGCAGACTCTATTCTTGCTACCACTCACAGTGTGCAAGATGGGTACATGGGGCACACCAGGCTGCCTGTGGAGAGTGCTCTTTTGAAGCTGCTAGTGGCATTTGCTCACCCAGAGGGAAAGCCTGGCTAAGAGTAGATAGATAATACCTAGCAAGGAAAATAGGGGTGATTTGGGGAGAGAGGTTACTGATGACATTATTTGGGCAGCAGAATCAGCTGTTACTGTGTAGTTACTTGAATATACATAGTCTACCCTCTTTTTATGTTTTTAAGCTAGTTTGAAATTTTTTTGCCATTTTCAATAATATGAATTTCATTCAATATGGATGTTCTTTTCTCCCCTTTCTCTCTCATTATTTCCTTAGTCCACATACCTTGCCATATGTGGATCTTTATTTTTTCCCCTGTTACATCTTACCTTTCAACCTGATTGTTAGCTCTTAAAGATAGTTGTCAGAACCAGCCTCCATAATTAGAAAGACAGCATATTTTGTCTTTATTATTCAGCCTCCTAATCTGGTTGTAGTCTTGCCTATACCATAGTATTTCTCTCTTGCTATTTTCATCTGTGTGGTCTTTTCCTTTTCAGTTCTCTCTTAATCCAAAATAAAGTTGCTCACAGGAAAGGACCATTTCTTCTATACTAACTAGTATTTAAGTGAATTGTGAAAAGGTTTGCTTTTCTGAAAATGTTTTTATTTTGATATTAATTCTTTGTGTTAGTGGGATAAAGTGCTATGGAGAAAGTTTATGTATCATATAACAGGAAAAGCTAGCTTTGTTGGCATGTAAGTCTTGGAGACCCTTGGATTTTACAAATGCACAGGCTAATCCTCTAAGCCATCAGTAATTTATTCCTTTTATAACTTTCAGGGCAATTTCATAGCAGTTTCACGTAGTGAACATATAAAATCACATAGGTTTTCAAGGTTGGGGAAAAAGTTAAAGATCAGTATTATGATGGTGATTTCCATTCTAGGATAATGTCTAGGAGTATAACAAATTAACTTTTTTTCAAGACAAAGGAGAATAGCACATATCTGAAAATCAAACCAATCTGAACACTAATTAAGTGCTTTGATCACATAGATCTTAATAGATTTGAGGTGCGGAAAAGGTGCTTTTCTGTTAAAAACCAAGGACAGCATGATTTTTATGTCCTATTGGTAAACCAAGTCTCCTTTCCTTTTTGCTTTCATCAGATGTTGTGAGAAGTTGGTTGTATTAATTTGTGTGGTGACAACTGTGTTTATTTGTGCATCAGTAGGCAGATATAGTGGAGAGGGAAATATAGTTTTATAGAAAATAGTTCAAGGATAGAGATAATCACCTTTTCTGGCTCTCTAAGGGCAAGTGTACAGCCCTTTGTCCCATCTTGATGTCCCTCAGCCTTTCATTAGTGACTGTTAATTTTAACCATTGAAGATTCTTCCAGATGATGGCACCTCTGTGTACTTCACTTTGAATTACACCTTCAAGTTTCAAAAGACTAGAGTGCCAGATATTTCACCAGTAGATTTTTTTAAAATCTATTTTTGCTACTGACTGTACCACATGTGAATCTAATGGTTTCTTCTATCCATATCTTGCCAAAGATCCCCATTTCTAGATCCAACTTATTCAGAAGCTACAAACTCAGAGATTTTCTCTGTCACTTAAGCCACTTTGATGCTTTTCCACATCCTGAAGCAGAAGGTAACACTGACAAGAAAAAGGAATACCCATTGATGGATTGTATATAAAACAGTAGACTTTCAGAAATAGTGATTGAAACAATATCATCCTTCTTTGCCCAGTTTATCTTGTTGAGACATTGCTGAGAATTTGTTTTGTACTATTTAGTATAACAAGTTATATGAGAATGTAATCACATGAAATGTACATTTTTTATATGAGAAAGTTTTAAAAATTTCATCCTTCATAAGAACAGCAAACCACATAGAAACTATAGTACAAATCCCTCTCTGAGGAAGTCGTGACATTTTTATGAATAAAAAGTAGGTCTGGGAAAGAATCCAGTTGTTGGTGAAGTTTTTACCTGTGCACCAGAATACCATATTTTTTGCCAGTTTCTTTCAAGCAATATTTCCTGTACACATATGTTATAGATAGAGCCATGTGCCAGAAAGTTAGTAAGACTCACTTCTATAGTCTTTGGGGAATACAATACATGAATAAATCTCTGTAACACACAGCATATGTAAAAAAGAAATGTAGATGCAGCAAGAATTTGAAACTTCAGCTCTGTAACATGTGAATTCCTACGAAAGCAGTTTTTGAGGCTTATCTGTGGTCCAATCACAGATGTTACTAGAGAGTTCTCTCTGTGGATTTTAAAGTGCATATTCCTCTGCTCTCCTGAGATTCTGATCTGGAAGTTCTGGGGTGAGGCCAAGATTTTGTATTTTTAAAGTCATCAGGTAATCCTCTTGTATAGTTTACTTTAAGTTTAAGGGCAACCCCCTGGGACAACTTTTCTTTTTAAGAGTAAAATTTGATGGGCATTCGTTACTATTGAGTTCTTAGCATGATGCCAGGGTATTATAATTTTATTACTCTTTGGACTATATTTTAACTTTTAACTAATATATATCTGAAAACAAGATATTTCTATATCAAGGTACAAAGATTAGAGAGCTTTTGCTTTACTAGCACAATATGTAGTCTGCTTCATATACAATTATACTTAACTATAACATGAAGGAGGAAACCATTCACTTAGTTGGTTTAAAGCTTAGTTTAAAAAAATACCATGCATCTAAATATATGTAAACATCTATATGTTTTGGCACTTTAACTGCCAAATATTAGATTATGAGTCTACAGTATGGTAAGCATATTGAGTGACTGTCATTGAGTTTCTATGGGTATTAAAATTATTTTTAGAAAAAAATTAGCTAATTAAAAAAATAAAAAATGTTGGTTTAGAAGAGGTGCCCGGTTTTTATATAACATAGCCAGATGCCAGGAAATCTTCTAGAACTAAAAGGATTTCTGCACATATTAGCTTAAAGAATTCTTCTTGCATTCTTTGTATCTAATGTATCATTAGCAGATTTCAAAGTTGGCCACCTGCAGTGTCAAGAGAGGGAGATTCTCAGTGGGAAAGTGTGCAGAAATGGATTCTTACGAGTAATGTCTCTAGATGTTTCTAAAACATAAAATCACTATTGGTGGAAACAACTCATCACTATGTATAGACTTTTCTATTTATAGCACTGCAGGCTTAAGAGAGAATGCAAATAAGATCCCAAGTAGCTGTGATTCCAGTCAAGCTTTCATTCTGTTTTCATGAATTTCACAACATCACAGAGTCCACTAATTACAGAGCAGTTCCTCCCCTCCTCCACAGGAATATTCCTCACAATTCTTGAATTCTTGTTGGAGGAGCTGTCAGCTGTGTATGGAGATTGAGATCCAGCACCATGGACAGCTTTCCTTTGTCTGTTTCTTGGGGAGCTACCTAAGTGCTTACTACTTTCTGCAGGAGGAAGCATCACTATGTTCAACAATTTTCTTTTTTTAACTTTTTAAAAAAGTAGCCAAGCATGAAAATGATAGAAAAATGAAAACCAAAATTGTCTCACGGTGGCCTAGAAAGTGAGCTTGGAAAAACACTGTCTATTTAATATACCCATGAACAGAGAGCTCAGGGAAAATGTCCTGATACAAGATTTTTTTTTTAAATATGAAAAGATTTTTATTAAAGGCAGAAACAAAGAGGTAAATTATGGAATCATATATGTGCTGAAATCATATAAGAAGTCATAATACATAAAACCAGGAGAATTTACAAACAACATAAACATATTTTTTTCTTCCTATTCTAGGTTATGTTCAATGCAATCTTGTAGGTGTTTCATGAGGAAAAATTGAATTTATGTTAAAAATCTCTCTCTCTCTTTCCTCTTCCTTTTTTCTCCTCTCCTTTTCTCCCTTCCCTCCTCTTAAAACCATGGTTCCTTTCACAGAGAAGTTTTCATTGGTGAAAAAAGATGATTAGATTTCCATTCCAGCAAAAGTATTGGGACCGTCTATCCAGGAAGAGATATTCTTTTTATTTTTTTTAAATTTTAATTCATTCTTTTTAGTTGTATATAATATTAGGATATACTTTGACATAATCACAAAAGCATGAAATATACTTTTCTCTAATTCTCTCCCCTGCACTACCCCTCTTCATGCCCTTGGTCCCCTCCCTCTATTCTACTGATCTTTCTGAAATTTATTTATAGTTTTTTTAAAATTAGTTTCCTGTGGATATACTTGATGTTGGGATTTAGTGTGGGACATTCGTTTATGTACACATGAAAGTTTGGTCAGATTCATTACACAGTTCTTCCCTTTCCTCATCCTTCTGTCCTCTCCCTTCATCCCCTTTGTATAATCCACTGATGTTTCTCTATTTTGATGAAATTCCTTCTCCCTTTTTTTTCCTGTCCAGGAAGAGACATCTTTTCCCTGTCTTTTGCTTTATGACTCTTTAGTCCTTATGAAATGGAGTAAAAATTTTGCTTTCAAGGGAGAAGCCTCAAAAATTTTCAAACCCCAAAGGGGGAGCTAACATGGTGAAAGTAATCATTTATCAAAATAAGTTAAATGGGATCTGTAAAAGAATGTGCCCAGCACACTGTTTGGCATTATCAGTTGCCCATTATATGCTAGGGAAAGAGGCATTGATGAAGCACATAACTAGTTGATTCTGAATGAGTAAGTGGTAGGATAAGAGCAATGTGATGAAATCTGGTGCAGTGGGCTGCAGAAGAAGGATGAGGTGTGGATTAATGACAAGTGACAAAATTAAATAATTCATTAGTAATTTTTCACTGAATGAATGTATCATTTCAATTTCTAAAATTACTGCCTCCAAGGGCTGGGTTTGTAGCTCAGTGATTGAGCACTTACTTGCCTAACGTGTGAGGCTCTAGGTTTGATCCTTAGCAATTAAGAAAAAAATTACCTCCTCCAAATAAAAATTATCTTAGAGTCTTATGATTAGGTTTTGTGCTGAAACAACAATTTCATAATAGAATTTGTGCCTCTGTTCTCATTGCAAAATTAGCCAGTCTCCAGTCTCATGAATGGTAAGTGCAATTTGGGTGGAATTTAATATAACAGAATCAGTAAATAATATGTTTATGAAGCTCAGGAGCTCCCAGGTAATATCCTGTAAAGATTATGTACCTATTTGGAAGCTATTTAAGACTAAGCTTTTGAATATGCTATTTTAACTCATATTATCAAGAAACAAAATTATCTTAAAATATTTAAGCCAACAACCCATTCCCTTGACTTTAATAATGTTCACATACATACAACTTCTAATCATATCTCACAATGGTGGATTCACCTATTGTCAGGAAGGTAAAAACACAGCATACAATGTTATAGTTATTCCTTTTAGATATTAAGATCTAGTTACAAAATTGCATAGAAAATGTATTCCTTATAAACACAAGGAATAGTAAATACCAATTCTCTAGAAAGGTACATATTTATGAACATTCTTTGTGGGTATGGCTTCATTCCCAGGTTGAATTTGCAATGAGAAATGTAAGTTTTTGCAGTTTCTCACTATTCCACATTCTTTCTGCCATTGAATTTTTATGCTTCAACTTTTGGTTAAGGGGGGTTAGATATCACAAAAATATAGGGTAGATCAAAGGGAGGGTGGAGGGACAGGAAAGGGGAGGAAACAGGAAATGAATTTAATAAAATCATGTTATATGCATATATGGAAAACACCACAGGTGATTCTACCTTTATGTATACATAGAAATCACCAATCAAAAATAAATAAATAGAGGAACAAAAGAAAGATTAATAGAATACAGGAAGGAGATTGGGGGGAGGGGGAGGGAATAAAGGGTAGGGAAGGTAAGGTGAGGGAGAATGGGGATTGAATCAAATTTCTTGCATATATGATTTTGTCAAAATGAACCCAACTGCTATGTATAGCTATAATTTTCTAATAAAGAAAAGAGAAAGAAAGAAATTTAGATTTCTTGCCTATAAATACATTGATTCAGCTGGCTTGCCTTTAATGTATGTGTTTTCTGTCACTGAGGACAAGAAGGTGACCTTTGGAATTGTCCCAAATTTCTTATATAGAATCAGTGGGGTTGAGCAATGTACACCAGAGATTACTAATGGGCAAGATGTATAATGCCACCTATCGAAACCACATGATTTATTTAGATTATAATTCTAAATCCCAGACACAAGTTTAGGGGGCTAATTATAAGAAACAAAATCAAATTCACCACTCAATATTTACTACCATGCAAGAGATCATTTTCTTGTTTTTGGCCCTAGTGTAGATCTTCATATCATGGGGCTTCCTCCCTGTAGCATAGACTACATATTTACATTATCCTAAATAACAATGCAAACTTATCTGGCAAGATATTTTCATTAATTTTGGCTTTGATTCCTTTTCTCCTTCAACACATCATTTGTTCCATCCACTTCAATCAGAGCAATGTATTTGAAGCATAGAGCATAAGTAGGACTGAGTTGAGATACAAGATGACTCTGACCTTGTTAAGAATTTGAGCATCAATTATCAGTGAGCATTAGGCATCAAAGGGTTTTGGTTAGGGAAGTAATCATACTGTGTTTTAGAACTATCATTTTAGGACTACAGTATGGAAAATATAGTAGAGAGCAGTAAATCTGGAACAGAGTGTATCAGTTATTAATTTACTGTCTCTCAGGTCCAGATCCACCTTTTACTTCCCTTCTTTGTGGTACAAAAATGACCCTTTGCCAACTAAAAGGATGTTAAGCTTTATTAGTATGACGCTGAAAAAGCGTTTTTTTCTTCCATGGGAGTGGTGTACTTCCCTCTCTTCTTACTTATGTTGGAGGCATGTGAAGAAAACTCAGTTATGCTCGCCCTCCAGCAAGACTCTGCAGAACTTCCGCAGGAAGAAAATTGGCCCATGCCCCATCTGAAATCCCAGCTAGAATCCCAGGTGCCCTAGTGGGCAGATTCCCAGCAATTTTCAGCAGCTCCTTTGCCCTTCAGGCTTTTTAGGGAGCTTTCCTGCCCACTAGTGGGTGGTCTAAACAGTTTTACAAGTGCTCTGGTGAGCAGAATTCTACCAAGTTCAGGAGCACTACTGTGGGTGATTTCTCAGTGAGCTCCCTAATACCCTATAGGGCAGCTTCCAGTGAGTTTCAGGAGTGCCCAGAAAGTGGCTTCCTAGTAAGTTTCTTTAGCACTCCAATGCATAGCTTTCTCCTTCCAGTCCTGGCCTGAGGCTCTTCAGTGAACTGTCATCCAATGACCACAATCTCCCTGACATGCCTTAGTACCAGCTTGTGGGTGTATGTGTGTGTTTTCCAATTTGTTCCTTCCTTGGGTTCTCTTTCTCAGCCCTAGTGATAGGAATGTCTTCCTATATCCACTACACTACACCTGAAATCTTTAATGTATCCTTTACTTCTTAAAAGTTAATCACCTGGTATTAATTACTTTTTTTTTTTTCAGTGCATGGGACCAAAACCAAGACCTTGCTCATGCTGGAAAAGTTCTGTGCCATTGAGCTGACTCCTGACCAGACCCTGAGTTATGTGCAGAAATTCAAGAACAACTATAGATAAACTCAGTGGAAATAGGAATGGACAGAAGTGATATGAGAGATGTTCAGGAGGAAAAATGTCTCTTTATCTTGATGTTTGGTTTCTGGTTGGGCAATTGAGTAGATTTTGGTGCCATTTTGGAACTAAAGAATACACATTTAGAAAGTAGGGGTAGAATATAATGAGTTCATTGTTGTGCATATTATCGGAAGCATCCACAGATGTGCTAAAAATGTGCTATGTAGAAATGTTATAAATATAAGCAGATTTTGATTAAAATTAAGAGAACCCATGGATGATAATGCTAGTTGGTAGAGGGAGAGAGATAACTGAAGGAGAGAAAACTTTGACTCCAATACCTTAAGTATTTAAAGTGCTAAACCAGCTATTTATAGTGAAACAAGGATGTTTGCACTAAAAATACTTACACATTGTATTTTTGTTATCACTAAATGGAAAGATATCATGTGTATAGTGACATGGTGTGGTAGAGTTGTTTTTACGTTTAAAGGAATACATAATCTCATAAGTGCAATTGCCATGGATTACATAATTATGAAATATCTGTTCTTCCTGAGGACATTTTGGTTAGCTTCTTGGGCACAGTCATGAAGATGAATGCTATGTCTATCAAGGACAAATGGCTGGACAAAAACCACCCAACTCATTTTCATGCATTTATTTAAAATGATTATGATGATGAGTCTTTATAAAATGAAACTTCTGGAAAGAGTGCTAGAAGGGACAGGATGCTAGGACAATAGGAGTCAACTGGAACAGTCCCAGACACCTGGGGGATGATCACCCTCTATTTCCCTTAGCCTATTGTTATTCCAAATGTATTAATTAAATGCAAAGATTTCTCATTTTAAACTAATTGTGAAGTAGAAAGGCTGTGATTTTATTTTAACTATTTAACAATTTTACCTATTTAATATAACTGTGGTATTATCATATTAGGGTTCAAATATACACATATTTAGGGTATGATCTTAGAGGGATATTGTGTTATGCTGATGAAACTGGGATACTAAGATTGGAGAACTGGAAACAGCATCCCTGACAAAGGAGCTACTGAAAATAAATCCCTTCTTCTCTGCCTTTGAAATAATGAGCTTCTTCCCCCCCACCTTTTTTTTTCTTTTTTAATCCTAAAAAGAGTAATTTGAGTTTTAAAATACAAGAGATTGAAAGTGGCTTCAGGCCTTTTCAATTAAAAGTTTTAGTTTGGAACTTCTTTGCACCGGAAAAGACTGAATTTCTTCTTGGAGTCAGTTGATGTGACATTAGAATGGACAGTGCTATTTCTTTAAAAACCCTGTACAATGGCCAGCCCTCATCAAAGGGAACTTCTGCTGGAGGCAAGCTTCTCAGCTCTGTGACCTTATGGATGGAGAAGGACAGTTTTAAAAGGCATTTATACCTAGTTAACACTTTTTTTTTGACACTCTATTAGATGTGACAATTTTCTTTTACGTTAAATGGATTAAAAAAGAAGAAGAAGAAGAACAGTCAACTTTCCCTGCTGTTTCAATAGTTTCAATTAGTTTCTTTCCCCTCAATTGCTCCATCAGATGGGCCAGATAAGATTTCACAATTTGGGGGATCATTTTAAGCTTCTTTTACAGCAGTTTGTTATTTTTAAAGTTCCAATGATTCACTATAAAATGCATCTCCATCTGCAGGAAGCAATTCCTAAATTGCTTTACTCAACAAATCCAAAACTGCTAGGCTCACTATTGCACAGAAATAGAACTGGCTTGGAAAGGGATTACCTATTGGGTTCAGAAAACCTCTTCTGAGACATGTCATGGCATCAAGCAGATCTCTGAATGCCAGAGAGAACTTCTATTTTATTTTTTTATTTTAAAAGTAAGATTCATTTGAAGTTTTATTTTATTGTTTTGAACTATTTTCTGGTTTTAAAAGTTACATTTTCTGGCAAGTAACATAGATGGGTTATAATGCAAACTTTCCAGTTCAAACTGAATAAAAAATTTCTAAGCAACTTAAAATGGTACTTGAACAGACACATTTGAATACATTTTTTTTTTCTCAGAATTTATTCAATCTTCAGTTGAAATTCATTTCTGAACTCATGTTCCTTAAAGTTAATCCTTCTTATTTCCCACCCTGTGGCACATATATGCAAAATATTAGTCTTCAGCCTGAAGATGTTATTTCCATTAATCATATAGTTGAGTTGAAGTTTTGACATAAGTTTTATCTACATTAAAGAGCAAAAAGGGTAAGGAAATATTGACTTGTTTCAGTTGCTTTTAAATCTAATAAAAGTAAGAAAAAAGAAAAAGAAACCTGGGTCGAAAAACAGAACTTTAGTTATACCATTGCTATCCTTGGGACTTAGAAGTTTTACTATTCTACAGGATTTTTAAAGACAAGACACAACTTATATTATTAATACTATGTCAGCATTTTCCCAAACCCGATTTAGCTTCTTGAACTAGAAAAAAGATACACACTGAAAAGAACCTGCAGCCACTTTCAACCCTCTGATATCTAAAATCAAGTAATCTCTTTTTAAAAAGAACAAAAGAACTAGCTACTCTGGAATTTCTTCAGCAGTCATTTTATCCCCCCAAATAGTGTTAGTAACTGTCTCCATTCTCTTGGGAAGCCTGTAGGTATGAAGATCATGATGTATAAAACGGACTATTTAAGGGATACTACATCTTATTGCAAAAGATTTCACCGGAGTTTCCAGTAAATGGCTTTATACAAATATTTTTCAGGGATACAGCATTTTCTAAAGGCAGGACTATCATGTTGCATTTGATTTTGCACTGAAGTTCCTTAAAGATGTCCTATAAGCCTCCATGTGGGGAAAAGGGGAAGGCCTTTGACCCATTCTGCCATGCTTCAATCAGAGCTGGTTACTTTTATCTTCAGTCCTTCTCATCCATTCATCCACCCAACATTTACTGGACTTCTTCCCTAAGCCATGTTACTGCCAGGCACTGTAACCCTAGGGCGAATAAAATAGATATAGTCTCATTTTGCATTGTATTTGTAATCTGAATGAGGAAAATTAAGGAATTAAGTGGATAAATCTAAAATGACAAATTATGTTAAGTACTAAAAAAGAATATCACATGGTGCTGCAGAACACAGGAGGGCCTATTTTAAATGGGTGATCAAGGGAGCATTTTCAGTGGAATTAATAATTAAATTAAAAAGCAAGGAATTGGTGGGGAGTGAAACAGATCAAATTATATTATAACACATGTATGAATGTGCCACAATGATACCCACTATTCTACATAATTAGCATGCATCAGTTACAAAAAAAAAAGAAGTGAGAAATTGGGCTAGGTGGATATTGGGGAGTGTTTCAAACAGGGAACTGTATGTGTGAAGGTCAGAATGTGCCAATGATAGGCTTCTCACAAGGTCCAGCAGAACAGAATCCCAATAATAGTGACTCTATAACCCTTTTCCCATTGGCTTTCCCCCTGTTTTGTTTTCTTTCTTTCTTTTTTTTTGTCCAATACTTGCTCCTTGTGATGATCACTGTCAATAAGTTGCTTGTGTCTGACCTTGTGCTACCATCTCTGCTTTCTTGCCAGGGAACCAAAACTATGTCCCTGATCTCTGTTTTGTGAACCTTCTGTGTTTGGTTCCCAGTTAGGTCTTATGTGCTTTGCCTAGAAGTGTTTTTCCTCTTTGTATGATTTGCATAACTGAGGGCTCTTCCCTTGTTAAGTCTCAGACTACATGTTATCCCAAGAAGAGTCTGTCATCCTGTGTAGGCTCTGACTGCTCATCCTTAATTTCATAACTCTTAGTATATTTATTAAAACTGGTGACACTTGAAATGCTTTCATTTTTTACTAGTTTATTCAATTGCATATTGATGTGTTCTTCTATCTAGAGTGTGAATTCCAGGAGAGCAGAATCCTTACTGTGTTCTGAGGAACCATGTTTGCCCAGCCCAGGACAGTAGCTGGCACACAATGCTTACCCAAGGAATATCTGTTAAAGGAATTAACAAATGAAACTATATGAAATAATAGGTGAAATAATAAACTACAGAGTATAATGTTTTTCTTTTAAGAAACAAGTTCCTAAAGTGTTCTTACTACTGAGGAGATACATGTGAAACTTCTATAATTAAATAAAAAACAGCCAAAGATATCTGAAGTTTCTCTTACAGAAAACTTTTCACTTATATTTAGTTTCAAAAATCTCCTGACTAGAGATTACCTTTTGTTACCTTTGCAACAGAGGGTGTGGGCTGTCAGGGGACCTAAAGCAGCCATGCAGAATGCTGGGAGTACTGTACATCCTGATCTGGGTTGTGGTTACTAGGGTGTACACACATGTATAAACTCATGGGGTGCACTTGAGATTGTGTGCTTTATTCTATGTTAAGTTATTCTTAAATATCTTATTTAAATAAACCTTGGTCTAGTTTGATTCTTGAGCAAAAATACGAACTAATTTTATAAGTTTTTAAAGGCTTCTTTCATGTCAAATTTACTTTTCAAACAGTCGATCAAATCCTGATTTTTGAAATCTTAAGTGGGTCAAATAGGAACACCTTGAACATATTTTTACATTTAATATCAAATACTCTTTATTAACATAATGAAAAAATGCCATGTAAATTCTTAGAACAGAGAAGTCTTCTTTTTTTTTCCCTTGAGGATATTATTATTTTAAAATGTGACTTTGCTATAAAATATTACATATCAAATTGAAATACTTTATTAAAGATCATGGAAATGACATATCTTCAAGTTGTTTATTTTTGCATTAGTCCTATAAAAACGTTATATTGGCTACATGGAGCTCTTCCATTTTTATTGGATTTTATTGGATTTGTATTTGCCTCTCTTTCCATTTGGGTCTTATGCTAAATGACATAGCTAAATTAATACCAACTTATGTGTAGTTTATAAATGAAAATCTAATATCCTCCATTACCTTAATCAGGAATTATGTTTCATAAATAACAATTAAGTCTTTTTTGTAGTTCAGTAGTAATGCTTTTTTTTCTGCAAGGTACTAAGTAATTCAATGGTATTAGGGTAGACCTCAATTCTGGACAAGTAGGCTGCTTCTTTTTGTGGTGTAGGTTGAAAAGCTGGATGTTCTCCAATTAAAAATTTTATGTCCATTGTCTCATGGCTGCTCCATGAGAATCAATCCTCTGTGCTTGACTCTTTTTGGGCAGAAAATTAGACATTCTTCTCATAATCTAAGGACGATTTCAGTGTCATCATCTTAATGACACAGTGGCCAGAAGTAATTTCTCTTTTCTTTGACATAGTCATACTTTTGCTTATCCATTCAGGCATTCAAAAAATATTTATGAAGTCCTGACACAGGCCACAGGTTGGTCTTTAGGATAGAAAGACATAAAGCATGACTGTAACTTACCATGATTTTAGTCTCAATTAGTAGTTCTTAATTAGTTTTACAGATAAATTGCTAAGAAATTGACAAAAATACAGATTCAGCCAAATCTGCCTCTGCCCACCTGCTTGGGACCCAGGCCCAGGGTAGGCCTGGGTCTATCCCGCTACCAGCAGACACCCGCTGGAGCTCAGACTCTGGCACAGGACCACCTCCGCAGACCTGCCAGGCCCAGGGTAGGTATTAGTCCACCACCCTACCTCACCTTCCTCCTGGGAACCCAGGCCTAACCTGCTTCCATCTTGGGACACTGCAGATATCGCCATAGCCTTCCCCATGCAGTAGCCTCTACCTTTTACAACAGACAGGGCCTAGAAGCAGCTGCATCTAAGGGCAGGCATCCCAAAGACAGTGTAAGCCCACCCCTTCAGACCCATCTCTAAAAGACCTGCACCCATCTTGGGACACCTCCAATGCTATCTTGAGTCACCACCTTTAGTTGCTGTAGCATACACTGAGGGACAGCTGCAGGGTCTGGAAGCCTAACATCAAGGTGAACAGATAATCTGCATGGATACCAGAAGATTATAGAGTAGAAACTGTAATATCTCAGATCCACACTGCAAGAAAGGAAGACACATAAACAATATGAAAAAAACAAGGGAGGAAAGTGCCCCAAACAAACCAGGATACAACAATAACAGAACCCATGGACAGCAAAGTTGATAAAATGTCAGAGAAGGAGTTCAGAAGGTTCATAATTAAAATGATCTATGAATTAAAGAATGACTTAAATGAGCAAATACAGGCAAAAGTGAGTTGGAAAATCAAATACAAGAGGTTTACAGGATGCCAAGTGTACAAAATTACAACAGATCCACACCAAGTCACATTATAATGAAAATGCCTAACATACAGAATAAGGATAGAATCTTAAAGGTTGCAAGAGAGAGGGACCATATCACATATAGGGGGAGACAAATTCCTATTTCAGCAGATTTTTCAACCCAGATCCTCAAAGCCAGGAGATCCTGCAACAACATATACCAAACTCCAAAAGAAAATGGATGTCAACCAAGAATTATATTCAGCAAAATTAAGCTTTAGATTTGATGATGAAATAAAAACAAAAGTTAAAAGAATTTACAACTAGAAAGCCTGCACTAAATAATGTCCTCTGTGAAATATTCCATGAAGAGCAAATGAAAAAAAATGATGAAAATCAGCAGACAAAGGTATTACACTAAGAGAAAAACTAATCGAAGGGGAAACCAAGTAAAATTAACAAAAATAAACAAAAATGGCTGGGAATACAAACCATGCCTCAATAATAACCCTGAATGTTAATGGCCTAAACTCACCAATCAAAAGACATAGACTAGCAGACTGGATCAAAACAAAAAGACCCAACAATATGCTGCCTCCAAGAGACTCATTTCGTAGAAAAAGACATCCACAGACTGAATGCGAAAGGTTGAGAAAAATAATACCACTCACATGGACTGTGGAAGCAAGCAGGGGTTTTTATCCTCATATTAAATAAAGTAGATTTCAAGCTAAAGTTAACCAAAAGAGATAAAGAAGGCCACTACATACTGCTCAAGGGAGCCATACATCAACAAGACATAACAATTATAACTATATATACCCCTAATAATGGAGCATCTATGTTCATAAAACAAACTCTTCTCAAGTTCAAAAGTCAAATAGACCACAACACAATAATACTGGGTAACTTTAACACACCTCTTTCACCACTGGGTAGATCTTTCAAACAAAAGGTGAACAAAGAAATTATAGAACTCAATAATACAATCAATAACTTAGCCTTAACTGACATATATAGAATAGTTCATCCTTCAATGAGCAAATACACATTCTTATCAGCAACATATGGATCCTTCTCTAAAATAGACCACATATTATGCCACAAAGCAACTCTTAGCAAATACAAAAAAGTAGAGATACTACCTTGCATTGTATCAGATCATAATGGAATGAAACTAGAAAACAATGATAATATAAAAAATAAAAGCTAATTCCAACACCTGGAGAGTAAATAATACACTACTGAATGAACAATGGATTGCAGAAGACATCAAGGAGGAGATTTAAAAATTCATAGAGGTAAATGAGAACACAGATACAACATCTCTGGGATACTATGAAGGCAGTACTAATAGGAAAGTTCATTGCATGGAGTTAATTCCTTAAAAGAAGAAAAATTCAACAACAACAACAAAAATGACCCAACATTGCATCTCAAAGCCCTAGAAAAAGAAGAACAAACCAACAAAAAAATTAGTAGAATACAGGAGATAATTAAAATCAGAGAGCTGGGGATGTGGCTCAAGCGATAGCATGCTTGCCTGGAATGCGTGTGGCCCGGGTTCGATCCTCAGCACCACATACAAACAAAGATGTTGTGTCTGGCGAAAACTAAAAAGAAAATACATATTAAAAAATTCTCTCTCTCTCTCTCTTGTGCTCGGTTCGGCAGCACATATACTAAAATTGGAACGATACAGAGAAGATTAGCATGGCCCCTGCGCAAGGATGACACACAAATTTGTGAAGCGTTCCGTATTTTTTTCATGGAGTTCATTCCTTAAAAGAAGGAAAAGCCAACAAATAAATGACCTCACACTACACCTCGAAGCCTTAGAAAAAGAAGAACAAATCAGCAGAAAATACAGTAGAAGGCAAGAAATAATTAAAATCAGAGCTGAAATCAATGAAATCGAAATAAAAGAAACAATAGAAAAAATTGACAAAACTAAAAGTTGGTTCTTTGAAAAAATAAATAAGATTGATAGACCACTAGCCACGCTAACAAAGAGAAGAGAGAGAGCTCAAATCACTAGCTTATGGGATGAAAAGGGCAACATCACAACAGACAATTCAGAAATACAGAAGATAATTAGAAATTATTTTGAAACCCTATACTCTAATAAAATAGAGGATAGTGAAGGCATCGATAAATTCCTTAAGACATATGAACTACCCAGATTGAGTCAGGATGATATAAACAACTTAAACAGACCAATATCAAGTGAGGAAATAGAATAAGCCATCAAAAGACTACCAACCAAGAAAAGCCCAGGACCGGACGGATATACAGCAGAGTTTTACAAGAACTTTAAAGAAGAACTAATACCAATACTCTACAATCTATTTCAGGAGATAGAAAAAGAGGGAGTACTTCCAAATTCATTCTATGAGGCCAATATCATCCTGATTCCCAAACAAGATAAAGACACCTCAAAGAAAGAAAACTACAGACCAATATCCCTAATGAATTTAGATGCAAAAATCCTCAATAAAATTCTGGCAAATTGGATACAAAAACATATCAAAAAGATTGTGTACCATGACCAAGTGGGATTCATCCCTGGGATGCAAGCCTGGTTCAATATATGGAAATCAATAAATGTAATTCACCACATCAATAGACTTAAAGATAAGAACCATATGATCATTTCGATAGATGCTGAAAAAGCATTCGACAAAATACAGCATCCCTTTATGTCCAAAACTCTAGAAAAATTAGGGATAACAGGAAATTACCTCAAAATGGCAAAAGCTACATACTCTAAGCCTCATGCCAGCATCATTCTAAATGGAGAAAAATTGAAGGCATTCCCTCTAAAATCTGGAACAAGACAGGGATTTCCTCTCTCACCACTTCTATTCAACATAGTTCTTGAAACACTAGCCAGAACAATTAGACAGACGAAAGAAATTAAAGGCATAAATATAGGAAAAGAAGAACTTAAATTAGCACTATTTGCTGATGACATGATCCTATACCTAGCAGACCCAGAAAATTCAACCAAGAAACTTCTAGAACTAGTAGATGAATTCAGCAAAGTGGCAGGATATAAAATCAATACCAATAAATCAAAGGCATTCCTGTATATCAGTGACAAATTCTCTGAAATGGAAATGAGGACAACTACTCCATTCATAATATCCTCAAAAAAAAATACCTGGGAATCAACTTAACAAAAGAGGTGAAAGAGCTATACAATGAAAACTACAGAACCCTGAAGAAAGAAATAGAAGAAGACCTTAGAAGATGGAAGGATTTACCTTGCTCATGGATTGGTAGAATTAATATTATTAAGATGGCCATACTACCAAAAGCACTTTACAGGTTCAATGCAATTCCCATCAAAATCCCAATGACATTCCTTGCAGAAATAGAAAAAGCAATCATGAAATTCATCTGGAAAAACAAGAGACCCAGAATAGCTAAAGTAATTCTAAGCAGGAAGAGTGAAATTGGTGGTATCGCAATTCCAGATTTTAAACTATACTATAGAGCAATAGTAACAAAAACAGCATGGTACTGGCACCAAAACAGGCTGGTAGACCAATGGTACAAAATATAGGACACAGAGACAAATCCACAAAATTACAACTACCTTATATTAGACAAAGATGCTAAAACCATGCAATGGAGAAAGGATAGCATCTTCAACAAATGGTGCTGGGAGAACTGGAAATCCATATGCAACAAAATGAAATTGAATCCCTTTCTCTCACCATGCACAAAAGTCAACTCAAAATGGATCAAGGAGCTAGGAATCAGACCAGAGACTCTGCGTCTAATAGAAGATAAAGTTGGTCCTAATCTTCATCACGTGGGGGCAGGCCCCAAATTTCTTAATAAGACACCTATAGCACAAGAGTTAAAACCAAGAATCAACAAATGGGACAAATTCAAACTAAAAAGTTTTTTCTCATCAAGAGAAATAATATGTGAGGTGAATAGGGAGCCTATATTCTGGGAACAAATTTTTACCCCTCAAACATCAGATAGAGCTCTAATCTCTAGAGTATACAAAGAACTCAAAAAGTTAAACAACAAAAAAGCAAATAACCCAATCAACAAATGGACCAAGGACTTGAACAGAAACTTCTCAGAAGAGGATATACAATCAATCAACAAATACATGAAAAAATGCTCACCATCTCTAGCATTCAGAGAAATGCAAATTAAAACTACTCTAAGATACCATCTCACCCCAATAAGAATGGCAGCCATTATGAAGTCAAACAACAATAAGTGCTGGCGAGGATGCGGGGAAAAAGGTACACTCATACATTGCTGGTGGGACTGCAAATTGGTGCAGCCAATTTGGAAAGCAGTATGGAGATTCCTTGGAAAGCTGGGAATGGAACCACCATTTGACCCAGCTATTCCCCTTCTAGGACTATACCCAAAAGACCTAAGAAGAGCATACTATAGGGACACAGCCACATCAATATTTATAGCAGCACAATTCACAATAGTTAGAATGTGGAACCAACCTAGATGCCCTTCAATAGATGAATGGATTAAAAAAAATGTGGCATTTATACACAATGGAATATTACTCAGCACTAAAAAATAATAAAATCATGGCATTTGCAGGCAAATGGATGGCATTAGAGCAGATTATGCTAAGTGAAGTTAGCCAATCCCTAAAAAACAAATGCTGAATGTCTTCTCTGATATAAGGGGGGTGATTCAAAATGTGATAGGGAGGAAGAGCATGAGAAGAAGACTACCACTAAATAGGGAAGAGAGGTGGGAGGGAAAAAGAGGGAGAAGGGGAGTTGCACAGAAGATGGAAGGAGAACCTCATTGTTATACAGCATACATATATGATGTTGTAATGAGAAAAAGAAAAAGAATGTGTGTCACATTAGATTGGATAGAGAGAAAGGATGGGAGAGGAGGGGAGGAGTAGAGGGGATAGGAAGGACAGCAGAACAGACAATATGCTTGATGTATGTACATTTCATGTATGTATTATATGTCAAAATACATTCTGCTGTCATGTATGACTAAAAAAAATAAATAAAAATTTTAAAAATTCAGAGCTAAAATCAATGAAATTGAAACAAGGGGCTGGGCTTGTGGCTCAGTGGTAGAGCACTCGCCTAGCACATGTAAGATGCTGGGTTTGATCCTCAGCACCACATAGAAATAAATAAATAAAATAAAGGTATTGTGTCCAACTACAACTAAAACAAATTTTTTTTTTTAAAAAAGAAAAGAAGCAATTGAAAAAATTCACAAAACAAAAAGTTGGTTCTTTGAAAAAATAAATAAAACTGACAGACCCTTAGCCATGCTAACAAAGAGGAGAGAGAAAGTTCAAATTACTAACATATGTGATGAAAAAGGAAATATCAAAACAGATACTACAGAAATATAGAAGATAATTAGAAATTATTTTGAAAACTTGTACTCCAAGAAAATAGAAAATATTGAAGGCATCGACAAATTTCTAGAGCCATGATGTTTTGCTCAAACTGAATCAGGATGATATACAAAAGTTAAACAGATCGATTTCAAGCAATGAAATAGAGGACGCCATCAGAAGCCTACCAACCAAGAAAAGCCCAGGACCAAATGGATACACAGCTGAGTTCTACAAGACCTTCAAAGAAGTACTAATACCAATACTCCTCAAGTTATTTTATGAAATAGAAAAAGAGGGAACACTTCCAAACTCATTCTATGAGGCCAGTATCACCCTGATTCCAAAACCAGGCAAAGACACATCAAAGAAAGAAAACTTCAGACCAATATCTCTAATAAACATAGATGCAAAAATTCTCAATAAAACTCTGGCAAATCAAATACAAAAACATATCAAAATGATCATGCACCACAATCAAGTTGGGTTCATCCCAGCGATGTAAGGTTGGTTCAACATACAGAAATCAATAAATGTAATTTATCACATCAACAGACTTAAAGATAAGAATCGTATGTTCGTCTCAATAAATGCAGAAAAGCCTTCAACAAAACACAGCACCTCTTCATGTTCAAAACAACTGGGGATATCAGAAACATATCTCAAAATTATAAAAGCTATCCATGCTAAGCCCTAGGCCAACATCATTCTAAATGGAGAAAAATTGAAGGCATTTTCTCTAAAAACTGGATCAAGACAGGGATGCCCTCTTTCACCACTTCTATTTAAAATAGTTCTTGAAACACTAGCCAGAGCAATTAGATAGATGAAAGAAATTAAAGGGATACACATAGGAAAAGAAGAATTAAATTAGCACTATTTGCCAATGATATGATTCTATACCTAGAAGACCCCAAAAATTATACCAGAAAACTTCTAGAACTAATAAATGAATTCAGCAAAGTAGCAGGATATAAAATCAACACCCATAAATGAAAGGCATTTCTGTATATCAGTGACAAGTCCTCTGAAAGGGAAATGAGGAAAACTACCCCATTTAGAATAGCCTCAAAAACAAACAAACAAACAAACAAACAAAAACTTTGGGAATCAACTTAATGAAAGAGATGAAAGACCTCTACAATGAAACCTACAGAAAACTAAAGAGAGAAATTAAAAAAAAACCTTAGAAGATGGAAAGATCTCCCTTGTTCTTGGATAGGCAGAATTAATATTGTCAAAATGATCATATGACCAAAAGCACTATACAGATTTAATGGAATTCCAATCAAAAATCCCAATAATATTCCTCATAGAAATAAAAAAAAGAAGTAATAAAATTCATCTGGAAAAATCAGAGACACAGAATAGCTAAAACAATCCTTAGCAAGACATTAAACAATAGTAACAAAAAGTAACAAATAGTAATAATAGTAACAAAAACAGCACACTGTTGGCACCACAATAGACTGGTAGACCTCTATAAAGTAGAGGACACAGAGATTAACCCACATAATTACAGTTATATTAGACATAGGCACCAAAAATGTACATTGGAGAAAAGACAGCCTCTTCAACAAATGGTGCTGGGAAAACTGGAAATCCATATGCAACAACATGAAATTAAATCCCTGTCTCTCACCATGCACAGAACTCAACTCAAAGTGGATCAAGGACCTAGGAATTTAAACCAGAGACACTGTGCCTAATAGAAGAAAAAGTAGGCCCAAATATCTATCATGCCATTTAGGGCCCCGGCTTCCTATAGCACAAGAATTAAGATCAAGAATCAATACATGGGATGGATTCAAACTAAAAAGTTTCTTCTCAGCAAAAGAAACAATCAGTGAGATGTATAGAGAACCTACATAGCACTTTTTCAAAATGATAAACTCTATAGGGAATTTGGCAATGAGGTGATGATGAGATTATGAGGTTCTAAAGAACTTGGTTTCTGCTATGAATTTTTTTTTAGTCCATTTCCTTTAGTGATGTCTTAGAACACCTCAATCTATATACTGACCTTTTATTCTGACTGCTACCTTAACTGTGCCTATCACATGTATTTGGGAGATGGCTATAAATTATGAAAGGTTGAAAGTGTCTCTAAAAGTGTTAAATCAAATGCTATAAAAGTTGAGTGTTGACATTTTTCAAAAGTGCAAAAAAGTGCAATAGCAAGAGTTTTAGACTGTTGAAATTACCATGGAAGGAAACTGTACCTGGGAGAATGAAATCTGAGTATGGAAGATGAAGCAACTTTTTTATTTGGCACAAAGGTTGTTTTCTTACTTTTTGCTAATGGAATGTAATTAAGTACTTAATTGTTCTTACTCTCCTTCAAATCAGACCTTGGCAGGGCAGGTAGGTCAAGACACCTTCTGGCTCATTTATTACAATAAAATGCAAACAGTTGACCTAGAAACAAATTGATGGAACAAAGACCCACCAGCGAGACAACATCTGCAGGCATAAACATTAGTGAGATATGAATATAAGCTTCAAATATGCAAATACACTGCCTTTTCCTCAGGAGATGCTGAAGTTTCACTTCTTCATGTTAAGCGTGCAGTAAAATGAGACATAAGCAGACCATTAAGTAGCCAAACTGAGAGGACCTTAAGTAAAAGGGAAATAAAAGGTGCCTTTGTATCCTTTTGAAAATAGAACAGGGGTGTTGACCACAACTATTTGATGACATCTTCCATTTAAAATTTAAATAACATTTACCCCACAATCTCAGCGATTTCATTTTGCATCAGTTGTTAAATAAATCAAAAGTATATCAAGCTACTACAGTGTGAATTGTATTTTAGTATTAATTATTGCATGACATAAGAGAAAATGGAGGTATAATCATTGAATCAGCATTTTGTATTTAGAAGACTTAATAATCATTTAATTTAACACCTGTTTTATTTTAGAGATAAAGGCACTGAGAGCTATGAAGGCAGCAGGGCTGGGAGTAGAAGCTGAGTTCCCTGTGAATAAAAGCAGTAATGTTAGGACATGACAAGTTATCCTGTCCTGTCGTCCTATGAATCCATGTACTTTGCTGGTAATTTTAAGATTAATGTTGTGAAATATCTTTTCTGATCTTAATCCTACTCTCCTCTCAATTTCCATAGCATCTTTTAATAGGATACATCCACTAAGCAACTCATCACTTGTGGAGTAAACAAACACCTCCAACACTGATGTTCATGTTTTAAACTTCATCTTCTACTCACCTAAACCAAGCACTTCATTCTTTTATCAATGATGTACCCATCTGATGCCTGTTTAATTTTTTTTTACTGAGTTTTTAGCACATTCTTCTCTCAAATCTTCCTTTTCTTTATGTGAACAAGTCTTTGATCTTCACGAGTGAGTTCAGTTGTCATTTTTCTCAGGTGTCTTTTATAAATTCAACAGACTTTCCATGAACTTGAGCTAAAGATTTCTCTCTATTCCCCCCAAACCCACATTATTGTGCTATGGTATGTCTCTGTCAACTATGATTTGAGTTATTTAGAAGACCAGGTACACTTGGACTGGAACATCATACCTCAAAAGTTTCTTAAGTTGTTCTCATATTTCTTTTTGACTTTAACCATCTCATACTTGCTTCTGACTTCCATCTGTATATACCTTCTAGAAATTTTACTGAGCAAAGGCTTATTACTACTTCATCCTGTAAGCAGTTCTCTGTAGATGTATTGCAGTGCCTATAAATCATTTGTTTATAGGTTAGGTCCTTTATGTGCACTTCAGTGTCAAATATTGCTTCTTAAATCATTTCATATACCTGTTATATGCTATGTACATGTATCTGTTTGCTTAGTTACTTTGAATAGGTTTGACTTTTAGAGAAATGTTAGGTTCATAGCAAAATTGAGTGGAAAGTACAGAATCTCTTTATAGGCTCTCGGGCTCCTTCACTATCAACATCACACACCAGAGCAGTACATTCATTACAATTGATTAGTCTACACTGACACATGTCTCTCCAAATCCATCATTTACATTACAGTTCACTTCTGGTGTTGTATATTCTCTGGTTTTGACAAATAAATAGCAATGTTTATCCACCATTATAGTATCATAGAGAATACTTTTCTTTGCCCTTAAAATGCCCTGCGCTCTGCCTATCCATCTATTCCCACCCCTTATCCTCTGTCAACCACTGAATTTTTAACTATTTCCAGAGTTTTGCCTTTTACAAAATGTCATATAGTTGGTGTCACTCTCTGTAGGCTTTTAAGATTGTCTTCTTTAACTTATGAATATGCATTTAAGTTTCCTCAATGTTCTTTTATGGATTAATGGTTCATTTCTTTTTCACACTGTGTAACAGTCCATTGTCTATATGTACCAAGGTTATTCACCTATTGAAAACAGCTGCTTCTAAGTTCCAGCACTTATGAATAAAGCTGCTATGACTTATTTTTCATACTGCAAAAGCATGTTAAGAACTATTGAAGTATATGGAACTGTTTAAAATGGTAAGTACTGATATTGTGCCCTTTAACTTCCTTCTCATTGTGTTCTATTTACACTGATGATCTCTGCGAATGGTTTGGTACATATGCATCCAATCACCTTCAATGCCAAGTTTACTGAATAAGTGAACCATTGTAAGGCCAAAGATGTTAGTTACTTTATTCAAAAAGTGAAAGAGCATAAGAGGATAAGTTATGGTCCATAAAGATATCAATTCCTAGTCCTGAGAACCTGTAAATGTTACCTTATTTGTGTCTGAAGTTGTGATTAAGATTAGAATATTGATATGGGAAGATTATATCTTGGCATATCTGAATTTTCATTGTAATATGACATATTACCCAGATAGAAGAGGAGGGGGCAATGTTATGCCAGAGGTAGAGATTGAAATAATGTAGTCACTGGCCAAGGAAGCTACCAGAAACAGGACATGCATGGAATGGATTCTACCTAGAGTTTTCAGTGGCAGTGTGACCCTGCCATTCTTGGCCTTAGCCCAGTCAAACTGATTTTGGATTCCTCCAGAATTGTGAGAGAATACATATCTCTTTTTAAGTCACCAAGTTTGTGGTTACTTGTTACAACAACGATGGGAAACCAATACAAAGTCTGTTTGCATACTGAGTCATGTGGTGCTGTAAAAGAGACAAACAGGATGCTGGCCTTGACCCTATCTATATGATAAAAATGGTCTTGGTGAAGGGTATGTGACTAGGTCATTTCATGTTTTCCTAGGACCAGTAAGAAACCAGCAGAGGTTGTAAAAGCAGAGAAGTGACAACATCACTTGTGTTTTGAGGTAGATGCAGAGACTGGAATCACAGGCAGTAATGAAAGTGTTGCTCATGGGAACTGATGAGTCTGGACTGCCATAGTAACAGTGGTACCACAAAGGAGAGGCTTGAATTTAAGAGACTTTTGCAATGGAATTGAAAATACTTGGTAATTACATCATTTTACAACCATGTTGCCATTTTAGGTCCAACACCTTATCCCTAATAAAGGATTCTATACAAATGTTTAGACTTCCTCTACATAAATCATAGCAGTTCTTCAGAAAATGATTTGAATATTATTTTTTAATCAGAGCTAATATTCATTTTATTTATTTATTATGTATTGAGGATTGAGCCCAGTGGTACTTCACACTGAGCTATATCCGCATTCATTTTTATTTTTTATTTTGAGACAGGGTCTTACTCAGTTGCATAGGCTGTCCTCAAACTTGCCAAGGCTAGCCTTGAGCTTGCAATCATCCTGTCTCAGACCCTTGAGTTACTGGGATTATAGGCAGGGTAATAATCTTTTAAATATGTGACTTTAAACAGTCCTTTCCTACATTCTTGATAGTTTATTTTAACAGTATGAATCTATAGACAATGAATTAAAATAGGCATTTGTATCATACATCACTTGCATCAAGGAAAGATTACCAATAAGATGATTTCATTTTAGATGATCTCAAATGTCACTTGAATAATGAATCAAATTATTATTAATAGACATCAGTCTTTTTAAGTGCTAAACTTCAGAGAAAAATATGATTAAATTAATAGCATTTTAACTATATATTGATATAACAATATCAATTACAATATATATTGATATACTGACAATATATAACTATATACTGATGGACTAATTTTTCTCATAATCAAATAGTATAATGAGATTAAAAAGTATGCATTTTTGATGCATCATTCTGAAGAGTAAGAGCAATTTTTGCTCAAATGAAATGAATAAACATGGAATCACTACTATGCTGCTCTATATTCCTAGTAATAATTACTTTATAAAAGGTTAATAAATGTCAAGTAAAAGCAGTTATGACCTACCTAAAGGTTAACCTGAAAATAGTTAAAATGAAAAAAAAAGAAAGAAAGTGCAGATTATTACATTTATTGACTGACACTGATTCTGAGAGAGCAGACTATTCTGGAATGATTAATTGATAATTAAATTTCGAACAAGCACCTTTAACCTCTAAACAGGATGATAATTTAAAGGTCCTACCAGATTCAGACTGCCTGCTAATGCATTCCTCTTCCTCTAAGAATCAGCAAAGTCAGTGACTAGTATCTTTATAACATGTGCTGACATGTGAAGTGATCCACTTGTGAATCCCTACAATACAGGGTAGGGGCAAGTCCCCAATGTCACTCTCCTTTCCAGCATTTAGCAGGGATTTCTAATGATACAAAATCCTTGGGAATGATGCTAAGCCTAAATTTATACTACTCTCAATTCTCTGAGAGATCATCTATTTGTTTACTTTTTTTTGTCAGTTGATATTGGTCTTTCTTTTTTTTTTTGGTGCAATAATGAGAAAATAATCAGATGTAGCTATACAGGTTGCTTTGCACTTTCCAGAGAAATAAAACTTGTTTAATTTTTTTTTTCACCTGCTACTTTTGTCGAGTTTGGCTATTTAAAAAAATAATGTTTTTAATGACATTGAACAGCCTGCAGGGTTTATTTATTTATTTATTTTTCCTCAGCATAGAACGACCATAAAAATGCAATAACAAATGCATTAGTAGATGTACATGTTTGGTATATTAAAATATATACATTTTTTTGATGGTGCCCTGCTGTGAAATGCCCTTTCTTTGTAATAAGCCTTATTATCTACCTGAAAATAAGTGCAATGGGAGGGAGAATGAGAGAAATAAAGTTACATTTAATTTCCTTTAGTGACAAACATGAAAACTACATTTCCTGTAGAGCACACAGCTTTCCCACATGCCCAGATCCCAAGTAAATCACAGGGGGTGAGGTCATGCACATGTACAGCAGAGACCAGTTTCCAAGACATAAACTTATCCTTAACTGACAGAACCTGTACACAGGTGCAGAGGAGATGTGAGAGAACCTGGTGGAAGGCTGAAAGCAGAAGTCTAATAAAATTATGTAAAAGTTTAATGTGGTCCATATTTATGCATGAATCCATTCGCAGAAACTGAGTTATTGAAGAATAATCTCTTCGCAATCTTTTGCTGAGTGGTACACCATACAAATGCAGATGATGTCTAGGGAAGTAGACTTAAAAATAAAAACAAGGAAAATACCATCGAACAGAGAGAGACTTTGTAAATATAATTTAGAAAGTTTATAAAACAAAACAAAAACTGTCTTTAGGTAGAAAACACTCCGTCTAGTGCTGCTACACATGTTATCTAAAAAGGTCAGTATGCAACAAAGAACGCAGGAGACATTCAAAGGAACAAGAAAATGTGAATGTATTTAGGGAACAAAAACAAGAAATAGAAATTAGCTCTGTCCTCAGATGTTGGATTTCCTATACAAAGTGTTAAAAAAAGCTATAATGAATACATCCAGATAATTAAGAAAAGTATACTTAAAGAATTAAACAAAGTATGATGACAATTATCCAGTGAATTGAAATTCTCAATAAAGAGGTAGAAATTATATTTTTAAAAATGAAATGAAACTCTAGTAGAATAGTACAAAAACTGAAATGAAAGATTTGTTAGAAGAACTTAACAAAAATATGAGATACCAATGAAATTGAAGATAGATAAATAGAAATTATCCAAACTGAAGAAGGGAATTAAAACAAAAAAAGACTAAGATGCATTTTAGAGGTTTGTAGGATAATAGAAATCATACTGATTGATTCATAATGAGTTAAGGAGAGAAAATAAAGAAAATAGCATAAAAAGTTTTGAAGGAAAAATGGCTAAAATCTTTCCAAATTTTATCAAAAATATCAATTTGCAAATCCAAGAAAGTTCAATGAATACAAAGTAGGATAAACCCCAAAGTAGCCACACCTACACACATAAGGAACAGTTGAATGCTGAAGGCATAGACAAAACCTGGAAAGCAGTAATAAAAAACTACTCATCAAGGACAGAGAACAAACAATATGATTGACAGCTGACTTCTTATTATAGACAATAGGGGCCAGTAAGCAGGAGAGTAAGATATTTCCATTGCTGAAGAAGAAAACCTGTCAACCCAAAATTCTAAACATAGCAAAGCTATGTTTCAAAATTAAAGTGAGGAGTTGGGGGTGTAACATTTTGGTAGAGTGTGTGCTAAGCACTTGTGTAGCTCTGGGTTCCATTCCCCGCACCAACCAACCAACAACTAATAAATTAAATAAAATAAAAATAAAGATAAATGACAGTGAAATACAATTGCTATAGATAAATAAATACTGAGAGAACTTAGAGGTAGAAATATTAAAGGAATTATTTTTTAGACTGAAAGGAAATACATTAGACAGTAATTTGAATTTCACAGGAAAAAATAAGGAATACTACAAATGATAAATGTATGGGCAAACATGAAAGAATTTGTATTTTTTCTAATTTCTTCTTTTAACTACTTTTTAATATATATATATTTAGTTGTATATGGATACAATATATTTATTTTATTTATTTACCTTTATATGGTGCTGAGATTAAACCTAGTGCCTCATATGTGGGAGGCAAGCACTCTGCCACTGAGCCACAATCTCAGCCCTTCTTTTAACTACTTTGAGACACAATATAGTTGTATGAAGTAGTAATTATAAAATTGTACTGTATAAGGTTTGCAACATATAGATTCATTATGTATAACAATACTGTAAAGGATATGGAAGAAAAAATATACAACACAAAAGTTTATATATTTTGTTGAAATGATGTTAGTATTTTTCTGAAAGATTGTGATAAGATGTATATTGTAATTCTTAGAGAAACCACTAAGACAATAAAACAAAATAATATAGTTAAAAAATCAGTAAAGGAATTTCAATAATATATTAAGAAATATTTATTCACCATAAAAGAAGGCATAAAACGAGCATTAGAGCAATAGTTTATGTACTGAAAGAGAGGGAAGTGATAAAAGTCTATGTATAGAGATGCATGTTTCTTGGGAGTTAGAACTCTGTGGGAATTCTTTTCTGAATGTGTGTGCCAGCGTAATTGGCTAAGCATGAAGTAGGGGAGAAGAGTAAATAGACTTGGGAAGTGGGGTAAGATGTTGGAGGCACTTTAAGTGTCCATTGGTGTGGTGAGCCGCTTCTGCCGTTTATGCAAATTATGGTCGCCATTACAAGATGGCGCTGGCTCCGCTGTGGTCTGTGACAAACAACTCCTTATTTGGGAGAGTTGGCGCATGACTTTTCATCACGCTATGAGAAAGCTCCACGTGGCTGCTTTGCATTGGGGCTTGAGATGCTTTATTAAGGCTGGGAGGGGCATCCGAGAAGGAGAAGAAGAACTATCAAGGGCCTGAAATAAACTACTGAAAGAAGATTCCTGAGTGTTGCGTCTTCCTTGCGGGCAAGGGGGTGCAACACATTGGTATTAATGATCATGAATTTATTGTACAATCTGTTATCATGGTCATACGCTTTCTCCAGGCAAGGTCAGCTGCACAGTTGTGGGTGCAGTGGAGAGGAGAGAGATGCAGGTATTTGAGGTTATATGAAGGGAGTGAATGTACTTATCAAGGATTGAACCTAAGCTGGGTGGGGAAGAACAGAATAATTCTTACCTAATTACATGGAAGGAACAGTAGGGTAAGTGGATTGGAGACCCAGGGAATGGGAAACTTGACGGAGCATGGGAGTAGAAATAAACACAGAACATGTAAAAGAAAGTAAGGAGTTAAACCTATCCAATTTTACAGGCATTTAACAGGATATTTGTGAGAATAAAATTCACTAAGGAATACAGTCTCAATGACACTTAGATGTTATCTTTGTTGATTCTCTGATTATCTAATAACCTTTGGTGGCACTAGAGTTGGGAGAGCAGACAAAGCAACAGTCTGCCATAATTATCAGAAATCAAGCTCAATTTGGTTGAGCCACTGTGGTGAGAGCGAGCACTACCTTCTCCCAATGTATCTGTAAACCAGAAACCTTACCACAATCCAAAGGCCCTGCATCATCCGGAGCACTCATGTCATTTCCTACCCCTCTCCTTCATACTCTTTCAGTTCCAGCCAGCTGGTCTCCCCAGTGTTCCTCATATATGCCAGGAAGACTGATTCCTCCTGATACATTATGGCTCCTCTCCCAAGTCCTGTAAGTCTTTGTACAGGAGCCATCTTCTCAGTGAAGTCTAGCCTGACCCTTCATAAACTTGAACTCTCACCTTACCACTCTGCCCTTGAAGATACTCCTCCCACTTTTATCTGCCTCCTTCATTCCTTCTTACACTATGGCCTTCTAGCATTCTCATAATTCACTCATTTAGTGTGCTTACTCTTTCCTAACACTAGAATGTAATACTCCATGAATGCGGGGATGTTTTGAGGTTTTGTGCAGCTCATAGAAGTACCCTGGACCTAGTCATTCTCAACAGATGTTGATGGATGCAGGCATGAGGTGTCCTCTGGTGCAGCAATGGTCAGCAGATGGGATGGATTGGACAATGTACGTGAGCAATGCCTCTAATTTAGTCTCATACACTGGCTAGGTTAAAAGGACATATAAAGTACTGTTTGTAGAACTTAAGATATTCTAGAAAGATGGAATCATAAACATTTTTATTTATAACTCAATTTTATTTTTAACATAGAGCTTCCTTCTGTCAAAAGCTTACTTCAAGGGGCTAGGGTTATGACTTAGTGGTAGAGCACTTGCTTAGCATGTGTGAGGCACTGGGTTCGATTCTCAGAACCATATAAAATAAATTAAATAAAGGTCCATTGACAACTAAAAAATATTTTAGAAAAAAGGTTACTTCAAGGGGAATATAACTAGACAAGTATTGTTCCATTCTGATTAGTTGTTTTTCCTCCCACTGTGACTTTTCTCTATTCAATGTCTTTAAAAGATGAAGCGTTTTACTTGTAATTGTTATAGTCAGAAGAGAGCCTTTAGAGTTCAGCCCTTCACTCCGCCTAGCTGGGCTCTGTGTCTCAGTTTTCCTTACTTTATTGTCTTGGGATGTAAACATTGTGCAGCTTCCTTCTACCTTACCTATTTTCCCCAAATAGCTCCTTGACCAGAATTGTTTCCAATTGCCCAATCTGATATATTTCTTTCTCACGCTCATCGTAATCGATTCTTATTCAGACTTACCCAACAATTCATCTACCTTCACACTATCATGATATTTGTTACACTTAGGAACTGTCAAATAATGTAGCCTTGTGTTATGGTTTGGATGTGAGATGTCCCCCAAAAGCTTATGTGTGAGACAATGGGAAAGGGTTCAGAAAGGAAATGATTAGGTTGTAAGACCTTTAAACTAATCAGTGAACTAATCCTGATGGGATTACTTGAGTGGTAACTGGAGGCAGGTGGGGTGTGGCTGGAGGAGGCGGGTCATTGGAGGCCTGACTTTGGGGTATGTATTTTGTATCTGGCAGTGGATTCTCTCTATTTCCTGATCACCATGTGAACTGCTTCCCTCTACCACACTATCTGCCATGATGTTCAGCCTCAACTTGAGCCCTGAGGAATGAAGCCTGTTGTCCATGGATTGAGACCTCTGAAACTGTGAGCCCCCAAATAAGCTTTTCTTCCCCTAAAATTGTTCTGGTCAGATCTTGAAGTCACAGCAGTGAAAAAGCTGATGAAAACACCTTGCCAAGTAGCTTCCTAGATGAGAAACTTTGACACAGGTCTCCATAAGCTATATGCATGCACAACCCAGCCTTGGAAAGGAGCATCAGACCTTGAGTTCTTCATCTTAGTTAGAACACATAGAAAGTCTTTCAAAACTGATCCCGTGGTGTAGAAAATGGTCAACATCCCAATTCACCTCCTGGAATGTTGGCAGATATGAACTGACCTGGGAGCTGAGGTCAGAAAATGTAACTCTCTCTTTTGTATTCTTATGGAATAAACTGAGAGGTTTTTGCCACGAAGCTGTGAAAGTTAAGCTACTGTACCCCTTGCTTACATAGGCCCTTTGAAGAGAAGCACAGGTTTCCTGTGTTCATAATATGAATTGTTTTTCTTATAAGCCTCCCCAAATTGCAAAGCTTCAGGGCCCCATGAAACTTAGATCTATCACTGAAGGAAAACCTCTTCTACTACTAAAAGAAAGCACACTTAGAATGGGTCAAACCAGACAAAATGGAATGGCATCTTTTTTGTGTGATAAATTATATATAACATGAAATTTGCCATGTGAACCATTTAAAGTGTACAATTCAGTGGCATTTAGCTCATTCTCAATGTGGTATAGACATTGCCACTCTTTAGTTCTGGAATATTTTCATCACCCTAAGGAAGCCCTCAGAAATGGCTAAACCACTGTTTCTATAGATTGGCCCAGTCTGGATATTTCACATAAATTGAATACAACATGTGGCCATTTGTGTCCGTGGCTGGCTTTTTTCACCAAGCATGATGTTTTCAAGGCTCATCCATCTTGTGGTATGTGTACTTTGTTCCTTCTTATATAGAAAGAACTTTTTTTTTTTTTAGACAGAGTGAGGGGGGGGAGAGAGAGAGAGAGAGAGAGAGAGAGAGAGAGAGAGAGAGAATTTTAATATTTATTTTTTAGTTTTCGGCGTGGCGGACACAACATCTTTGTTTGTATGTGGTGCTGAGGATCGAACCCGGGCCACACGCATGCCAGGCGAGCGCGCTACCGCTTGAGCCACATCCCCAGCCCCTAGAAAGATCTTTTTTTAAAAATTATAATTTTAGAGAGGATACAGCTTTAAATAAGAGGTTTCTAAGAGTAAAATTGAACAGACTAACCAATAATATTGGCAGAAGTTTCATGGTGCTTTCTTGTGTTAAATTAACCTGGTGGACAAGAACTTGCCCATCTTCTCTGGTCTTTACACAGATTCTAATCAAATAACTTGACTAACTTTCAAACCTATCTGGACTCATCTGTTCTGCTCAGAAATAATTCTTGTGTCAATGTCCTGTTCTATTCCTTTCCCCTTTCTCCTGACCCTTATTATTGCCTTTCTCATCTGTGCCTCCATCCAGGTTGTCCAATGATGTTCCAGAAAAGAAATCTATTTCTCCTGATTTTAGTGGGGACATTAAAAAATAATCTGAGCTTTGCTGAATTGTTGAATTTCATTTGACTGCTTTCATATTTAAAATGTTATGTATTCTACCACCAAAAAATTATTAAGTTCACTAATGTTATCAATGAGCTGCCAATCTCTAATTTGTTATAAAATTGGGAGACAGTTTGAGTAAGAGAGATTCTATACAAACAACATTATATCTAATTTTTCATGTTAGAAAGCATAATTACTTTACAAAGTAATAAAATGCCATAGAGTTACAGTAATTTATTTAGCATTTTCCTCTGTATTTTTAGTCTATTGCACTGCAAAGGTTGAAAGACCTTTCATGCTTTATCTGAGGTGCCATACACAAATTACTGTGCCTACTATGCAAATAATGGCTGCAAAAGAAGTCTGCTGCATTTATAATAGGACTGCCTATTAGCACGTGGCTTGATTTCCTTCCCATTCTGGTGCTTATCTCTCCCCACAACTATGTCCCTTTGCAGTGAGAGGTTAGTATAATCTTCATGTTTATTCAAACCAAAGCCTCTGAATATATACCCTTTACACTTTGGATATAAATGGTGGCCTAACTTATTCTTCTATGTTAAATTTCAGGTTTCTGAAGTTGAACCTTACTGAATGCTTTTGGAAAACTTTTTTCCCCCTAATGTTATATCATAACATTATTTAAAATTTTATTACCTTTTACTTATACATAACTTTTCACTTATGTAACTTTGTAAATCTGTTTTCTTTCCCCTTTGGTAGCAATGAAATCAGCCTTCATCTCTCTAGCTTATACACATAAATAAGGGTGATGTTATTCCCAAGGGGTGAAAATCATTTCTTCAGCATGGAAAAAAACTTACTTATATTTGTATATTGCATATATCTGCATACTATACATAAACAGATATTTAGTGTAGGCACAGTATTGAAATTTTATGGATGGGGCAATTAGGAAAAAAAATAAGCTAAAAAAACAACTAAGATGGGTTAATAATAAAAACAATAGGCTAAGAAATACTAATCTAGCTCCTTAAAGTATAATAGCTTTACACTTGTTTGACAGGAAAGCCAAAGGTCATGTAGCTTGTAGTTGGCACATCCATACCTAGACTCTGATGTTCTGTTTCCACATCTGTGGCTCCTCCTCCATTGGACTGGGGCTCACTTTTGCACAGAAGAAATATCTTCTTTGTTACCTTTCTTGCTGGATGAATTCATAAGTTAAGGGTGTTTAGTCCTCAAACTTAGTACCTTTCTGAGTATTTTCAGTTTCCCCTTTCTGTGTAGTCTGTGTAAATCCGGTACCTCTCCCTTGGCCTGTAGGGAGCACATACCCCTTTACAAAGGCCATGGATAAGACAGTTGCAGACATGTAGACATGGGGCTTCTAGTCTTCACAATGCAAATCTCTTTGGATCTTCAGGGACAAAGATTCCTAAAGCTTTGAGAACTCAGCTTCTGTTTCCTTTTCTACTTTCTCACCCTCAAGATCCTCTAAGCCAATGTCTAAATGTGATAATTTTGGTTTCAAGAACCCATGGGTACTGATCTCTCTCTGTATTTCCCCTTACAGTGCTCCAAATATTTTTCAGTATCTCCACCTAAAGTAACCTAGGAGAGTGATGAAAAGTTCATTAAAATATGTATCTTCATATGAAAAATTATATATGTATAATAAGAATTATAATGCATTCTGCTGCCATTTTTAAAAAAAGAAATTATATATATTTATACATATATATGTGTGTGTGTGTGTGTGTGTGTGTGTGTGTGTGTGTGCATATATCTTCAGTGTAAATGGCTATGGTGTCATGATACTCCTCAACTAAAAGCAGAAAAGTGAGCAAGAGAAGATGGCTCGAGAGTCAAGGAAATTTCTATTTTACATAATTTGGTAGTAAACAAGAGACTTTTATTGGATACCATTGGATCTCTGGAGGTTATTTTTGTTGGAAGAAGAATATCAGATGACACAGTTGATTTGTGGCTGCACTGACCATGTGAAGTATGAGGTAATATGGAGGAGATGAGGCTGAAAAGTTTGCAAGGGCCAGATCATGAAGGGAATGCCTATGTGAAAATAAGAAGAGTGGTTTTATTCTGTAGCTCAGTGGTTCTGAATATCCCTTCAATGTGGCCTTCTCATTTCCATGAAAGTCCCAATGAGTGGGGAGGAGTAGCCGAGTGGACAAAATTCTTGGTTCCTTGGCTCATTGTATCAGAGGAGTTCTTTTCCTGGCTGTCTGTTAGTCTGTCTTCTATCCTGTGCTCACTCTCTCCTTTTCTTTTTAATTTACTGAGCTTCTAAATAAGAATATTTTTGTAAAGAAAATCTACTGAATACCTATCCTGATGGATCATCTGGCTAATAAATTCACTAGAAACTGAATGTACTAGTACCTCAGATCCAGTGGTGTGCTGGAGTTGGTTTGTATCAAATTGGCAAAGTTAACTGTTAAATTTTAGGAATTTTGAGAGCTGGTTTACAACAAGTTGGGAGCTTGAGATTGGTCATGGCTGGGGTATTAAATCAATGAAATTAGCAAATGCTAAAAATCAGACACTGCCTCTCCCTTCCTATCCATGCAGAGAATTGGTCGTTAAACCTGTACTAATATGCCACCACCATTATTAAACTTGGGTTCATAGTAGAATTAATTAGGGGGCTGTAAAAAATTCTAGCACCAACCTCAGAAATTTCCATTAAATTATGTGAGGGTGATGTCATCTGAGAATCTCTAGGTAATACTAATAAGCACAGTCTTTGAGAACCTCCATACTACCTGTAATACAGGTCAGATGTCAATGTCGTATATGGATTTGGAAGTAAGTAAGTGTTCAAAAGGTGAAAGTGATATTTTGTAAAATGAAAGTGAATGACACCTCTCAAAGAGAACATGTCAGAAAGAAGAATAGTGAGCCAAAGAGGGAACCCTGGGGAATATAATTGCTTCTGGGGGTGGGGGGTGGGGAATCCAGGTAGAATAGACCTCAAAAGGAAGCTGAGAAATGAGAGAAACAAGAGAAAAGAGTATTACAGAAATGAGAGAGTTAACATTTCTAGTTTTGTAAGATGGAATTATATGATAGCAGGAATAGCCCCCAAAGAATTTTCTGTTAGGACTTTTTCAAATAAAACAGGTACTTTAAGGAAAATCTGTCAGTAATGCTGAAAGCATCCCTCAATGAAGGGGAATTTGGGACTAGTGTCAATCTTCTGACAGGAAGATGCTAAGATTTAATGACTATCCAATTAGGCAATTCTGGTATAATTTATGATAGAATTCCATGTACCTTTCAAGCAGCCTTGGAGAAAAAAAGCAATAGGAAAAGAATAATTAATTGTTCACAACCATAAGGATTGTATATACTAGCACTATTTAGAGAAATACTTCTGCCTAAATGGCCACTAGTTGAGTATTTTTGTCAATGTAGTAACACTAGTTTCTAAAGCTTCTGTGTCTTATGGTTTGTTTTGTTACCATTGTTATATGTTTTTAACTGTGCTTATCAGAAGAAAGTTTACATTAATATCAGGGATTAAAACTCTTAAAGCATGTTGATGTTTTAGATGGTTTCGAATAGTGATTAATTATTTCAAAATCTGGTCAGGAATAATAAGGCTATATCAAGTGTGCCTTTTTTTTCCCCTAAAATAAGAAAATGAGATAAAATGTTTTTGTGTGTAAATTTTAAAAAAATGTTTCCTGTTACTATATTCTACATTTGCTTGTTTGAAGTCATAGCAGATTATTTCAGATTACCATTATTACTCTGCATTAATTTATAGCAGTGAAGAAAGAAATAAAAGATATCTCTCAGTATGATTTCTATTCATAGCAGGTTATTTGACTCTGGTTTCCCAAAATAATATGCAATGACAGTGAGAGAGTAATGCAAATACATTTGGTTTGAACTCGACTGTTCAAAGATTATGATATTGCTTAGCAAAGCAGAAAATTCTGAAATCTAGGTTGAAGTCATTGGTTTTTTTTTAAGCCCTAATGTAAATGCATCTGCACACATTTCAATTGCAGTCACTTTTCTCACAAATCAGCTTTATCAGCTCCATTAGCAGTTGACGCCACTGAAAATCTGAGGCAGAGTTCCTGCTGCTTAGTTTCTTAAGTGTTAGAAATAATATATTCTGTGTTACAAATGTCCTGGAGGGAGGCATGTCAGCAGCTTCCAACATTGCTAGAGCTTGTTCTCCAGGATAAACATCTGCCCTTATGCTCATTAAAATTGCTTTTAAAAATAGGAAATTGAGTAAAAACAAATAATAAGTGAAGAGCCTGACACAGGCTACCTCCAAGAATAGACTCTATGTTCAGAGCTGCCTCTGATATCAGACTCGATTTATGTTTTTATTCATATTATTTTCCATTTATTCACTTGTTTACTTGGTATTTTATATCATAATCTGTAACTCTTGAACCATGAGACTAAAACTTATCAAAACTTTGGACAGCAGAACTCTGGGTTATTCCTTGCTAGGTATTGTGATTACCTTTTATTTTCTCTCTTTGTCTAAAGATATAGTCTAGCATAGATTCAAGATTTTTTTTTAGATTAAATACAAATAATACTTTCTTTTGACATTTTCTACTAATCATTGTACTAACTGGAAATACCTTGGGATTTTGCAACGCCAGGTATTCAAATCTGAAGAAATAATTAAACAAATAATAAACATTTGACCGACTATTTTCTTTCCCATGTATTTCAAGTTTAACACATATCTATTGAACATCTCTATGTAGTGAGTGTATGCAAAAATGCATAAAATATATACACCATCCTTAAAGAGCTAAAAATTTAATGGAGAATATAGATGTGTACTAATAATTGTAAGTGCAATCACAAGATATTTAGAAAGTCCTAGATATATATGTATATTTATTTATTTATTTATTATTGCTAGTACAATTACTAGATTATGATTTGTTTAAGGATTTGTAAAGTTGTAGAGAGGAAGGGAGGGAGGACAGGCAGGAGAGAAGAACAACAGCCTCATGCTTACCATTTCCTACCATTTTATACCTGTAGTTCAGCACTTTTACAGGAAAACATTCTTTTTTTAAAAAATATATATATATATATTTTTTAGTTGTTGATAGGCCTTTATTTTAGTTATTCATATGTGGTACTGAGAATCAAACCTAGTGCCTCACACATGCCAGGCAAATATGCTACTGCTGAGTCATAGCCCCTGACCTGGAAAACATTCTTTTTATCTCAAGTCTCTCCATATTTCCAGTGTTTTCATTGGCTAGTTTGATGGTTTAATTTACTGCTCAGATTTCTAGACTATAGCTACCCAATAAAAAGGCAATGTAAGCCATATGTGAAATTTTAAATATCCTAGAAACCATTTCATAAAATTTTTAAATAATATATTCTATTTATTCCAATGTATTCAAAACATTATCATTTGAACGTATAATCAATATCACAACTTGTTAATGAGATATTTTTTTTTAAAAAAACTCCAGTGTGTATTTTAAACTTACAGCAGAGTTCAATTCCAAGTAGCCATATTTTAAATACTCAGCAGTTGTGTGAGTCTGATAGCTATTGTGCAGGAGACCCTAGCTCTAGACTTTTAATTTTTTAGATCACCTCTTTATCTACTTATTCCTACGTGTGTAGAAGAATTTTGAGAAATTTTCAGATGGAATTTTCTCAGATTGAACTAGGAAAAGCCATTTTTTTTTTCATACCCTCTAAAGGGAACCAAAAAGAACCTCTCTGGGAGTTGTAGAGGGCACAGTGTTTCAACTCTAAGTTCTTGCAAACAGTGGGGAGTTTCTTCCCCAATTCATGAGATTGCTCCAGGGACTGAACTGTAAGGAAAGGAAGAAAACTGATTTGTGAACCATCATACACACACACACACACACACACACACACACACCCCTTCACTGAGATATTTATATACAATAAAATACTCATTGGAGGTATACGTTTCCATTATTTTTAGTGTTTTCATGGAATTGTGCAGACAACATCACAATCTAATTTTAGGGTGTTTTGATCATTACAAATAGAAGCTCCATGCCTAGTAGCTTCTACTACCCATTCTTTTGCTGTTCCCTAGCTTCAGGAAACCATAATCTTTTTCCCCTATAGATTTGCCTGATCAGGACACTTCATATAAATGGAATGACACAATATATGACCAGGTGTGACTGGCATCTTTCACTTAGTAATATGTTTTTAAGGCTCATCCCTGTTGTAGCATAAATCTCTTCTTTGCTTCTTTTTATGATTGAATAGTTTCTCACTCACTCAATATAGCACATTTTGTTTATCCATTCATCAGATGCTGAACCTTTGCATTGTTTCTACTTTTTGGCTATTATGAATAATGCTGGTAACAATATTCATATACAGGTTTTGGTGTGAACATATGTTTTCATTTCTCTTGGGTATAAACCTGGAAGCAGAAATTGTTCTCTGAAGTGGCTGCTCCACTTCATTTCCATCAGCAATGTGTAAGGATTCTACTTTCTCCACATCTTTGCCATCTCTCATCATTGTCTGTCATTTTGGTCATGGCCACGCTTGTGGGTATAAAGTGGTATCTCATTATGGTTTTTGTCTGCATTTCACTAATACTAATGATGTTGAATTTTTTGTCCCATGTGTATCTTCTGTGGAGAAATGTCCATTCAAATTATTTGCCCTTTTAAAATCTGGTTGTCTTCATGTTGAGTTCTGAGTTTTTAAAATATATATATTCTGGATACAAAGCCCTTATCAGATATATGATTTTCACATATATACTCCCATTTTCCCATTCTCTAGATTGTCCTTTTACATGCTTGATGGTGTCCTTTGAAGCACACAAATTTTAAATTTTGGTGAAATGCAAATTTTGATTTCTCCTCTTGTTATGTCTGCTTTTGGTTTTGCATCATGCATTATGTTTTCAACACCTTAGTGCATGACTAAAACACAGGTATCACCTTTGCTCCTGGGAGTTGACAGAGAAGAGAAGCAAGTAAGTAAGCAGTAACAGTAAAGCTAGGAAGTCAGAGTTTAAGACACTGTCTATTTACAGGAGCAATTAATCTTGGTTCAGGGTGGTGAGAGGACAGAGATTTCAGAAGGGGCAATTTTGATACAGAGATTAGGAAGTGTTATTTATCAGTATCGAATGTAATTTAAAAATACATTAAATGAGATGAAATTCCTACATTAGAGAGTCTCATGTAGTGTGTGTGTGTGTGTGTGTGTGTGTGTGTTTTGAGAGAATATACTTAGGACCTTGCAGCCCATCTCATGGTTACTTTCTGAAAATCAGTCATTGGTCTGGTTGAGCATAGAGAATAGAAAAACTGGTTAACAGAGGTTTCTGGTTGGTAAAACGGTAGATAAGGTCATAAAAGGGCAAAGCCACATAATCAGTTTTCGCTATGGTTAAGTCCTTAATACTTAGACCACAGCCAACTACAAAAAAACCTCTCTATATTCAGAAAATTACCCTGTGTTTGAGACTTTTTTTTTCTCAAGAGTCTTTTGAAGGCTTTGCTATTTTCTCCTGTCTGTGTCAAGGAAAATAGCTACAGGATAAGAAACAACAATCTGAACTTCAGCTTTTGCACTTCACCAGCCCACTTCTTACTTTCCCTTTTGTATTTTAAAGCCTGTTTAGGTAAATGCGTGAGTTATCATGAACACTGTGAAAAAAAATGTAGGTAAAATGTTCTTAAAGTTATCTTTTGTACCAAATGTCAAATGGTAGGAATTGAAACTGAAATTAAAATAGACATGAAAGAGGCAATAAAGGTAAAATCAATAAGGCTGATTTCACAAAGGCTGAGTTATACAGCCTTTATGACAAGTCCAATTTTGAGCATGGACAAACCCCAGGGATATATTCTCCCATTGGTGTGCACATCTCACTCCTATTTACTTTAATGAGCCTTATCAGTGGGAAACAAGGGAAAATAGATTCTCCAGCTCTTCTTTCCTATTGCCAGCTCTAAAGCTCTTAACAAAGCACACACCACACATTAGTTTGGGATCCTATTCAGATAAGAAACAGTGAAGAAAGTATTCAAAATTCTGCTCAGGCTTCTTTGTGCATATTGTTCAGGAGATCCAGTTAGTACATAAACAGCTATTCTCTGTACTAGAGTGCCTTTATCCCAGCCTGCACAGGTTGAAGAATTTCCTCAAGGTAATCTGCAATGCAGATGATATTGGCAACTAAGTGCAGATGCAGATAAAATATTGTATAACACTGGTGATGAGAATTACTAGATAATACTTGGAGCAGACATGATGCCATCCTTTGCAATTTGTTGCTATTAATACCTTGAAATTTTGTAATTTATTTGAATAAATAGCCTCACTGAAATATTTGATAGTTGGTTCTTAAAGAAAACAGTAACCTAAAATTTAAGATAATTAAATTAACATGTATGTACTGATTGTAATTTTGGATATTGTGTGGCATTTCTACTTAATAGTCATTCTTCTTGCTTCTTTGACCATTCATTTGATGCAACAGTTGAAAATTATGTGTCTACTATGTAATACACACACTGTGTTACTTGCAAAGACACAAAATGAACAATATTCTGGAGATATGTTCCTGACCATGAGTGAGAAGATAACTACAAAGTTCACTTGCAGATCTTCCCAGGATCCCTGAGAGGGATGCTCAGCCAGCATGCAGCATCGACAAAGACTTCATGGAGATGCCATGGTCAGGTGGCAGCAAGGGTCTTGAAGACCAGAAGAACTAATTTGTTACATTATTATTATTATTATTATTATTATTATTATTATTATTCCATATATCATTTTTATCTCAACAATGTTACATTTCTCTGCCTCTTTAATTAGTTACAAATATTCAGATAAGAGATGGTTGGTCAAGAAAGACTTGGAAAAAAGAATTAAAGTGCATATTTCATACTCTCTTTATCAAATCTTGTTGAAGTTTTTGGGAGTGGCTATTCCAGTCTATTTCATTTTGCAAAATTTATAGAAATTCACTAAGCCTTGCACTTCAATTGAGAGCTTTTGCTTACCCAAGACTACAACTACATTTGATTTTAGATGGCTACTTTCTTTGAAGCTGTGATTTGGGAACATTTTTCTAATCCAAGAAAATTAGGGGTAGGAAAGTAAATTTGGGAGAGAAAGGATCAGGGCGTGTCTGAGCAGTGCTGGGCAGCCAGTGTGGCTCTAACAGAAGCTGGTGGTGAGGTTGGAGGCATGGTGGTGAGAGGTTGGATGGGGAGACCACAGGACTGGGAACAGAAGTGGTGGAGAGAAGTGAGGAAAGGGGAAGAGGTGGGGAAAGAAGGAAGAGAAAAGGGAGTAGAGTTTTGGTTTTTGTTTGGGAGTTTTTTTTTTAGTTTAAATTTAAGTCTAAAGGATTGAAATATTTTTAGATTTTATTCAAACACGCATGCATGCGTACATGTGCTCACACACGCACATCCTTCTTCCAACTGAACAAAGGTATAATTCCTAGTCCCCTTTGTATCTAATTCAAATTGTAATTATATTTCCTATCTTTCTTGATGTCAACTTCAGACAAGAGGGTTTGGAAAGTAGGCATAAAATCTTATTAAACTGTGACATATACTTAACCTAATCTCTGAGGCTAGTTTCCTGGGGGAACAGGTGGACGGCTTGATAACCCACCTTGTGGCTGCTCAGGACTCTGTCCTGGGATGATTTGCCCTGGTGGAATGAATGTGGCAAAGCCACAGTCACTGCTGGCACTGGCAGCAGATTTCCCTCCGCTCGCTGCACAGGTCCACTCTGTTTGCTCTACGCTCACCCCAGGAGCTTTTCGGATCTAGCAATATGTTTCCCATAATTTTCTGTGTACTGCAGTCGCAGTGTCATCTTTATTTAGCACAACTCTGCTATATGGCCAGACTGCCGCCTTTCCATGAAATGTGCAGTCAGTTGTCCACATGCTTCAATATCTGCATGCTTGGCACAATATAAATTGGATCCATCAGTTTGCTATTATTGTTTGCTTGCCTAATTCTCTAGTAAGCTTACACCTGTTGTATTCTTTGTTATCAATTATTTGAAGAAAGTATATCTATCTAATTTGTGAGTATAGAATCACTTTTAGTTTTATCAAATAGAGAATGCATTTGTTTTATTTATTTGCTTATAGTTTTATGAAGTAGAGAACTTAAAGGTTTGACTGGTAGCATTCCAAAACGTAGAGTTTTCATATTAGGCATTTTAGTTGGTTAAAAATAGGAAATGTACAGTTTATTGTCTTTCCCTGCCTGTTTCCCAGGTTCATTCCTTTTCTGCCTGTCTGTCTAGGAGGCTGATCTCTGCCTACTCCTTCCCTAGAATTGCCTATTGGTGGCTTCTGATTGGGTTTAATTATGGAAAGTAGCGGGAAGAGACCAGAGGGCAGGAGGAAGAAGAAGTTTCTGGAAGGTGCTGCCCCTCTGTGATAGCTCCTGACACTGTCTCCCCCATAGTTTCAGTTCTTGGTTGACTCAGGCAAACACCGTTTCCTTTACCTTGGCCCCAGGATTGGCCGCAGTCTTTGCCTCCTCAAGGTCCCGCTCCTGGTGTCTCTGTTTCACTTCTTGGTTCTCTTAACATTCCAGCACCTCTGAAAACAAACTTCATGTCTCTTGTACCATATGGGTTGAATTGGGCTTCCTGTGAGGACCCCAACTGATGCGAGGGATATTTTCTAAAAACAATCTTTCTGAGGTTTTAGAAAATAATCATCATCACTGATGAGCACTGTGAAATGAAGCAGCGTTTGGAGCTTACTTTGGGACCTAGGACAAGTCCCTCACTGGCAGTAGAGGGCTGGGTGATTATGGGCAGCACATGAGACTCTGTGTTTGAAAGTGTTAGAGACTTTAATCTAAGAGTGTTAAACCCTACCATGCCACATAGTATGTCTATGCCTGCTGATCTTTGTTCTTTTCTACCCTCCTTCTACCAGCTACTTTTTATAATTTTGTGTTTCCAGATTTCATTAATTGAAGTTTAGATTTTCATCAGTTTAAATTAAATATCAGTACACTGATAGTTTTGGTTTTGTGGTGGAAATTTCCGTTGGCTGGTGCTTTTGTTTATGCATTTAAGACTTGACTGTGGGGACTTCGGGGTTTTGAAGCTGCATGGCTTCTAGGCTTTGTTTCCTCATGGATAAAATCATAATAGTAACATATACTGCATCTTCCTCACAGGGAAAATGTAAAACATAATGAAGAAATATGAAGAAATGAGAGCATTTTTTTTAAATCAGTAGAAACAACATCATTATTAAGAACCTCTGTGGTTCCACAAAACATGTTCTACGTTAAAACATGAGATATTGGAATATGACCTTATGGTGTTCAGAGGGCCATTCAAACTAAAAAATTCTCTAAGAAATTTTATATAGAACCTAAAAAACCCAATGTAAAAAGATTTGTCCCATGTTTTAAAGAGTTTTAATAAAAGATAAAGAAATAGATTATTCACATATATCTTATACTGCCAATGCATGGACTAGGTAGTTCTGGTAAAGACCTGAAAAAAAGTACTAAGTGTAAATCAAAGATTTAAAAGATGATCACTTTCCTAATATTTTTATCATTATCATTTTCTTATAACTGAGTTTTGTATAGTTATTAAGATTTTTAAGTTGTCTAATTTGAATAAACTTCTCTCCTCAAAATCCATGTATGACCTTATAGTGTTTTGAACTGTAATTACTCATTTTAAAGTATCAAATAACTGATGCTGGGCTGGGTCATATCTCAGTGGAAGAGTGCTTGCCTTGCATGTGTGAGGCATTGAGTTCAATCTTCAGCACCACATAAAAATAAAAGTATTGTGTCCATTTACAACTAAAAATATTTTATTAAAAAATAACTTATTCTATGGAATGGATTTTGTCTTCTCCAAAATTTATATGTTGAAGGCTTTTAGATGTGCCTGTTTCTGGAGATTACCTTAGGTAATTAAAGGTAATTAAAGTTAAGTGTGGTCATACAGTGGAGACTTAATCTAATAAAACCTTGTAAGAAGAAGAGAGAAGGAGAGAGATTCCCACCCACAACACCAAGAAAAGGCTGGGTGAGGACATAGCAAGAAGGTGGCTGTCTGGAAGCTAGGAAGAAATCTCCTTGAACCCAACCTGCTGGTACCTTGACCTCAGGCTTCTAGGTCCCCAAACTGAAAGAAAACAAAATTTCCAGGGCTTCAAGCACCCAGTCCATGATATTTTGTTATGGCAACTCAAAGTGACTAATACATTTGACTTAGCTTTAATTGTTATTATTGAAGGCTATTAGCAACTTTGAAAAAATTATTCAGGACTAGGGACAGAGATAATTAAGCATGTTTAAAAGAAAAAGAGCTTTGTTTCAGTGAATTTGACTAAAAATGATAATGTAACTTCTCACACCTCTTTGTTAGTTGTTCTTTCATAAGAAGTGTCATTGATTGTGTTCATTGTGGAAAGATCTGTTGAATAATGTGAGCTAGTATAATTTTGGGAGAATAATTCTGTAAAGCTAACTAAAGGTAATTTTTAAAACTGATCTAACATAGATCATTTTATAACACAAACTCTGATGTCTAATCAGAAATGAAAGATGTATGGAAGAAGGCATGATGTATCAGGAGCAGGTGGACCTCATTTGTAGTCATACTTTGACAAATTGCTGGCTCTGTGGCTTTGGACAAGTCATTGTATCCCTCAGGCCTCAATGTCCTCATCTGCAAAATAAGGGAGTGGTAGCTGAATAATGTCTGGGATGCCTTTGAGCTATCACACTTTATAAAAGTGTACACTAAGGTATTGTGAGTTTGTGGAACTTTATCACACTGTAAGTTGCTGCTTTAACGTATACATCTTCGAATGATAGGCAAATATATTCACTATACTCTTAATTTTTTCAGTGCAACTATTTTATTCCTCTATCATAGAAAATAAAATACTATGGTTTTCAGATATCAAGACAAAAGAAACAAATCTCTATGTTATGTTAACTTTCCTATATTCATATATGAATACATCACCAGTGAAACTCCACATCATATACAGTCACAAGAATGGGATCCTAATTAGAATATTATACTTCATATATGTATAATACGTCCTTCATATATGTATAATATGTCAAAATACACTTGATTGTCACGTATATCTAAAAAGAACAAATAAAAAATCTATATGCTGCATAAACATTTCTTTTCATTGAAGATTTTATGCAAATAGGCATTTTAAAGCTTGCTATAGTGGAACTATACACTAGGTGGAAGCAAAGAGTAAGCTAACCTGTTAAAAGGTTAGAAAATATTTCCTGTGGCAAATGAACCACACTTTTCTGGATAGTAAAGGTCATTGAAATTATAGGCTACATTTCTTTTTAAAAATGCTAATGAGAAAAGAAAACAGCAAATAACACTGCCCACTTAAGCCACTGGAATAATACTAAGATGAACCACTGTTAAGATGAATCTTTATACCCTTTCTTAAAGATTCTGGCGAGTAACATTAGTAATTAAATGTTGAATCATCTATCATAATTCCTGGGATATGATTGGTCAATAAGCATAATACAGTAACCAGTCAAATTGTGATATTCATAGATCTCCTTTTAAAAAAGTTCACAGGGATAACATAAAATCTGTTCAAAAAAGAATTCTCTAAAAGCCTATACTATTTTAAGCTCAGTGATGGAAAATTTACCTCATTGCATATAATTTTACCTGCAACTTCTTTGAAAATGATGTATCTACTCTTTCCTTTCAAAATTAATTGGGTCTTGTAATTTAGGTTCTAAAATGTGAAATGATGTGATGATTTTCATGTTTAGTCTTGTAGTAAGTCAAAACTCTGTTTATTACCACAGTCTTTATGCAAAGTGAATTGCTTAGAGCTATCCTTGAAATGCATGTGTGGAGAAGGAAAGAAAACGCTTTATTCTAGGAAAGCATTCTGAAGTTGTTTGTGTAGGCAGTAAATCGCAGAGGATACGTTCTGTGTAACAGTAATTTCTACTCAATGTTTCAGATAAAATCCATTATTTAGAGTACAAGATGGCACCACTGTTTGGGAATTATCAGGTAGTAAATGCAAGATGTACTAACAATTACTTAGCAGTCATGCTGCATCTAAGGAAGACATTGATACTGAGAGAACTTTTTTTTTTGACATCAGTATAAGCAGTTTTAATAATCTTTATAACTGTGGGAGCAATCATTTAATCTCTATGGGGTACAGATTCCTGATATGTAAATTATGAAGTCCAGAGAATCTTTAAGTTTCAATAGCTATTTTCTAAAATTATATAATTCTTATTCCACCAAGTCAAAGCTAGAAGGATTGAATATGAACTGTAGTATTGGAATTTATATTGTCAACTTTGCTTATTTTCCTCTTTGGTCCATGAAAGAAAAGGAAAGAGGAAACAAATGATGTAGGTGAAGAGATTTGGGGCCACCTCCACTCTTTGGCTAATATTGCCACTGACTGCTTGGGGAACTTAGAAGTGAGAATTACTTCTGTTACCCACCTTTGCCCAGCCATGTTGACAGAGTGCCTTAGGGCTTGAACCTAGGTAGTCCATATGTAAACTGTGGGTTTTGATAACAGCATTAGATGCTCAGGGCATAACAACTTATATGTTGGATATTTTGGGGAATTTAATCTTCTTGAGCCTCATATCTCATTTCTGTAAAATGAATACACCAACAACTTAAAAAAATAGTCCTGAGCATTAAAAAAAGAAGTACATAAATGTACTTGCTACTCTTGTTGATGAGTATACTTTACTCATCTGAGGCAGTAGATAATTTTTAAAGTCCTTACATGAAAATTTAATGAAGTATACTCACTCTATGGGCCCATGTAAAATAGAAGTTCTGGCACCTTTTTTTTGGATATTCAATTATTTTCATATATTTCTCACATCTTTGGCATTGTACTTTATTCATATGGTTCATCCTATCAGCATGGGCTTGTTGGTAGATACATCATCTTTCCAAGTTCCCCATCCTGTCACTTCTTAGGGTGTTTAGTTAAATTTTGTGGAAATTGAGAATTAATCTAGTGAAATATATCTTTAACTTTCTATCACTCCAGAAAAAAGTCACAAAATGAAATCCTTACCACAGGCTATGAAAAACCATATAAAGGGAACAATTGGCCTTTTCTTCCCAGACTATAATGGCCTAGCAGGAAAGGCCCTTAACATCTTTATTTTTTGTGTAGTTGCTCATCTCTTAGCATAGAGCATGTAAAAGTTAAGCATTAACACCACTTTGGGCTTTTACAGTGCATTTAATGGGCTCAGCATGTCTCAAGTTTAGTCTCTGAGAACTGCAGTATCTCAACAACATACCTAATGGCAGGTTACTTTTTATCCATTATGTTAAAGACAGAAGGCAAAAGGATGGAGATGGAAAGTGGCTTATGAGTGATTATCAGTAGAGGAAACAGCCTGAGAACTTGGGGCACATTTTTTGGGTTAGTCCTGAAGTTAGATCACAACTTCTGGGTCAGTATTGATGCCTGTGATAGTAATAATTTTGTACAAAGTCCTGGCTAGTGATCAGTGTTTAAGAGTTCTTCTTATAATACTTACAGAAGTACTGACTTAAACTGTAAGGAAGTTATTTTTTGCTGTTATTATTAGGTACAAATTGGTAGTGATAAATATGACTTATATATGAGTAAAGGCTGTCCCTTCTACTTTATAATCAACTATTATATTCATACTTAGTACTAAATAGAAATAAGATTTCAATTATTAAATTTATTATATGTGAATTTGTTCAAAGAGATTTTAAAATCAACACTAGCTCCTTTGATTTCACAACAGCAATATGGAAAGACAGTATTATGCTATCCATTCTGTGAAACTGATGAAGATTAATAAAATGGGTATTGTGTTTGGGTTCATAGAAAATGGGGCTCCAAGCTTGCTCGGCTTTCACTAGCTGTATGGTGCTGGAGAGGTTACTGGAGCACGCTGAGCCTCAGTTTTCTCAATGAAAAAAGTGGGAATATTACCATTAAATGAAGAGCTGTTGTTAGGAACTGATGAGATTATGCGTGCATGCTCTAACCCAGCATTACTGATCCTGCACTTAATAAGGGACAAATAAGATCAGAGCTCTAGTGCCCTGACTTTGGTTCAATTGTGCTTTGCATTAAGTTGGACCGAAGGCAATAATCTGATTGATAGTCATTATGTCATGAGTCATGGCCAAAACACCTGACAGGTTTTGAAGATTTGTTATTACTTTTCCTTATGGAAGTTTAAAAAGTCATGATCATAAAACAATTAGTGTTTCTGCTGATCTGGAAACAATGTCACTTGAATTGAGATGGATTTCCTGCTTTACTTTTCTTCCGCCGTGGGCTGAGACTGGTAGAGCTGAGTTTTCTGAGATGGCATTTCTCAGCTATCACTTCAGTTTAACGTTCTATGTCTCCTCTGTGGCCAGAAATGCCCAGTAGCTCCTCAGATTTAACTCTGACATATTATCAGTGTGTCAAGATGGAAACCAGTTGCTGCAGAATCTCTGGCTCAAGAAGCTGGACGCAAAAAGCGAGGCTTCTGAGAGAGATGCTGGGCAGGGGATGAGTAAACCACTGGGCGGGCTTAGGATGGCTGCTGGCAGTGTGGAGGTCATGGTGAAGGTGTACATTTTCTGGTCATGACTGTTGAAGTCACCTCTGTCCATGAAATTAAGTGAAAATTTACACACTGTGTCTGTTATAATAAACTTCCTGGACTTTTATTCTATTGATGCTCAGATGGTTTACTCTACTCTGAATTGAGGTTTCATGCATTTCTAACTGATTTAGGAAAGCAGAGTGGCATAATGAAAAAAATCACAGGTGTCTGATGAGCTGTGTAACCTTAATACACCACTTTGTCTTTCTGTGTCTTCTTCTCAATTGCAGAGTGGGGATAATAAGGGTATAGAGTTCAGAAGATCAATTGTGTGACTGTGTATGAAATGCTTTGAAGATTTAAAGTGCTAGACAATGCTGGCTCAAAAAATAACCATTATTAATAGCAAAAAGAGGGAAGTTTCTATTGACTTATTTGGTCGAGCATGCTCGGTGCCTCTCCCACAGTGCTCAGTTGGTTATCTGTCTTGACGCTCAGCTCTGCTCACCTAGGAAAAAAAAAAAAGACAGGATACTCTTCCAACCTCACTTCCCTCATTGCCAAGGAAGACATTAAAATAAACTCCATAATGGCAGTCATTTCAGCCTGTTTGATTCACAGATGTGTCCAAAGTGCTTTTATGGGTGCTGGACACATAGTAGGTGCTCAGTGAATATCTGTCAAATGTCTCAATGATTTCAAGTGGTGAGGCACAGGCATCTATTGCTGCGCATGTTTCAACCGAGTTTGTGAGTTTGTGCATGTACGTGGGGTCTTGAGGAAGCCTGGCAATAAGTATATTTCCTTCCATACATTCTCTCTCACCTTATGAGGCAAACATTTCGCCTCCTGATTTCTAATTTTGGGTCCAGCAGCATCTACTTTAAGGACACATTTACTTCTGACATTTCAATTCAAGTCACAATTCAAATCCCACTAGTTCCGAGATCAACACATTAGTGCACTCAGCTTAATGATACCCTACCAAGCTCCTGAAAGTCTTACAGAGATACACAATTACCAAAACCCACCTAGGAGGCCGGCACATTCAAGGAATCACTAATAGGATTCAAGACAGAGCGCTGACAACACAATCAGTCTTTAAATGAAGAGCTTCTTATGTTGGAGCTAAATTCAGTCAGAGAAGTAAGGCACATTTTTATGATTTATAAAACCCCCCGAGAGCATTAGTAATAATTTGAAGCTGGCTGAAATATAGAGTGTCCAGTTTCTCCTGAGTTCTGGAAAGATCTTGCCCTGACTTATCTAGATAAGTAGAATGGGTCAAATAGGATCCATGGGTATGTTATCAGTTATGTTTACTGATCTGTTATTTAAGGAAATTGAATGAAAATGAAGTCAGATGAATTGAACTGTTTCTAATCTGATTTCACTGCATCAAGTTAAGCTCCTTTCTACAAAACTAAAGCCCAGGAAATCTAACAAAAACCAAATAAGTAGTGATCAGTAGACTGTAGGAAAACTGCAGTCTGCAGGGCCTGTGTCAACTGCTAATTTTGTTAGCACTCTCGATTTTCACATACCTCAAGACTGTAATGACCATGGGAGGAAGAGTGACTGATAAAACTTTTTCTCTCCTTAGGTCGGAAGGTGTAACATCTCAAGACTGGCCTTGTCAATAATGATATCAGTTTCACTTTGATATCTTGGAATTATTTGCTTCTAAATGTTACTAAAACTAAACGTATTTTTTTCCTTTTTCTTCTTTTTTTGGGGGGGGCCTCGGGTGGGGGAGGGAGGTGCTCGAAATTGAAGCCAGGCCTTTGTAAGTAGGAGGCAAGTGCTCTATCACTGAGCTTTTTATTAAGTTGCCCAGGTTGGCCTTGAACTTGGGATCCTCCTTCCTCAGCCTCCTGAGTAACTGGGATTAAAGGCATACATCACCATGACTGGTCTCAACTCTTTTTTTTTTTTTTTTTATCCCCATGCTGAGAATTAGACCTAGGGCTTTGTGCATGATAGGCTAGTAGCTTTATCACTGAGCTACATCCCCAACCCCTAAACCCAAGATTCTGTACATAAATTCAGGATCATTTTATTATAATTTGGAGTGTTAAAATCTCAGACTGCACTTATATGATGTTCTCTCAACTGTTTGAAAAGGAAGAGGGCCCTATCATCTATTATTACCATTATTTTTTCATTATTAAAAATAAGTATTATTTTTAATATTTATTCAAAGTAACATGCATAGGATAAACATTTGAGTAGAGTAGAAGGGCTGGTAATGAACAATAGCAGTTCCTTGCCCCATTCTTTCCCATTCTTGGGTTCAATATTTATGCAATAGCAGCTTTTTCTACTGTTTTTAATTTTTTCGAGTTTTCCTCCACCCCTACTGTATAATTACAATGCTTTTTTTAGTCAATCAAATTCTGAAATAATATATTAATTTCTGCTAAGAAAGACTAGTTAAACTATGTTCTTCAAACATCTGTGCCTCTTATTTGACTTAACCTACTAGTTATTGCTCTACCATTGTGTGATACACTTAAGTCTATGTTTTTAATGTCTTATTAAACCAGTATGTCTTAATTTCCTGCTCCATCAGATTAAAATATTAGCATGCTGCACTATTTCTTTTCTCCATCCTTCTTTCCAGCTACTATCTCCTGGTAGTTTCACTTTTACTTAAAAGAGTGGATTTTAAATGTTCTCACAATAAGTAAATGATAGGTAGGTGATTAGTTAGCTTTATTTATTCATCCCATAATAAATGCGTATATTGAAACATCACACAATATCCCATTGATATACATAATTATGATTTGTCAATTAAAAGTAAAAATAAAGCCCCAAAATATACAAATACAATTAAAAACTAAAAAATAAAATCTGTCAAGGTTGATCATATTTACATGGTTTCATAACCAGGTTATTTACATTGTTGAGTTTTATTGATAGGCAACATCAAATAAAACCAATAAGCACTCATTAATGTCAGTCTTATGTAAATTTGTCCCTTCATAGTTTAATTGTGGGCTAGGGTCCTTTCTAAGAGAGACTAAGCTTCACAATATCTCTTCAGAGTAACATACTGAAGGGTTATTCATGACCTAAAACAACAAATAGATTTCTGTATAATTATTTTTTTATTTGTTTATCAACATAATTAAAAATTTTTAAAAATCCTATGCTTTGAAGGTATGTGAAAATTGTAACATGGGTTATTTCTAGCTTGGATCTTCTTAACTGAAATGGCAGATTGAGAGATTAGATTGGTTCCTCCAATACTGCTTCAAGGGAGCAGGGAGTGTTGTTGTGTATCACAGGCACACCTCAGAAAGGCCACCTCACCAAACTCCCGACCCATCTCTTTTATCCTATTTCATAATATATGGGAAAGATCAAGAATATTTGAAGCCACAAATCATCAGATGATTTGATAATCATTATTGACAACTCCTTGTATCTTCATATAATCTCATCCCTTTTCTTGCTATCTTAGGAGAAACAGTGTTGCCCTTTCCTTGTCTTGCCAGGGAGCACCACTGGTACCCTCCTAACTGATTATATTAAACCACAGAAAGGGCATAGTTTTAGTCAATCACTGGTGATAACAGGCCTAAAGTAGGTTGTAGGATCACCTGAGATTGGCTATCTCACTTAAAAAGAAATGGCTGTGCTAAGATTGGTGCTCTGTGTCCTTGCCTTCTCTAGAGGGCAGTCTGCTTTCCCAATGGCTTCTGGGCTTACCCCATACATGTGGTGTCTGTGGTCTTCACCTTACCAAATTTACTGACTTAAGAGTCAAGAATAAACTCTTAGGATCTAAGACAACAGCTGTTTCCATTTCCCATTCTCTCTCACTCCTCAGCATCCTCCCTCCCTTCTGCCAGGAGCCTCCTTAGTTACCCTCCCTGTGTTTCTGATGCCGTGCCCCTCTGGGTCTCCTGGAACGGCCTCCTTCTTTTCTTCTTTTCAATGTTCTACTATTCATTCTGCTCCTTCCTACCTTGGCCAATATAATTTTGCTATGAAAGAATTGCTTGTTCTTTTCTTGATTTCTTTCTTTCTTTTTGCTTCCTCTTAGTAATTACATGGCTCAATCCTTTACATAGTCAATCCCAAATCAGTGCTCTCCTTCATAACAGGTAACATTTGCAACCATTTCTGGGTATCTCCATTTGGAGATTCAACTGACACCTAAGGACACAGTGGTCCAAGCTGAACTTATCCTCTTCCTATACTTATTTTACTACTCTGGTGACTTAAAACCCAGTAATCATTTCTGACACTTTCCCTGGGTTCTTTTCCTTCTGTGGTTGTTCTGATGTTCTTTCTCCTCCTCTCCATGCCCACTGCTACTTGGCTCTTATTGTAGGAAAAATTCTATTATAAAGGGTTAGTAAAGACATTAGAACAGAACAAAATAAAACATTCTTCCTACTTCATACACCACTCAATAAAACACTTCTCACATCAGATGTGTGAGTATTTTGTCCCACACACCAACCAATCAATTCTATAGCAGGCCCCCAGCGGGGTGTCCTCTGATTCAATTAAATTCTTAGGCTACCTACCTGGAATTTGTGTAAGATTCCACAGACTGAGGGTCCAGTCCTGCAAGACTGCTTCCATTCAGATGCTGGTTGAAAGCCCAGGTTGTGGCCTGCACTTCTGACTGGCTGGCTATAGATTAGAGTTCTTCTCTTTGGGTTTGATTATTTCCTTGAGTGGGACACAGAACTCAGAAAAACTCTTTTCTTATATTTATCCATTTTTAATAAAGGATATTATGAAGTATACTGATGAGCAACCAGACAGAGGAGACATTTATGGCAAGGCATGTGGGTAAGAACTCGGAGTTTTCATGCCCTATCTGGGTCCGATATCCTCCAGGAGTCTCCACATGTTTCATTACCCAGTAGCTCTCTAAACTTGGACCTTGTGGATTTTGAGGGAGACTTCAACATGTAGACATGATTGATTATCATACTGGTCATTTGGATCAAAATATCAAAAGGCCTTTCTAGTGATCAGCCCCCATCATTAGTCTACTAAGGGGGCCCCATTCACCAGTTACCTCATTGGATACAAAACCCACCAATTATCTCATTGGATACAAAACCCACTCTTATCCACTGGTTTTTTAAAGTTGTATGCCAGGAATCAAATAGACATTTCAAAATATCATGGGTTAGAGTTCTGTATGGGGAAGGTTTACAGATTCAGCTTGACCTGTCTGCAGCCATCTTAAGTTGTTACCTCTATGTCTGCCCCAGAGTAATGTTCATAGGTTTTTCCTACAGTTTCCCAGAACGCTTTACAGAGGAAAAACCATTAGAGTGCTGTGTGGAGTTTCACCACCAGACTCCCTGCCAGGAATGTGTCTGATTCTTTGAAATTAGTTTGAGGCAAACCAGGTACATTCTGGCTTAGATAAAGTAAATTTGGTCTTGATCATTATTTATTCCTCTACTTCTAACCCACATGGCAGGGATCCAACTGGTGATGCTATCACCCTGGATCACACTTCTATTGGTAAATGCCCAATAAATTGTACTCTGTATAAGCTTGAATCTGTTTGCCTCTTTTCTTTGGTCTCACAGAACCTTAGGGTCAGTTTTCATACATTGGGACTGGGTTGTTATAAAACAGAAGAATTGAGAAACACAAACAAGCACACCATCCTCCTCATTATCATCCAGGTAAGAGGACCATCTGTATTTATCATTTTCATTAACTATCCACCTGCTTTCTCCTTGGATTTTTCCAGGAATACAGCCCCGTGCCATTTCCTTTCTAAAAAATATATATTTCCCTCATTGCTCACTTAATATAATCTAAATTCAGAGACTAGTGTTTACATGCAAATTTAACCCTTAAGTTCCATATCTCTTTATGAAGTTTTCAGAAATGATTTTTATGGGCTTTCCTCTCCCAGGTCCTCACCTGAAATGGTCACTACCTGAAGCAGGACCTTGTCTTGTTTACCGCTGTACTTCCTGAGCTTAGAATAGACACCCCTGCCACAGTATGCTCTCAATATTTGTTGAGCAAATAAGTGAAATGAATGGGAAGTACTGTCCTTACTTTATGCTCTCTGGTTTCCACTCCTTCCTAGACAGCATTCACATTTATTGAGTAGACTAAATTGTGTTCTCCCAGATTCCAATGTTGAAGCCCTAACTACTAGCTTCTCAGAAGGAGACTGTATTTGTACATAGGGCTTTCAAAGAGGTGATTAAGTTAAAATAAAGCCCAATCTGACTGGAGTCCTATAAGGATATTTGGAACAGGATGAACAGGAATTTTGAACACAACACACACAAAAAGAAATGTATATGTATGTGCAGAGGAAAGGGCAGGTAAAGGCACGGGAGATAGCCATCTGCACACCAAGAAAGAGAAAGCATAGAGGAAACTGAACATGTCCACATCTTGTCCTTGAATCTCCAGCCTCCAGAACTGTAAGAAAGTAAATTTATGTTGTTTATGTAACTTAGTCTGTGGTGTTTTGTTATGGTAGTCTGAGTGTTTACTTTTGCCAGATATTCTGTTAAACTCTTTGTATGTAATTTTATTAAGAATCCTATGACATATTTTTATGACCACCATTTTACAGATAAAGAAATGGAGGAATTGAGACTTCAGTTGACTTCCTTTTCATTACACAGCCAGAATTGGGAATGTAGGCAACTTGATTCTTGCCGTTCCCTCTGCCTGGAATACCCTTCCCTCACTTCTGAACATTAAAACTCTAAGCACCTGTCAAACAGGAAGAAATGTCTTCTTTCCTTGAATTCTTGGATTTGGGCTCTGAAATTGCATTTTGGTAACTGTTCTTCTGCCTTCCTTTTAGCTCCAACCTTTTCTAGCTGCCTGCTCAAGAACCTGCTTAGCTTTCTGGAAGGGGTTTCACATTATTCATCACAGCCCTTTGAAATTCAATCTGGACCATTGTAATGGTTTAGATGTGAGGTGTCCCCCCAAAACTCACATGTGATACAATGCAAAAAGGTTCAGAGGGGAAATGATTGGGTTATAAGAGTCTTAACCCCATCAGTGAATTAATCCCCTGATAGGGATTAACTGAGTGGTAATTGAAGTGTTAGGGTGTGACTAGAAGAGGTGGGAATTGGGGCATGACTTGCCAGATACAAATATATACTTTGGGGGTATATATTTGTATCTGGCAAGTGGAAACCTCTCTCTTTGCTTCCTGATTATCATGTGAGTTGGTTCCTTCTGCCATATTCTTCTGCCATGGTGGAGCTGGGTGCATATGGACTGAGACCTCTGAAACTGTGAGCAAACTTTTCCTCCTCTATAATTTTTCTGGTCAGGACCTTTAGTCACAGCAGCAAAAAAGCTGAATAAAACAACCCCTTCTGGGATGAGAATTTGTCCACATACCACAGCCCTAGCTACTGGCTGAAAAGCATCTTCATAATAAATATACACCAATTAGCATGTATTGAAGAATTCACTTATCCCAGAATTCCATGTTGCCATTCCCTCTTAGGTGTACAGGAATCCCTGCTGACCTAATATTGGTTGTATGCCTAGATTGGTTATATTTCCCTGTTGCTGCCACATATAGTGCTGTGCTCTTAATAAGCATTTTCCCCCAGAATCAGAAGCCGAATCTCTCCTAGAGCCCCAGGCTTCCTATGCACTTCATCTGTTTCCATGTTTCTGCTTATCTTACACAGGACAGCTGCTAAACTGGCAATGTCCAGGCACGACCTGTGAGGCATGATGTTCAGATTGTCAATACTTCACTTATTCATTCATGGGTGCATTCACTTATTCATTTACTCTTCTCTTATTTATCTATGTAACTAAGAACTTTTTATATGCTACCATAATACATATTCGAGAACAGACTATGATTTGATACTAACAACATAAACAAGCTTTTTATATGATTAACAATGTGCAAGAAATATTCCCCAAAATAAACTACAGAAAATGTAATTTTAAGGCATGTTATTGATGAGATTCAGGTGTCTTCCTACATGTCACTGGAAGCAATCTAAAATGAAATCAATGGAAAATAAGTTGCAAACTGGGAAACTGGAGCATGCCACGAGGATGCGCTCAGTGTAGAAGAGCGATGGTTTAAAGATAAGGGGTAACTGAAGATTCTAAGGTCCTGGAAGGAATACTAAAAAATAAGCCCTGTTGAAAAAGGCAGATCACTGTTATTCCAGGTACTGCCCATGAATGAAAAACTATTCGGTACCAGAGTGTTAGGGAAGAGTGGCAACTGAGTAGAATAATCAGTACAGTTTGGCAGACTTTCTTTTTTTGGTTCTGGGGATTGAACCCAAGAATGCTTACCCATTGAGCCACATTCCCAGCCCTTTTTATATTTTATTTCAAGACAGGGTGGTCTAGTTAAGTTGCTTAGGAATTTGCTAAATTGTTGAGAATGTCTTTGAATTTGTAATCCTCTTGCCTCAGCCTCCCAAGCTGCTGGGATTATGGACGTGTTCCACCACGCCTGGCTAGAGTGGTCATAATGTACTGATGATTGTAGGAGTGTAAAGAAAAATTAGTATGGTCCCTGTCATTAAGAAATGGGAAAAACAGGTTCATAAGACAATGGGTAGGAGTGAGGTAGTAATTGTAACATCAAGGGTGCTATCATCTGAAGTGATGTCAGACACTGTCAAGATCCAAATTTCCTAACCACTCTTCTTAATAAAAATAAATACTTAGCACAGTTCTGAGAATTCTTCCTCAGGGTGGGAAATTAGAAAAGAAGAAATAGAGAACAATATATTTTGGTGAGTGATAGGGATGTGTTGCATATTTCATAGTTTTTCTTTCCTGATCCATTCCCTCCTCTACACTTTTCCCTGCCATGACAGGTTGATCTGTGAAATGCATTGATTGATCTTCCTTGCCCTATCTTGGGGGAGCTCCATGGACAAATCAAAATGAAGAAGAAAATGAAGTCAAGGCATTTCTCCATGGCCCCTTAATGCTGGGACATAATAAACTGACTCCCTCAACTGGAGCTCACCTCTTTCACTTTTTAGCTTTTCTCCTCAAGGTCCCAAGAATTGCTTCAGTCCTGCTTCCCTTGGGCCTTAGGCTGGTAGGAGCTCTTTCATACTGGCCCTGAGTTCTCTATTATTCCTTCTGGTTCCCCTGGTGCCATTGTTGTTATAAAACAATCCCTTCATTAGCCTTTCCTTGGAGCATCCCAACTTGAGAGTGAATTCTTTTTCTTCTTGAAACCTTCATTTGATTCAAGAACCCGTCAAAAGCTCTAAGAAAAGGCAGGGTGGAGGCAGAATCATGAGCCTGATGGTGAGGGAAATATGGAGAGGGTAGAAATGTAAGGAGATTAGAAACTTAGAGTTCTTTGGCTCAAGTACTGCGCAGGTGCCCATGGTTCATTCCTGGTTGCTAGGTTTGGGACGGGTCTGGGAACTGAGACATTGGACCACTATTCAAAGGCCTAGAAATTGACAATATCAATGTTCTACATATCTGGGATTGCAACTTAAATCCAGAGCCTTCTGAACAAGAACTACTAGTGTTTTGACTCAAGAAACAAGAGGTAACTTAAGTCTTTAATCAGGATACTGACAATGATGTCAGCTTTTAGAACCAGATGGAAGCAGGGGCAGTAAGAAGGTCACCTTTGATGGAGTAACCTTAATTTCATTTAGTTTCCTTTTGGAGGTTTTCATTTTCACTACATCACCTGCTATGGTCTCTATGCCCCCCAAATTCATGTGTTGAAGCTTAATTCTCAGATGATATTATTAGTTAGGGCCTTTTGGGAAGTGATTAAGTCTTTAAGTAATTTTAAATGGGTGCAAAGGAACTATGTTAGGCCCTTTTTGTTCTGCGCTTTTGCCATGTGAGGACACCCAGACAGAGCCATCTTGCATAACTGTGAGAAATAAATTTCTCTTATTTATAAATTACCTAGTCTGCAGTATTTTGTTACAGCACAAAGACATCACTTTCTCAATTGTGACAAATCTTCATTGGATCATCATCGGGAAGAGCATGCACTTAGCTAGCTGATAATATTGTTTCCATCTAATTGTAATTATATTTTTCACTACAAAATAACAAGGTAGCAATCTGATTGATAAATCATTCATGTGCATTTAGATTTGAATTCAATTATCAGTAAAATTAGATTTATGAACTCTGCACAGCTGAAGAAGAAACTTTGAGGGAGAAAGGAAAATAGGAGACTCAACTAAGTAGCCAAACTTACCCATTCTTACAGAAAGGATGTATTTTTGGAATTTCTTATGTAGTGGTAAAGAGGCTGATCCAATCACAATCTAATGGACGGGTCTGAAGTGGATGGCATCTGCTGCTGTCTGTGAGATACAGTTAAAATAACTGGACCTTACAGAGTTTTAAGATTGTTAGTACTATACTAAAATAGGAATATGCTCCAGGTTCTAGGGAAGTAAGACTATGCAGTTGTTGTTAAATTCCAGATGGAAACAAATAGTTTTAACTTTTGAAGATAACATTGGTCAATCTAATCAATCATCCACAATGTCCAGTTTGTCCTGGGGAAATAAAAATCCTTTTCTTAAATTCATTTTCTAAGAAAACTTAAACATGATAGAAACATCAAAATATGGTTTAATTCTCTTGATACAAAGAGAAAATATAAGCGATCATATGTGATTGCACCATAATTACTGATTTGTTTTCTTTATTTTCTCTTTAGAGTGTCAGAACTGATTTAGTTGGTTAAATCTGCACCAGTTGTTAATTAACACATCTATTTTATCCAAAATGATAACAGAATGAGTTGGATATGTACATGTGTTTGACAAGCTTAGCAAGTGGATTCCATAAGGGAAAACGCAATGGTGAAGTCACACATGGGAGCTCAATGGTTCTGAGTTGGTTGAACACATATTGAACAAGAGTCGGACAGCTCTGGCCTTTGTTTTATCGAGGGTCAGGAGCACAAAAGTGAACTAAATAACAGAAATCAAAAGGCAAACACTGACACCGGAAGCTCACAAGACTTAACAAGAAATACATTCTTAAAAGTCATTAAACAATTTTGAGAAGAAATTCAAGCTGTGGGGACTGAGCTCTGAGATCAGAACAATAAGCTCCATGAATTGGAACAGAAGCTTTCTGAAAGAAATGTCTACAGTTTTGAAGAATACTTTTCCCAGACAAGCTTCTTTGTGAGGGGATTTTTTTTTTTTTTGGTAGCAAACATGCCTATTTTTGACTCAGCTTAGAAATGAAATATTTCAAAAGCCCTTTCAAGCTCCATGTCTGTAAAACTACTCCTTCAAAGTTATACTTTCAGGGGGTACTAAAGAGCAGGATTAAGAGGGATACCAAGTTTGTGAAATTTTCATAGGCATAAAAAAACACAAAAATCTCCACTATTGCCATTAATTTCTTTAGTATTTTAGAATTAAAAAAAAACTTGTTGGAAAAGATGGCAATATCAGCAGGGATGAGAAAATATTTTAAAGTTTAATTTTGACAAAATTAAGCATGACAAAAGTGCTTTTTACCCCTAGGGTTTGGAGTTTCTAAGGAATTTTTGTAAGAATTATTACCAGTTTTGTTTTCAGTGATCAATGTCATTGAATAAAAATAGTACCCAAAGTAAGGATGCATTCATTATTTGAACTGAATAACAAAAACAACAAAAAGACAAAATTGTCTCCTAAAAAATCATTCTGGAGAGGGCTGGGATTGTGGTTCAGTGGTAGAGTGCTCGCCTAGCACGGGTGGGACCTGGGTTCGATCCTCAGCACCACATAAAAATAAAGGCATTGTGTTGTGTCCATCTACACCTAAAAAAAATATTTAAAAAAAAATCATTCTGGAGAAATGGTATCAAACATAGAGATAATTTAATTAGGTAGCTACTAATGGCTTTATCTACACAGTTGAAACTTAATTATTCTAACCACAGTTGGTTGGCTTGATTTTCATCATGTGCAAAAATGCCCACTGAGGTCATTTACATCAAAGAGTCAGAATCAGAGAATATTTTGCCTAGCTTGATTTTGCATGGAAACAGGAAGCTCCTTCTTAAGATATATACTGATGTGCATCTATGAGATCTGAACATTATAAGTACAAATTAAAGCAAGTTACTTTTTTTCCTTATTAGGATATGTGCAAACAAATTAGAAGTGATTTTAAATGACTCAATGTTGAAGTTCAACTTTAATTAAAACCAAAATGGTGTTTTGGAGAAACGTTGTGAAGCAGTTCAAGCTCCCACTCTCCCTTTGTGGATAAGGTCCTTTCCTGGCTGTTCTTAGGGGACATTGCTCTTGCTTCTCTGCAGCATTTTGTATTCTCCAGTAAGCCAACCCAATCTCTCTTCGGCCCTGTGATGGACTATATGTGTTGTTTTTGCCTACCTAGTTCCCTTCCTTTGTGTGTACCAGCCCAGCTTGGCCAGTCAGATCCACCTGGCCCTAGTACTATCCGTCAAGAGCCTTCTTATTGAATTTGATAAGTGGATGCAGGAAGAGAGGCTTTTTCTTTGCCCTGCAACCCATGCTGTGAGGACCATCTAGTTTGAATGCCAACAGGCTTCTTTTCTAGCTGTTTGGATAAAAAGCAGCAGAGTCAAGCCAGAGAGAAAAGCAGAACAAAGCCTGAAAAGGATGCAGAGTGCATTGCCTGACCCTGCCTGAAGCCCTAGACTTCCTAATAAGAGACAATCATTTCTTTTTTTGTTTTAAGCTAGTTTGTGTGGGTTTCTGTCCCTTACGGCCAAAATAATTTTGGCTAATTCAACAAATAAGCAATAGAAAAGGCTGAAAGGGAAACAATTTACAGCAAATTATAAGACAGTGCATCTAGTTCTTAGCCACATACAGCAAAAAAGGACTTTCTATGTGTTCTCAGATACATAATAAGAGAGAAAAAAATAAGAGTTCTTGCTGTAATGTGTCCTGGACATAGACTATTGGTACATTTTACTAACTGTATTTGTTCATGATATACTTTAGTCTTCTAATTAATTGATAAATATTTTATTTATTTGAATTTTAAGATTAACTAGATTTTATTTAAATTGTCAGATGAAATGTTATGTATTTTTCATAACATGATTTTTTGAAGGATATGTACACATGGAATGAGTAAATCTAGTTAACTAACAGATACAATTCCTCACATAGTTATCATTTTGTGGTGAGAACACTTCACATCCATTTTCAGCATTTTTGAAAAGTACAATAAGGATTTTAGAAGATCTGTTTGCATGATAACCTTAGCAAAAAAATATACTGTGAATGATTCTTATTTTTTGGTTCCATGAAGCAAATCACTGACTGGTGAATTATTCAATGACATAATTGATTTTACCATGTGGATAGTTCGTTTCAAGAAAAGATCAGAAGATTAGAGAGGTGGCTGGCAAAAAATTCAGAGTAACTCATCTGACCTTAAACCATCCCACACCCCTCACCACCCATCCACAAAACTTCATGTAGATATGTTTAATTATTGAGCATTAAGAAACATAATTTCTGCATTAAATGCAAATTTGTAGCCAATAAGCCAAGGGAAATAAAGTTGTATGAAAAAATTTGGTCGTAATGAGGCAGAAATAGTAAGATACCCTTGTTTCTCAGTCTCTGTCTCCACACCTGCTTAGTCTGACACTTCTCACTGAGTTGCAGATTAGTTCAGTTTCATCAAAGCATTTGTGTGAACTAATTTTTAAAATGGGCACATCAAGTAAACTGGTTTGTGTTCTAAATACCACCTCAGCAACTCAGAATACTGTATCAATGTCTTCTCCAATAACACTGTATTTGCCCCAGTTTCCTCTTTAGAACTTATCTAGGAATGAACCCTGAAATCTTTGGCTTTGAGTCCGCTTCTCAGTGTTTTTCTTTATTGTTCAAATTACTGCAGGTAAATGCTAGAAATGCAGACTCCCTCAGCTAGCACGGGCCATATGAAAATTGATGCTTGGAGCTCTGTTATACCTTTAGTGGCAGAGTTGGACCTGCACATGAATCTTCAGTGGCCTAGACCAACATGTCTATCTGGAAGCAGCTGCTTGAATGCTCTGAACATAGTTTGGCAATTTTCATTATATTGATTTGGTTTTTATGCATGATTTTATATTTCAACATAACATCATAAATATGGACCAGATGTTCATATTATCTGAATGGATTGTCATATTAAATAATTTAAAAGTTAATATTGCTGAGGAACAACAGACTTTTGTTGAGTTTTGTTTCTCATTAAAAAAAATTTCATAGATGTAAACGCAATGCTTCTTAGTTTTTTGAGCAAAAAATCATACTAATTCTTTCCGGTAGCCTTATTTACTTTTTCATTAAGCCCTCTTTGCTATTTGGTAGGTCTTGGGTGACATTTTATTTTTTTTTTCTTGTCTGTTTTTGAATTGATGCACCAAGTAAGGTGAGGTAAATCATCTCAGTAGCATAGTAAACATAGTAAAATAAATTGAATACAGAATTTTATGTAAAATTCTGAACACAGTCTAGTTTTATGTGTTACCATGCTTTTTGGCTACATAAGAGATTAGAAGGAAGTTTTTGTTTTCCCAAGCAAATAACTTTTTAGAAACTTTAAAGCAGCAGAACTTTAAGAACTCTAAGTAAAAATGTCTGTGGCAGAATACCAATTTGCCTTAAGATAATACTTTATTAAAATCATGAGACATAAATTTATAAATTTGGAAATGCTTATTTTGTAAAGTGGGGGTGATTATGGTCTGCAACAAATTTTTGTGGGGGATACCAGGGATTGAACTCAGGGGAACTCGACAACTGAGCTACATCTCCAACCCTATTTTGTTAACAATTTTGTTTAGAGACAGGGTCTCACTGGGTTGCTTAGCACCTTTCTTTTTCTGAGGCTGGCTTTGAACTTGCCTCCTGCCTCAGCCTCCTGAGCTGCTGGAATTACAGGTGTGCACCACCACGCCCAACTTGCAACACAATTTTTATGGAATATATATTGGGTCTAAATGAAACATCATAATGAAATTAGTGTATTTTAGGAGCTGAGAGCTTGCCTGTAGAGCTAACCTGCATTTTCATCCTAGCTGCCAAATTTTCTAGCTTATGAAATCTTGGCAAATATATCTTTTTGTATCTTAGCTATCTTATTTAAAAATGAGATAATAGTTCTTATCTCAAAGAGTTGTTGCAGAATTAAACAAATTAATGTATCAAAAACACTCAGAAGTACTCAATAAATGTGAGCTATCTTTATTAAAAAGAGAAAATTATTTCACATGACTTTTTAAAAATGACAAATAATTACTGCTATTAGCCTACATTTTACTGTAATTCTATTAAAAAGTTTAAGGGAGAAGTTATAGTCTTTATAGAATTATTTTTTTTTCAAGTTAAAAAAATTGACAATTTACCTACTATTAGGGATATACTTGCATGACTGGTATTTGAACACCATCCTAACACTTTCTGAGATTTGTTTACTATGAGTCAAATCTCTAAGTTTTTGTCTTTTCTTACTATTGTAATCATGTCTTTCCTGAGTACCAGCAATATCAGTGGTAAAAATGTTAAATGCTAAATAGCAAGAAAGAATAAAAATATTAAATATTTTTAATATTCTTTCTTGCTATTAAATATTAGCATTTAACATTTTTACCATAACAAGAAATTAGGAAAAAATGTCCCCGAACAAAAATCTATCTTTGATTATGAGTTATGTTGGGATTTTCTGTTTCATGAGATTGATAAATTTTTTTTTTTTTTTGTATTAAATCATTGTTGAAAAAAATAGTTGTTTTATTCTGAGGGTCAGTGACACAGGTTATTCATTATTTAGACCATTATAGCAAGGCTTACAGTGACGAGTCTTATAAAGAAAATTCACTTGAAAGTGCCTTCTTCACTCACATTACAGTCTGTTGAGGCTTTATTAAGATGGAGCATTAAATTCAATACTAATGACTCATGAGTACAAATGTACTGAACTAAATGATGCAAAAAACGCACTAAGCATTTGATTAAAACATGTTAAACACATACGCACAGCCCACACACTAAAAGAAAATGGGAAAGGTCTTGCTTTTATATTGGTTTGGAGCTTCCAGGCTTTTCCTTTCCCTATTAATCATACTTGGCTGCGTAGAACACTTGTGCTCTGTCATTTCTTTGTAGAAACTGCCATTGTGTGAAGATGGATATGCCTTTTTCCTCCCTCTTCTCCCCAAAGATGAATTCTCAATCTCAATTGCTTCCTCAGAGCATGTGCACTTATCTTTGCCTTTTGTGCACTGGAGGAGAACATGCTTCTCCATTTCTTTGTCTCTTAGAAATATGTGCCTTTTTCTCTATCATGTAGATGCCCTTTACAATGCCAGCCACACTGACATCTGCTTCCAGTGGCAAGCTAGTGAGAGAAGTGGCTCCCCAAAAATGTGCTCATCAGACATCTTGGAAGAAAGGAGGACCCTGCTTTTCCATTTTATAGGACAAACTTTTTTCTTTTTTTTTTAGCCTCTTTCCCCCCTTTTCCTCCCTCTCTCCCTTCTTTCCTTCCTTCCCTCCCTCCCTCTTCCTTCCTTAATTTTTTCTTTTCTCCTTTCCTCCTACCCTTTTTCTTGAACCACTTAAAAAAAAAGTCTAATTTGAATCAAATTTTTAACCAAGACCATTCTATTAACTTAATTCCAAACCAGAGACAACAGCTCATAATGTTCAAGTAATTAGGTTTAGGTTCTTTGCTGGCTTAAAGAGGCAATTTTTCTACATCCAGGAGTATAAATGATGTTCCATAATTTAGTACATTTATATAAATTATATACATTAATGCTATATAATTGTATATTTTATATAAATATAGTAGTTCATTATTACCCATTACTTTAGCATAAAATTTAGACTCATTTGTCTGGTCCTCTCTCCTTGCCCATCTCAGCTTTCACTACCCTCCTATATGTATCCTGTGCTCTAGCATACTAATTTCCTTGGGATTTCTCTAACTATTATTTTTCTTTTGTAGTTTCTGTGCTTGCAGTTCCTTTATTTGCCTGAGTAACTTTAAAAAAGATTCATAAATATTCAATTTTTGTCCATTCCTTTAGGAAGCTATTTTCAATTCCAGTCTTCAGGCTAGCTGAGTTGCCTACCCTTGCTCATATCTCATACATGTTTTCCCATTGCCCTTTGCATTCACTAATTATTCATTCATTCAACAAATATATATTGTGCATAATCAATAGCGCTTGTATACTTGTCTGCTGATAAGTCAGTCATCCAACAAACTGACTCTCTTGAGGTGAGAGACATATGGTTATTCTCATTATTTTTGAAAGTTATAGGGAAGGCAGCAGAATACAACTGACACTAGGATTGCTGTATGTATACACATGGATGTATAACCAATGTGATCCTGCAATCTGTACATGTGGAAAAATGAGAATTCATACCCTATTTGAATCAAATGTATGATATGTCAAGATCATTGTATTGTCTTGAGCAACTAATAAAAAAAATCAGCAAAAAAAAGAAAGAAAGAAAGAAAAATCACATCAGACATTGTAAAGAGCAGAGTCAGTATAATTCCTTTGCTATTCTAAAAGTTTGAAAGCCATTTTGAAGAGCTGAGGTTGATAATAAATATTTCAAAAAAAAAAGAAAGTTATAGTCTATGAAGTTGGGTCAAACACTAAATTAGGAAGCATGGAGCTACTGCTTGTTAGGAGAAGCACTGGGTTGAGTTCTTGCAAGCCTCTGGTTACAACACTGTCATCAATTAAAGTGTCATTTTCATTATATAGGTTTATTTGTCAATTGCCTTCTAAAATAAACCATGATTGATTTTGCTATTCCATACAACCACTTTCCTGTTTAACACTTGGTTGGTATTTTAAAAAATTCTTGTTTATAGCTGCTTTATTTTCAAATCACATAGAATTATATATGTTTATGGGGCACAATGGGATGTGTCATTGTATGTGTGCATCATGGGATGATTAAATCAAGGTATGTAATATATGCATCTTCCACAGCCTCTTGATCTGAAAAATTCGTTTGCCTGCAAGCTTAACATTTTCCCTGTGCATCACCTTTTGAAATGTGCAAGCTGCCCAATAAAAGCCAAAAGAGATTTAACATTTTTCTGACCCTGGATAATGTGACTGTAAATATTTTTTGGCTTTTCACCTTTGCAACAATGCTCTTCAATTCACCTTTATTTTAAATTGGTCATCACATCATGAATCCACAAATTTAGCCACTCTTCCATCTTTTCCATAGCTTCATCACTCACTCGAGATGTTACTTTAGCATCTTCTGGAGTGGCCTCTTGTATAGATTGATGAATTCACCCTTCCTTTATCTAGATGTACCAGATTGTTGATCCATTAACACTGAACTCATGGTCAACAGCACTATAACTCATACCTGAATGAAGCTTACCTACACATGAATTTTCCCTGTAAAGCAAATCACTGTCTTCTTGAACTTAGGAACACTAGACAGTACTTCAACAGTATAATTTTGTGCCATTTCAAAAAATGAAAAAACTAACAAGAAGCAAAAAAATACAAAAGATAAAAATTGCCACTAAATAAACCACCAAAAGGACACCTGTTTATAGTATGACAGTGGACAGGGAAGATTAAGTATCACTTTTTTGGCCTCAGCCAAGAACTTGCTTCTTGGAGACAAATTTATTACCACTTTGTATCTATTTGAGAACAACCTCAAATGATCATAAAACTGTGGCCAGTAGTGATTTTGGGGTTCTGGATAAATTTCAGTGAGGAGATGAATTTTTAAATATGGAATCAATAAATAATAAGAATCAATTATAATCTCCTAAATAATAGTTCAATAAACATTTGCTGACAGTGTGAAGACTGCATGTTATGTGCAAACCTATTTTTTAAGGCTTAGTGAATTAAAATTATTTATCAGAAACTATCAATTTGACAAGACTTTGTGGTGAATCTAAAAATTGGACAAATTTTATTTACATACTATGTATATTATGCTCCCATTTATAATATCCATTTTTTTCCAGCTCTAGGGATTGAACCCAAGGTCTCACACATGCTAGACAAATGCTCTAACACTGAGCTGCATCCCAAACCCTTTACAATATTCTTTTCTAAGATGTAATCTAACCAGTCACCATTCCATGTGATATTAAATTATTTCTTATATGTGTAATGTCAGGTATATCTGTAACTGGTCACTATGTCTGGCAGTCTGGCAGAAAAGCAACTAGAAACTCTAGAATATTGTCTTCTTTCATGCAAAAATTTCTGAGCTATTAATAAAGTAAATGTAGGGGCCGTGGCTGTGGCTCAGTGTTACAGCACTCGCCTAGCATGCGTGAGGCACTGGGTTTGATCCTCAGCACCACATAAAAATAAAAAATAATAAAATAAAGATATCGTGCCTACCTATAACTAAAAAATAAATATTAAAAAAATAAAGTAAACGTATAAAAGCTAGAGATAGTAGTGAGACATTACGTCAAAAATTCCTATTTTTAACTAAAAATAAAGTCAACTGAAACTCATTATGTGTACACTTACATTTACTGTAAAAACCAATTATGACCTATGGAGAAATGATAAGTGGAATTCAGTGAGGGATGTCACTTTAGGTTAATTTTAAACTAGAAGACACTATGGATTGACACATACTTATCTTCTTGCTTATTTCTAGCTAGTGGGCTAATGTGGGGAATCAGTGGTCACAATCAATTAATACAATCCATTCATTTACTTAGTTGACAAATATTTCTTGAATGCTGACAAATATTTGTTGGGAGCACTCCAAGCCTGTGTTAAATAGTGGGAATAAAATTTAATGAAACAGGAATGGTTCTATCCCCATAGAGCTAACTGTCTGCTAGAAGAGATATACAGCATGCAAGTAAAGAGAAATAATAGTATAAATATGGATCATGAAGGGTACGAATAGAGGAATAAAGTCTGATGAAAGGAAAAAATACAGGTCATAGTTGTGGGAGGAGGTGTGTGTAAGATGGGGTTTCATCTGGTTTGAATTTTTGTGTCCTTCCGGAGCTCATGTTGAAGCTTAATTAAGCATTATTAAGCAGTGTTAAGAGGTGAGCCTCTAGGTGATGATAAGGCCTTGAGCATTCTGCTTTTGTGGATGGGATCAATACATTATCAAAAGGTTGGAGAGAAGTATCTAGGACCATTTGACCTAACATCTCTTCTGCCATATGAGGGCACAATGAGAAGGTTCACTCTGGACATTGAGTATCTACAATTTGATCTTGGACTTTCTAGCCTCCAGAGCTATAAGAAATAAATTTCTATTGTTTACAAATTACCCAGTCTTAGATATTTTGTTATAGCAGCAGAAATGGGTTAAATTAGGGCTCTTTAAGAGTCTCACCGAGATGATTTCTGAAATGAAATTTAATAAAGAAATAACTTCCTGGGGATGGGCTGGATGATAGTGATCACAATCTTGTCTTGTTGTAGAAGTTCAAATAGGCATAGTGAGGGGGGTGAATATAATATAATATTGGAATTTGGACATGGGAAGATCAAGCCGACTTTACAGGACAGGATAAGGAATTGATAGTTGTTCTTAACTATATTTGGAAGCCATTTAAGAGGGCTCAAAAGAAGAGAAACTGCTCTCTGAATTACAGGTTTAAAAGCCGTTTTGGCAGCTATATGTAGAATGTATCATAGGGGACAAACTGAGAGTCAGGAAGACGAGTTAGTAGCTCCTAACATAAGAGAAGATGGTGACCTGAACTTGGTTCCTGGCAGAGGTGTGAAGAAAAGGATCTGGATTTTCAATATGTTATGAATGTTGAATGAAATAAACTTACTCCTGGATTGCAGTGGGGGTGATAAAAGGAGAGGCGATCTAGAATTACTCTTAAACTTTTGCTTTGGTTAACTAGAAAGATGATGCTACTGTCCCTGAAAGAGGGAAAACTGCATATTTGCCTTTGAGCCATACAACTGAAGTTGGAACTTGGCTTATACTATAAGAGTAATTGAAGTGGGTTATAGCAGGTAAGTGGTATTTGAAGTTTCAGGAATGGATGGGATCATCTGTGGAGAGAAAGAAGGGTATAACAAGAGAAGTTTGGAGGAACGTCAACATTATATTAGAAAAAAAAGGACCTTGCATAGTCCTTAGAGGTAAAGCAAGACATAGTGTGAAGCCAAGAAAAGTGTGCTTCTAATTGAATTAATTACCTGTGGATCTACAATTTGGAAAGAAACAATGTGCTTCAGTTGAAGAATCTGTTTCGAAGTTATGCAAACATGTAATGAGATTCCAAGGCTGGAACATGCTGGCCATGAGCAGGTATTCCAAGCTTTCTTCATCTCTTAAAATATAGGGATTTACTTGTAGGATTGTTATAAGTGGTAAATACAATGAAGATAAATCTCTTACAATGCTGCTTTGTCCTGATTTTAAATTGTTGTTACATATAAATGGTATTATGATGACTTAATAAAGAGACAAAATTTTAAAAATTTAACATTAAAAATTTTTTTTTGCTAGGGGGCTAGGGATATAGCTCAGTGGTAGAGAATGTGGTTACCACATACAAGGTCCTTTTCAATACCCAGTGCCAAAAACAACCACGGAAAATTTTTGTTACTAAGATGTTCCTTATTAAGCTTATGTGCATATATATTGTGAGCATAAGACAAAGCAAGAAATTTATCTCTCAGCATCAGTTTTTGTCAGTTTGGATTAGATGTTAATGAAACTGTAGCATATATTTATTGAGTGCTTTCCATGTGTCCAGCATTATGCTGGGCAGTTTAGATATGTCAATTCATTTAATCCAGGTAGAAGCCATACATGATATCTAGTGTTAACATTTTCATTTTACAAAAGAAAATAATCTAAGCAGGAAATTTAATAACTTGGTCCAAATTCAATCAGCTAGTGTGTGTATTTCTGTTCTTAGCCATTATCTTTTACATCTTCTTAGATGATCTCTGTCATAGTTTGTTCTTACTGCTTTATCAAAATAGTTTAGATGTTGTAATTTACAAAGAAGGAATTTATTGCTCACAGTCTAGATGGAGGCTAAGTCTAAGATCAAGGTTCGAGCAGATGTCTGTCTGGTGAATCCTGAGGGTTTGCTCTCTGCTTCAAAGATGGAGGAAGGGACAAATAATCTCCTGTAAGCCTTTTATGAAGGAAGGGTACCTGAAGCAGGAACTTGTCTTGTTCACCGCTGTACTTCCTGAGCTTGGTACAGACCCTACACACAGGGGGCAAATACCTCAAGGCCTAATTGCCTTCTAAAGCTTGCACACGTTAATACATTCATGTTGATTATTTGGTTCAAACATATACATTTGGGGGAGGATACCAACATTCAAAAAATATTCTCCTATATAACCTGTTAAAATTTTCCAAGCTTGTTTGAAAAAGCAAGAACCCTAAGCAGTATAGCAAAGTTATATGAACTCTTATAAAAGAAAGTAAAGGATTAAATGGACTGAAGAGTAAATGCAAGGATACCGTACACAAGGAAAAAGAAATGTCCAGTTAATTGCACACTGAATGATGTAGGAGAGGGATCTGAGATGCTTTAGAGACGAGCCAAGAAAAGTTGCTGGTATATGACTTTAAGAAATCATAACAACAGGACGCAGTGGTGCATGCCTATAATCCCAGGGGTTCCAGAGACGGAGGCAGTAGGATCACAAGTTCAAGGCCAGTCTCAGCAACTTAGAGAGGCCCTATACAACTTAGTGAGATTCTATCTCTAAACAAAAAGAAAAAGAAAAGGGCTGCGAATATGGCTGAGTGGTAAAGTGCCACTAGGTCTCCCCCACCCCAGCACACCCTGCCCCCCCCCCAAAAAAAAAGAAAAAAAATCATTACACAAACATGGCATTGCTTTATGCTCCTACTGCAGCCTGCTCACAGGGCTAAGAGGTGGCCTTACTGATGTGAGATTATTGCAAAGGTTGGCTGGCATGAGTCTTAACTATGGGTTTTCATCCTCTACTTAAAACTTAGACTGTAGTAAATGAAAGCTCACTGCCATTAGAAAGAGACTATAATGAGAAGAAAATTACTTGAATATACTATTGTAGAATCTGCTTTCTCACTGGTCCTAAATTCATTTAAATCTCAGAAGCTACAAGCACAATCTGATTAGTGATGGTAGGAAAGTATTTCTCACATGGAACTCCTATAAGATTTATGCTCTCTGACCTGTGGGCTTTAGTGTGAGCTTCATGTTCATCTTTCTTGCTTCTAGCAGATGCTTTCAAAGATGTATCTCCCATCTGTAGGTGGCAGTAAGTTATTACTGTTTCTGTTACTTTGCTCAGTAGAAAGAAGATTGAATTCAGTTTAGAGAAACAGAATATAAAGAAAATACTGTTCTACCTTTAGGCCAATGTAAAGAACAATAACTCAGCCTCCCCTCGCCCCGCACCCCCCTCGTGGGAGTGTGACTTCCTCCCCCATTTTAATTTGAGGTAAAATTGAAATACTTGTGTATTCTCAGTGGACTCTCCTCTAGCTAGGTTGAGCTTATGTTCACATCAGGCTAAACAAACCTACAACAAGAGAGTAAGGGTACTGAATAAATCAACATCTAAGAAACCCTCTGTCTCTTAGGGTGACATTCTAAAGCAAGATTAGTTCAGATCTTGAAGCCTGCTGCTATATTTATATTAAGAAATAGTGTTTTGCTTTACAAGTGTGTGCATACAAAACATCAAATAATTATTCTTCCAATTTCACACTAAAACAAGATTTTTTTCCTAAGCACTCCCTGATTTCCATTCCTCCGTGTTTAGAGGGAACAAAAACAACCGCACACACAAAAGGCAAAGGAATTGTGGAATTGCGGTTCTTCTCTGTGCTGTTGTCTTGTGCCCTGTGGTAGTTCATATGCAAAACATGCTTCCTTACAGATGGAAGCCACCAGTCCCTGCCATTAAGGGAAGCACAGCAGGACCCAGAGAGGATTTGTTGAAGCTGAAAACTGACTTTATAATTTAGCTCTGAGTCTTGATGCAGCATAAGTCACACTATGAATCAGAATACTGGATCCCAAAATGTAAGGCAAATAGAGTGAAGCATGAATCTCCCTTCATAGTTCTTCTCTTATTAGTACAATTAAAACAACAACCAGCTCCTTTATTGCTTGTGATTTAGCAGTTAGCTAAATAAAGTGACAATTTCAGTCTGCAGTAGACAGAGCCATAGAAAAAGGAAAACATAGCCAGTAAGGTGACGTACCGTACTTACTGTCATATTATGCCAACGGATACTGTCAGGTTTCTAAAACAAAAACAATCTTTCCACCATGGTGAATAAATTTGCTTAGCTTAGTTTCATATGATCTTCTATTGAAGTAGACCAGCTTCTGTTTTTACTATCTGTTCCTTGATTCCTCTAAAAAATTTTAACTGATATCATGAGATTAAGGTAGCTATTTTTTTAAAAAAATAACTTTGGGATATATGCTTAATCCTTCCCAAGCATCTTCCCTGAGCTAGCAGAATGCTTTTAGCCAACAAAAATCTTCCTACTCACATATTGATGATGTATAGGATGGGGTTGTTACTTTGTGACACGGCCTGCTATCATAAGCTTTTTTTCTCCTCAGGAGCCAGGAAGACAGGGATTCTGTAAGGACAGTCTTCACTGTAGCAGCTGGCAGAGACAGAATAAAGCTAATGCTAACACATCACAAGCTGAGGCTTCCTGCTCCTACTTTCCCAATCTAATCGATAATATTTAAGAACTGTTGTAATTCTTATTCTTAAGTGTTTGTTTTCAATTTTAACAGAACATTTCACAAATGCAAAGTGCATTTTACTTTTGATGCACAAGGTCCTTTAACAAGCTCACAGGAATCAACTGATTATATTACAGGCCTAGAAAGCAATATAAAAAACTTCATTCACGAGTAAAGACCTCCATCCATTTTAATTCTAACTCCTTCATAAATCATCTTTGTGTGTGTATGGAGCAGGAAATGGTGTCTGTGTTAGTTGAATTTGTTTGCCTGACTACAATAAAGAACACGAAGAGCACCGTAGTTTGGACCCGTTTTGGTGTATATAAAATCCAGGGAGGATGGTTGGAATCGTCTTATTCCCAGTAGTTAGAAGGGATAAGTTAAGACTCAGAAGATAGAAAATATCACAGGTACCCTGTGAAAAGGATTATGGAGATTGACCATAACATTGCTGAAAGATCAGAGGACATAGATAGGTTAAAGTTCTATCTAAGCTACCTTAGCCACCTCCTCTATGATCTTGAGCAAACTGCACAAATTCTTTGAACCTCAGTTTCCTTATTTCACAGCAGAGGAATTGTAAGCCTACTTTAAAAATGTATGCCTATATAATGAGTTATAGTACTCAGCATCATTTATGAAGTAGGGTAAGTCACTTAAAAAGTGGTAACTGCTCAAAACAATAGCAATAGCAAAAATGTCACAACATTCCATAGCATAGAATTAAGGTGATGGTGGTGGTGTGGTAGAACAGAGGTGAACAAGATTTCCTGAACAAGATTTCACTTCACCATTGGTGTGACCTTAGATCTATTTTTTAGATTCTCCCTGCCTTAGTTTTGCCATTGTACCATAGAGATAACCACAACATGAACACCATGTCGTTATTGCAAGGATTAATTGAGATAATGCATATAGTAAATGGAATAGGATAAGCAATTGATGATGTAGCTTGCTTTTATTATTAACCTCCTTTGTTTAGGGGCTATCTGGCAAGTGTACAGGGGTAGCTCATGTGGTGCTATATGACAAGAGAAAGTGTTTTAAAAATTCTGGTATAGCCATATCTGGTATTCCCTCTGGAGGAGGGAAATAGACAGCGATTTAATAGCTTTGGCAATATTACTTCATGATCACAGGAATTTATCTCACTATGCATGTTTGCATCAAAAGCATGGATGTGAGCCTGACACAGCAAGTATTAAGAAAAGTTGGAGATTATTTTGGATTTTTGATCAACTCACTATATTTCACTCAGTTTTGAATCTCACTATTTAAATAAATCTGTGAATATTTTGGAAATGTGGAAAGTCTATAATTAATCCCCATAGACAGTATAGAAGCTGCTTGTTCAAATAAAAGAGCCCTCACATGCTCTCTTTTTCAACATTCTACATCTATATGATAAAACATCCTCTGATTTGGATGGCATCTTGCAATTTCAAGCATTTCCACACAGAGACTTTTATTTCAGCTTCTTGCAGCTCTGGAGAGGAGGCCTGGTTGTACTGGTATCTCCTTCATCTCACAGACAAGAAACTGAAAATGTAAGCATTGAATAAGTTAAAAAACATTACTCAAATAGTGTTTGATAAGGTTGGATTTTGCAGCTTAGTTTTAGGTTATATAAGATTGTACTGTCACCAGTGCCACTGGAATTACTGCCACAATATGATTAACATTTTTTTTTCTATTTTCACTAATTATAATAAAAGAAGGCCTCACAATATTACCTATATTTGTCTTCCATACATACAGCTACAATTGGGAGGCTGTTTTGGTTTAACATTTCTCTGCCTTTTCTAGGAATATTCTTTAGAATAGACTTAAATATTCAGAAAAATATTATGAATGCAAAGATTAAAAGAAAAGTTCAGTTTACAATAAAGCTGTGGCTGGCCTTGATGGGGCATGCCAGGAATCCCAGCAACTGAGGAGGCGGAGGCAGGAGTATCACAAGTTTCTGGTTGGCCTCAGCAATTTAGTGAGACCCTAAGCAACTCAGATCCTGTCTCAAAATGAAAAATTAAAAAGGGCAGAGAATGTGGCTCAGTAGTAAAACACCTTTGGGTTTAATCCCTGTAATAATAAATAAATAAAGCTGTGATAGCTCATGCTATAATGTTTTCAAGGCTAAATAAAATTCTTATTTTTATAGTTTTGCTTATGAACTTATTTGTCTACACCTGAGAGACGCCCAAGAATCATAGCTGGACTTGTAGAGGCCTGTCATAGGGGCGAAATGCCAAAGATGCATAGAAACTTCTTTTTTTTCTTATTCCAAAAAGTGAAATAAAAAACAAAAGCACCTATGGAATTGAGATGGCAGCAGGAGAAGCAAGTCTGGGAAGATGGATAACCTTTGCTGTCAAGTTGATTTCTCATATCTACGTGGTCCAATTTCAGTTTGAATATTAGCTATGAGATCTGCAGTCTTCTGTTCTACAAGGCTGGAAAGGTGAAGGCAGAATATTTCAGAGGTTTCTCAAAACTCTAATAAAAATCTCTCCTGCCAGATGACCCCTGATAAACTTCAGTCTTCCTCTCAGTAAAAAGCTCCCCAAGACAGGCTCAAAAAGGATGATGTTCACCACTATTAAGTCTCCAGTCAGCCATGGGAGGCAGTTCGGAAATTTCATTGGATTTTTTTCCTTACTTGGCAGTTTTAGATGTTTTAGCCAGTAATGCAAATCTGACAGGGAAAGAACTTGATAGGAATATGTGAAAACTAAGTTTATATTACATTAAATGTGCTTTGGGTTGTATATATGTAATATGTGATATGTAATATTTACCTAATGGTGAAATATATCAAAAGTTTTTGCTGTGAAGGCATACAAGGTAATATATTCTACTTATATGTGTATTTATTTAGTGTTATACTACAGGGTTTTACAGTAATATATTTTTTAATAGGACATCAATATGTTCCAGCACTTGTATATTGTATTGTAGTATCCTCATCTCCTTTAAGCTTCTCAAGTATAACATTCATGACTTAGTATATTTACTATTTTTATGCATTGCAAAACGACTTGCACTGAAGGTTCTCTTTCTTTGTACTTACTGAAGTGATCTGAAGGTAGAGATTTCTTTGTTTCTGGATAATTTCATAATATGAAATCCATACAGTGGTAAGCATCGGTGAAAATCTCAGAAAAACAAATTTAAGGTCTTCCTAACTTAGCTTTTATGAGTTTGGATTTAAAGGAGAGAGAGCATGGGGAATTTTTGTTTATTTCATTTTTAGTGTGTAAATTATAGTCAACGGGAATATCCTAATGATTTCTTTAGAAGAACTAATAGAGAGTAGTAATCCGTACAGTCATCATAATTATTACAAGATCTTTAAATAACCCATGCAGTGTTGTTAGGATTATTTTATTCCCTAAGTATATATCATTAAGATGATGACAATAAAATAAAGATGTGAAGATCAATAATAAATTGGCTTGGTATATTTGCAGTGGCCACTTCCTGTATGTGGGGATTGAACACCAATCAGTGTGACATTAAGAATCTCCACTCATTGCCCCCCTCCAAGACCAGCTACATAATTTGTGTGATCTGACCCAATTCAAAATGAAAATGAGGAGATCCTGTTTCAAAATGTAAAAATTATTGCTTTCTACTGTCTGCTGCAGTCTCTTTCTCTCAACCTGATTAATGTTTTTTTCCTATTTAACGACATACTTCCTTAAACATAGAGAGGCTCTCAGGGTGGGTGTGTCCATTACTCGCACCTGGACCTGCCCTGAGTCTAGCACATGGAGAGTGGGTACCTAACCCTGACTCCTCCTGTGCTTATGCCCAGGCTCCTGCTGCTGGTGAAGTTGGGAGTGGTCACTGGACAGGGTAAGGGATGCAGGTGACTCTTCCTGAAGACATGAAGAAGAAGTAAGAATAGGATTAAATGTGAGCTGAGGCTCCAAGGTCCTGACATATGCTCCATCTTACTTCACTTAAACAAAAGCCAAATTTAAAGATATTATATTAAGAATTTTAAGATGGCAGCTCCCAGAACATTAAGCTCCTACTGTAGGACCTTCTCTGTGGGATGTGTCTTGTAATTATACTGACTTCTTGTCCAAAGCTTGTGACAGTCCCCAAGACAGAAGATCTATGGGATAATGGAGCACATCTTATTGACAGAAAATTGATTCACTTCTTTCCAATCCTGAGGCAAGAAGGTTGAAATTATCTTTCTTCTCCATTGTAACCAATTTTTTAGGTCTACATGTGCTTGGTCTTCCTTTTAATCTACTTCCTTTGATATAAAATGATAAGGGGGTCTAATGTGGAAAACAATTCTGATAAAGTACAATTTCATGATGGTAAAATCATGACTGTCATGCAAATACCATGTGAGTGAGGTCAATATTTTATTCAATGTAGTAATTAATGAAGGTAATGGTAGTATATCAAAACTAATTGAAGGAGCATTTGAGAAGTAATATTAAGACAAGATTGCTGTATTAGATATAAAACTCATTAATGTCCAATAGGGTCATAAACTGTAATATTTATTGTACTTTTCCATAGGAAAGAAAGTATTCTCATCTCCACTGGTCAAAAATCTACAAGTCAACCTCTGTTCCTACAAAGTTATGAAATAGACCAGACAATAGTTAAACCCAGCACTGGAGAACTGTACTATGAGAGCAGTCAAGTTATCTCTTTTTCTACTCAACTTGAGGATGATTTATTTGTCAATGTTATACGCCTTATCCTCGAATTCTCTGGGTTTTTACTTTATTTGACAATTATGTTCAAAGACTCTCTTGGTTTCCCTCCATAATAGAAGTAGAGGTGTAAAACACAGAGGTTGAGTATAAATTAAAAAAAAAAAATGTTTATCACTCAACTCAAAGTGGATCAAGGACCTAGGAATTAGACCAGAGTCCCTACACTTAATAGAAAAAAAAGTAGGTCCAAATCTTCATCAAGTCAAATTAGTCCCTGACTTCCTTAACAAAACTCCTAAAGTGAAAGAAATGAAATAAAAAGTCAATAAATGAGATGGACTCAAACTAAAAAGCTTCTTCTCAGCAAAAGAAACAATCAATGATGTGAAGAGACAGCCTACAGAGTGGGAGAAAATCTTTACCACATGCACATCAGATAGAGAACTAATTACCAGGATATATAAAGAAGTCAAAAAACTCAACACCAAAAAAAACCAAATACCCAATCAATAAATGGGTTAAGGAACTGAACAGACACTTCTGAGAAGAGTATATATAATCGATCAACAAAAAATATGAAAAATTGTTCAACATCTCTAGATATTACAGAAATGTAAATCAAAACTACTCTAAGATTTCATCTTGCTCCAGTCAGAATGGCAATTATCAAGTATACAAGCAACAGTAAGTGTTAGTGAGGATGTGGGCAAAAAGATACACTCAAACATTGTGGTGGGACTGCAAATTTGTGCAATCACTCTGGAAAGCAATATGGAGATTCCTTAGAAAACTTGGAATGGAACCACCATCTGACCCAGTTATCCCACTCCTCAATCTATACCCAAAGGACTTAAAATCAGCATACTATGGTGATGTAGCCACATTAATATTTATAGCAGCTCAATTCTTAGTAGTTAGACTATGGAAACAACCTAGATTTCCATTAATAGATGAATAAATTAAAAAAAACTGTGGTATATATACACAATTGAATATTACTCAACATTAAAAGAGAATGAATTATGACATTTGCAGGTAAATGGATGAAGTTGGAGAATATCATGTTACATGAAGTAAGCCAATCCCCCCAAAACAAAGGCCAAATGTTTTCTCTGATATTAGGAGGATGATTCACAGTGGGGGGAGGGCAAAAGAAGAATGAAGGAACTTTGGATTAGGCAAAGAGGAAGGTGGGAAGGGGAGGGGACCTAGGGGTAGGAAAGATGGTGGAATGAGATGGACATCATTACCCTAGGTACATATATGACGGCATGCATGATGAGACTCTACATCGTGTACAACCAGAGAAACGAAAAGTTGAGCTCCATTTGTAAACAATGAATCAAAATGCATTCTACTGTCATGTATAACCAATTAGAACAAATAAAAAATGTTTCCAATACATTTAAATCAGCATGCATTCCCCAAATACATAAATTCATTGGTATACTTCTAGGTTGGAAATAATAGCATTGGAAGTACCTTTAGATTTTTAGATATTTTAGATTAGAGAGATCTTGTTAAGCTTCAGTCAAATGAGAAAAGAACTTCAAAGGTTGATAAGTGCCCAAATCACATAGAGGTACAGACATGAGTCTTGAACCCTGAGTCTGGATCATTAGTGTGTGTGTGTGGTGGTGGGGGTGGGGGCAGCGTTTGCAGTGCTTCTGTGTAGTCCCACCTTGTTTAGAGACCAAAAGTTCATTCACATCTATATCCCTCTGAAGTGGTTCACACTCCGCTCAGGGGAAATATTAAGCTTCCATTGCTCCTGGAGGTTACACAGGATGCTCCATATTCAAGGCCACGAGTCCTCTTCACTCTGTCCTGGTCCTGAGTCAAAGGTCCTTCTTCTTTCCACTTAAGTGAATCTGGTTCTTTCCACTCCTTTCCTCTCCACATTCCTTCCCTAGCCCCATTTTCTCTCCTTGGAAGAATAAAAGTTCCTTCTGTAGTCACATGCATAGATATTTGTGCTTACATTTAGCCTTGAGTATTTTTGATGTTTTTATTTGTGTTTTGGTGTGAATGGGCACATAGGGAAAGGGAATAAAAAGCTCTGGAGTATTTGTGAGACAGAAAAGGGAAAATAAATTAGTCTGGTGGACATTGGCATAACTCAAGGGTCCACATCCAAATAGTTCCCTATTTCAAGATGAAACCTCAATGTGAAGGTATAATTTTCTATGTACTTAATTGCATTTCAACTATATTTCACATAAAATATATTAATCTAGGACTGAAAAGAAAAAGTGCATATCTTGAAGCCTATTGCAAATTAAATCAAACATGAAAAAAGGATTCTTGATATTGAAGCACACTAAACTAAAAGTATTTTCCCAGTTGTCATAGCATATTCTAGAATGGAAGTCTTTTAAAAGTAGGAAAAATAGTACTATATGTTGGATCTTGTTAGTATCATCTGGTGCAGCATTTCCTAACACTGAGTCTGAGAAAAAGAGCATGCCGTGTGATGTTAATAGGTATCTTGGAAAAAAAATTCTTAACATTTTAAAATTTTATTTATTCTAATTAGTTATATGTGACAGCAGAATGCAGTTCAATTCATTTTACACAAATAGAGCACAATTTTTCATGTCTCTGGTTGAACACAAAGTAGAGTCACACCATTTGTGTTTTCATACATGTGCTTAGGGTAATGATGTCCTCATTCCATTGTCTTTCCTACCCCATGTCCCCTCCCTTTCCCTCCTTTCCCTTTGCCCTATCTAAAGTTCATCTATTCCTCTCATGCCACATCCCTATTATGAATCTGAGGGGATGATGAAAAAAAAATTAGAAACTAAATTAAAAGAATTAAATTGGTTCTGTTATGTTGAATTTAATATGTTAAACACATTATGGAGGTCAGAGCTGTAGCTCCTTAGCAGAGCACTCGATTAGCATGTATGAGGCACTGGGTTTGATCCTTAGTCACTGCATAAAAATAAACAAATTAAAAAACAAAAACAAAAACACAGGTTGAAATCCCAAGGAAAGAAAAGAACATGTAATAACTTATAAATTTATCTTAGGAATATTTCCCTTCCTGCAGAATATTTTTTCCCCTGACTCCTCAGAGATTTATTAGAATATTGTGAAAAATAGTTTTGGAAATTCTGGTCCAGCGTACTCTCTTCTTTACACAAATGATGAAAGTGAGATCCAGAAGCAGTTAATGGCATACTAAGGAGTAAGGATAGACTTCCTGCCTCTTAGACTGGTCTACAAGAGTGAAGCTATATTTTTATAGATGGTCTCATCCTTAAGTGTAATTCTCAAGTCAGATAACTGCTGAAAATAGCTACCACATCATTGGTTTAGACAACAACTAACCTTTTTTATTTGTGATAGAACTAATGGTTGATTTATGTGTCAGAACTTAGGACAGAGAGCATTAAATTAAGTTCTATAAAATTTCAGTTTATCCTGTGCATATTATCAGGCTGACTTGAATAAATCTTTTAACTTACTTGTATCCTTTTTGTCATACTCAAAATAGAAGCTTAAAACTATGTTTTGAAGGTATTTTTAGTATTGATATCATTTTAAAATAAAATCTTATCAGAACCATGTCTCTAATGCAATTTTCCAAGGCACAGAGAGTACTTGATAATTGTTAGGTCAATGGCAATCATCAGTGTTGACACTTTGACAATGCTTGCTTGAAGATAATACTTTATTTTAATATGAAAAAATAATACCAGACTTTATTTTCCAGTGTTTTTCCATCTAGTCTGTATACTCCTGAGTCCTCAGCAAGTTTTAACTTTGGTTCCAAATCACTTGAGGTTTAGGTAGGCAGGCAGGAACAGTTTTTTATATCATTTTCCTAGAATAAAAGGTTAAGCAATTTTCCTAAGGTACATGATATACCAGCAAATGGGCCAAGAAAAAAATGTAAGGTTTGAGAACCTTGTCTATTGCTGAATCAAAAAAATTGACTTACTGCCAGTGCCACAGTGGTTACTATTTTACCTTGACTGCGTCTTTGCCAGCACAGGTCTAGGTCCTGGGATGGGGTGTCGCTCCTCCACATTGGGCTGCCCCACCCAGGCACCTCCGCCCCAGGCTTCTCCCCACATTTGCCACTGGGATGTCACAGCCTGGGATTTCTGTAGAGACCAGAGGAGGTGGTGAAGACCAATAGGACTCCACTAGAGGGCTGTAGCCCAGTGGGATTAAAAAGAGCCTCTGTGGCCCCTGGGCCCAGACTGCAGAGAACATTTGGTTGTAGGTGGTCATGTGCAGGTCTGTCCCACTGTTGGGCAGAAGAGAAATCACTACCAGCCTCAGAATGAAATGCAAAGGAGAGGGCTCTTCACCTGACAGCTGCGTGTGTGAGCCTCACTCTGACCCAATGACCCATTACCAATGCTGTCACCCATTACCAACACTGCAGAGCCCTATGTCGGCATAGCAGGCCAGCTGTTGAGGCTTAATTGTGCAACAACTAAGTGGACATTTTTAATTTGCACTTTTCATTTCCTCAAGAAGCACCCAAGCCTTTGTAAGGTTCTGATTAACGTGCTCAGCATTTTAGAAGCATGAGGCTTGTTTTTATTTTGGCTCATGTCAAAACATAACATTATTTCATCATTGCAGTTCCAATTTTTAGATGCATAAAGTATTACAATGGGGAAAACTGAGATTTCCAAATAGAAGACTCTGAAGTTGTTTCCCCTGCATGTGGTGACCCCGTCTTTTTAGGCCTGCGTACCTCATCCCTGGTTTAAATCTGATGAAAAGTTCATCCTTGGGGCTGAGGTTGTGGCTCAGTGGTAGAGCGCTTGCCTAGCATGTGCGAGGCCCCAGGTTCGATCCTCAGCACCATGTAAAAATAAATAAATAAAAAAATTGGCTTGTTTCCTTCCTAAATTTAAATTACTTGCTTTAAACCAAAACCAAGGAATTCTGATTATCTCACATTATATTTCAGCTTTAACTTTGCTGTTTTTATTTTGTTTGTCAAACTTTTGACACAGTTCAAACAGTGGCATGTCTAATTAGATGTAAAAATGATAGTTATTAACACAATTTGCCAAACCAATTTTTTTTGTGTGTGTGCACAAATGCAATCTGTAAGTGGTAAGCCATGTAGATTTAAAACAAGAATAAATGCTTCTAGTAAAAAACAATTAAAAACAGGCTTTAACATATCTCTCCCTACTTAAAATATTAATAATTTTTGATGGGAAGGAAAACGTTAGCAGGTCATATTTAGCTTGCTTGTTCTTTGAAGTACAGAAGGAGGCAGGTAGGGAGGGATGGAAAAATGAGGAGAGAGGGAGAGAGAGAGAGAGAGAGAGAGAGAGAGAGAGAGAGAGAGAGAGAGAGAGAGAAACCTTTTAGTATTCTATAAGAAAGGAGAGAAAAGATAGTTTTCAGATGGGATTTAAGTCAGAGAGGTCTCTTATGTCCAGGAAGATCAATCAGGGTAAATGAGTTCTCTATGTATTATTACCTAAGGGTAGAGAAAATTGAAGATGAGATTTTTCCCCCTACTTGTTTGACCTTGCTACATAAATATGATGTAAAAAATGTGCGGAATTTAATAGTGGGTTTTTCCATTGGTCAAACCTTGAAACTTTTAACTCTTTGAGGCTTTTCAAATTTAGTATAATAAACTAAATTTCTTCTATATTCAATCTTTTTTTCTCTTTGAAATGTAATTTGATATATAATCATAACTTTAATGAAACTGATTTGCAGAGGACCTAAATGTCTTCTGAAAAGATTGAATATAGAAGAAACTATGTAAAACAAATGCCCAGCCCTGGTTGCTACACTCAAGGATGGTAGTGATAAAAGTGGTTAGAAAATCAATTTAAACTGCATTTGTACTTTACCAAGAGTCCTGCGACACTTACATTGGTAAGAGTTATACTTTCCAAATATGTGATCCACTTTTATAAGCAACTAAAAACCCTGCAGCTTCAGTCACACTCTCCAAGCTAGAGTAAATGACCCCACATCAATCCATTTTCACAATACCTGGCACTTGTAGAATGGAGAAAAGAAATGAGATTTAAAAAAAAGATAAACAAGAGTGATTGTGAAACCCGAGGCTCTTAACCTAAGACTGCACTTCACATGTATAAATGGAAAAGCACATTTTGTTCTGCACGCCTCAATGTTTTTCAAACCCAAGATCATCCTAAGCAAAAGAGTATGTAGAAAAAGGTTACCCATCTTATTTATCTTTGAAAATCCAATGCTCTTCACACTGCTAAACATGACAGAGGTGTCCTGCAAATGCTTGTGGTAGGATAGAAGGGGCAAATAGACGGTCTTAAAGGCACATATATCCTGCTTTAATCAAACAGATCAAAATAATTTCTAGACATGGATATTATAGGAAGTAAAATCCAAAAATATTGCCAAAATATCTTTGTGATGCATTACATTTTGTCCAAGTGAGGTAGGATAGAAGAAATAAGAAACAGGTAACAAGGAGAGATCAGGAAAAGACAAGGAAATAAAAATTTAAAGATCTACATACTTTTCCAGGCCTGTCAATCCCTATGACAGTCTCTCTTTCAGGTTTGACACACTCAAATTCGTGAGAAATCTGTAAACCTACCTGAGCACTGTAACTAACTCCCCAATAAAGAGATTAAGTAAAGATAGACACAATATTTTGAGAAACCTATAATTTAGGGGACTTTCCAGTGCTTTCTACTGATCATAATGAAGACCACATCAGCTTGAAGATCCTATGCTTGAACAGACCACCAGAAACCATCTTGAGATAACCAGACTAATATCATTCCTACATACCTTCTCATATTCACCACTCACCAAAGCTAAGGCTCACTCATGTCAGGAAAGTCAGCATTGAGCATTTGTTGCAGAGAGAGCAAAACCCATCAGTAAGGAACCATAAGGTCAACACCTTAATAAGAAAATCTTTGAATCTTTCCCTGTCAAATTCCTTCTACCCCAGCATAGGCACAAATCCGAAGAAGCAGAAGGTGGATAGAAAAGAATTGGGAAGAATACATCACAATCCTCCCCTCCTCTACATTCTTGGACTTGAGGTCTTGCCTAACCTGGTTGGAGGCTATTTACCACAAAACTGAATGTGAAATAGAAGTTGTAAACTGTCCTGACATTTCAATATGTGAGCATTAATAAAAGGTATTGGAACAAACATGGTGTTCCATTTGTGGAAAGTTAAAAGATATTCTACAGATACATTTGACATCAGTGACAGCAGAAAAGAAAGCCTTTTTATACTCACATTCCATAAAGATTAGCCTGATTTTAGTGAATAGATTAGATTACATAAATAAATGCCTTAATCGCTCAATTTATTAGCACAAGATAAGAGATGGGGAAAACTATGAAATTATATATGCTTCTTACTATTCACCTAACACAAAATTTGACATTTTCCCTTTCCACCCTGTTTTTCTAGCAACAAGGACTGCCTACAATTGAGATGTTTGATGGTTAATTGGTAAACTTTCACATCTGAGAGTAATCTAACCAAATATAAATTAATCCTCTATCATGAGGCCACTTAAGTTTTATGTATGCACAATTTCAAGGATGCAGAAAATACAGCAGAAAATGAAGAAACTAAGAGAAGGGCAAATATCTGAAGATATTGTTAGTTTAAATACATGGCAAGAAATTGATCTGAAGTAGGCTATTTTCCCCTTTGGTATTTAGAAGAACAGTTTAGACTGCTGAGCTAGATTAGGGGTAAGCTGGCCTGGATAAAGAATAATAACTAAAAGATCTCAGCAGGTGATGCCCAGCTCCATGACACTGAAATGACAATGAAGGCAAGCAAGAAGTTTGTGGGGAGTTACAACTCATTACAGAACAAATGGACAGGCTGAGACACAATGCCCTAATTCTTAATACTGTGTAATAATGTTACTACTGCAATTTCAAATTCAATCTATGACTCCTACATCATTTTGAAGTGCTAAGTGACTTGGAAACTAAATACCTCAGAAATCATGAAAAACTGACTTATTTATATCAGACAATGTCAAGAATGAGAAATAAAAGAATGAAAGAAACTAACTTTGACTTCTATTCACATAGGACACGAGAATAATGATAGTTCCCTAATAGTAAGAAATACATGTTTTGGGGGAAGATTTCTTAATAAGGAAATACTATTTGTTTGAGATGGATTTCCTTGGTCAATTAATTGAAAGAGACTAATCAATCCACCTGCTTCCCTAATGCAGTCGTTTGAAACTATGGCCCTCAGGTCAAATCCTGTCTTTCATCTACTTTTTTGAATAAAATTTTATTGGAACTCAGTCATATTTATTCGTTTATATTTTCTTACTGGCTGCTTTCCTGTTACAATGGGAGACTTTAGTAGCTGTCATGCAAAGTCTAAAATGTGAGCTATTGGTCCTTTATGGAAAAAGTTTGCTGACCACTGCCATAGCACAGGGAGGATAGCCCTGGTTAGTGATTAATAAAAACCATGAGGTGGGTTGGAGCACAGAAAACTTATCCATTCACACATGGGAATTATTGAATTTCATTTCATGACAAAGCACATTGACATACACTTAGCTCCTGCTGAAATTAAGAGTAAGTCTAAAATTAGTGTCTTAATAATTATTTACCCTAATGTCAGTGAAATAAGTTTTTAGGGCAGTGGTTGCATAGGGTATATTCCCAAACCTGATGCTCCTCTTTAATTATTGTTTAACCTATTTTAAAACACCTGGTGCAGAAAGGGAAAAGTGATTTAAATATTATCTGTTTAATTTGCTAACCTTCCTATGCCCTTTTGGAAACAGCTTGTTCAAAGTCCATGGAGATTTGGATACTCAGAATAACCCTCTGTATCACTTTTCTAAACTGAATTTCACTACATGCAATTTGGGCTTCTCCGAAATGAGCAACCACAGGGGTTTGAAAATTCTAACACAGATTTATAATGAAATGAAAAAAGATTGGACACTGTCCAGAAACATGTGATGGTACTCAAAGCAGAATGACATTTGCTCAGCAAAGCTCCTGAAGCGTTACTTCCCTTAGTTCTTTTCAACATGAAATTTGTCTTCTTGTAAGCAGATTACCTTCATAGACAATGCAGGGACAGCATTTTGTATCATTGAATTATATCAGCCAAGCTTCTAAATTTTATGATGATTTTGTTTATAAATCCACTGCAATTGTATTTTATTTTGTGAACCCTAGTATGTAACACTATGGCACTGAGTTCTGTTCACTCAGAACCCTACTTCTGTTTAGAGAACACTTCTGTAAGGGTTATCTGTTGTTTTTTTCACCATTATTCTTGCTGAGGAAAATAGGTGTGCACATCCAGAAAACACATATTAGAATGTTCAAGTGTGTGTGTGTGTGTGTGTGTGTGTGTGTGCGCGCGCGCGCATACGCACACACAGATCAAAACATGCCTTCCTCTCTAATATTCTTAAATGCCTCATTATTAGGCATTCCCCAAATTTGGGATGAGAATTACTGGATTCGAAAAATTAAACTGTGGTGATAAATTGTTACTTGCATTTTCATGTGTACTCTGGTATTAAAACATTATTGTCTCTGTATTTTGAGAAAGGAAGCAGACATATAAAAGGGCTTTCTTATTTTGTTTATAATAATGACTTTTATTCTGAACAGTTTATTTCTTTGAAAATACAACAAAACTTGCTGGCCTAAAAATAATTCCATCAGGTTATCTTGTCCATTCCCCTTGAATCCAGAATGGTTGAATATTAATGAATCTTTCTGAAGTTGATCTACTATTTAAGCAAACAGGAGAAAAGAAGGACATTTAGAAGTTTGCCTGGCTAGACTCAGCAGTGAGATAGAGCCAGATGGCATGGACTGAGAAAAAGGACAGAACCCAAAGTGGGAATGTAGAAGAGACTCTGGGATATCCGGGAAAGATTCATTTTGTAATGTGGCAAGACAGAGAGTGCTAGAGTTTGCATCTGGAATGTTCTTCAAAAGTCCATGTTTTAAAGGCTTAGTTCCTAGCTTGGTATTATTGGGAGGGTGTGGAAAGTTTAAGTGATGGAGTCTAGTAGGAAGTTGTAGGTCAGTGCGGATGTTCCCTTGAAGGGGATTGTGGGATCATGGTCTTATCTTTCTCTTTCTGATTCCTGGATGCCATGAGGTGACTAGTTTGCTTCACTATGTGCTCCCCGTCATAATGTATAGCCTCACCACAGACCCAAGAGACCGTGGACCAGAGCCTCCAAGCTGTGAGCCAAATGAACCTTTTGTCCTCATAAGTTGATTACCTTAAGAATTTGTTAGAGTAATGAAAAGCTGACTAACTCAGAGAGGAAGGAAAACTTTCACTTTAGCTAGCAATATGGATGGAAAATGAGTTACCAAAAGCATTAGGATAGTTAAGATTCATTTTGTAGAATCATAATGGAGTTTGCTTTGTATTTCAGAGTTTCTCTGTTGAAAACTTTATACTACTCCATATATTTGAAGTGTGGAAATGCATCTGTTCAGAGGAAGGTGTTGGTCATGGTGATAGTTCTTTGCATCTTACTGTAATGGACTGAAGCTATTTATGGCCTTATTGGGAGTTTATGTTATCTTCTGTAGACATTCTGGTTCTACTTTTGGTTTGCTGCAGACTTCTAGAATCCTCTGTTTATGATGGGTATTGAGGTTTTGGACATAACAAGTAAGGGTGAAAGCATTCTTATTCTGATGATCTTATGTATGGTCCATAGTTATCTGTGTTCTTCATATACAAATTTTTTTGACCTGCCCTCAGTACTCTTATAAGCCTTCTGAGAATTTTTTTTTTTTTTTTTTTTTACAAGTTGGTGTTCTGGCACTGACCAACTTCAGTGTATTATGGTGATATACAGGGGGATACTGGAAGGAAAGTCATCATTGCCATGAACCAACACGGTCTGTGTGCAGTAATGCAAGGATTAGTTTATGGAGTTGAACACTGACAATCAAGATAGAAATCATTTTGTTCATAGGATGTGAAAAAGTATTTTACTCATTGGTACATAGCTGATACATCTCCATTTGTCTAGCCTAAAACACATATATGATGTGAAATTTCTTAAAAAGTGTGTATCAAAATCAGCTGACATTCAAGAGGATTTCTCTGAGGTAGTGGTTGAAAGGTTGAAAAAGTCAGAAATAAGTATGGATGGCCAGAATATATAATGTATACAACAGCAGACTGACAGGTACATTTATATGGGAAAATTCACTGAGACCTAAAGAGCTGAATGAGCTTCCACATTAGACTGAAAAGTCTCTGTGTGCAGGATTGCTGTTTTGAATATATATCTTTTATTTTTTTTCCCCTACACACTCTTAGCTCATACCTAAATCTCAGGCAATGTTTGTTGAAATAAAGCTAAGAAAATGAACATATAAAGTCTAAAAGAACCTAGGATTTTTTTAAATCTTAGGATGATTATCTTTTCCAAATACCTGTTAAATAACTAAGATTAAAAGTAATATGATGTTCTTTAATTAAAACAAACAGTGTTTATTTTATTTAGTATATAACTGGCTTCAATATCTCAGAGAGTTAATGTTTTAAAATAAAACTAACCCTTGTCTGAGTTGGAGACATTGATATTTTTGTATAAAATTGGAATATATTGGTTTTCTATTGTTGCATAGCAATATGACCACAAGCTTAGCTTTAAACAAAGTATACTTCTTAACTCAGCCTCATGGGTCCTCTGCATAATAATTTCACAAAGTGCAGTCCAGGTATTGGTCAGGCTGGGGCCTCACTTCAAGGCTTGCTGGAGAAAGGATCTATTTCCAAGCTCATGTGGTTCTTTGTAAAATTAATTTTCTTTTTGTTGGCTTCAATATCTGCTAGCTGTCAGTTGGAGGCAGTCCTTAGCTCCTCACTGGTTGGAGGCTGCTCTAAATGCCTTTGTCATGTGGGCCTCCCAAAAGCCGCTGAATGCTTCATCAAAGCCAGCAAGGGAGATGCAGCTCACAATTCTAAGTAACCTAATTATGGAAATGACATCCTATCACCCTGCTCAATTGGTTGTTCTGTTGGTTAAAATCAACTCATAGGTTCCACCACAATACAATTGCTATTAGTGGTTTGGTTATGAAGGAGACCATTTATTGAGTAAAGCTTTGATTTTGGTTTCCTTCAGGAAAGCTATCATGGTCAGTTCTTTAACACTTTATCTGTGGTATTTTATTATATTAAATAGGCTTACATTGTTGTTTTTATGGTACAAATGTATAAATTAAGTCACACACTTAGATATAGTGAGTCAGAAGGCAAATTTCTAGACACTATAAGAGATGATCACTTTCCTTTCCACTGCACCATGCTTATTTTTTTCCTTCAAATTTATTACTGTCAGTCTGTGATTCTCGGGTACATATGTCACCTTGACATTATCAGGCCTGTGCAGTCCTCTGTTCTCTGTCTTTACCATTTTGTTCTTCCTCTCTCTCTCTCTCTCTCTCTCTCTCTCTCTCTTTTCATTTTTTTATTCTAGTGATTACTTTCAGAGCCCATCTATGCCTATCATTTCTTGTCCTGCCTTTTTGATAGACTTTTTCTCTTTTTCCACACTATGTACAAAGATGTTTACTTTTATGAAGTCATTATTAACTACTTGATAGCTTGCCCCTTGGAAACACTGAGGTGAATTAATTAAGATATTTCCTGTGAGATTTGGTCAATTTTCCTTTGACTTGAACTATTATAATCACTACAGGTTTCAGCTTCTATTCTGCCCTTATTTGTAGCCCTGAAATAAAGATTTCTCAGAGGATTGGGGAAATTTAGCAATATGTTCTACACTGTCCAAATGAGACTCCCTCAGGGTTGATTCACTGAAGACATGTTAGTGAAGCAGAAAGTAATTTTAATTAAGATCTTCTTAAGCTTGTATAGCATGATAAATCTTTGCTTTGAGGAGGAAAATGGATATAGCATTGTAAATAAAAATAAAAATAGATATGGTGAATTTTTCATCTCTAATAGTAGAGATCTAGGGATTTTTTGAATTAAAAACAAAGTAAAAATTCATTAATGTATCAAATAATCATCGATGGATAACAATCTCTTATTCATATTTGCAAAAAATGGTAACACCTACATTAAAACTTGGATACATTTTGATAGTTTCCAAATTGGGTGCATTTACCTTATTATTTTCAGAGTTTGGAAATCTCTTGTCACTGGACCCACAGTGTGCAAGTTTCTCTGAGCAAATAAATGTGTACCACATGTGTGCATTATAAGAATTTGGGGTTCCAAGTCTTTCTTTTCTATTACCCCATTGACAATGCTTCTGACTTTTGCTGTTTTAAGAATCTGGAGTCATGCAATAGAAATCAGGGATGAAGATGCTGGCACTGACCTGATGCAAGTGCCATTGTTATGGCATAGATGACGAGCACACCAGGGCACATGGCAGTTCTTGATGTTCTTCCCACGAAGTGCTTCATCAATAATGAAGAATTCTTTGTTGTCTACTTGAAGTTCTCTAATGCAGCCCTGGAACCCCTGAATATGGCCCATATGCTTATGGATCTTTATATTTTCAGGGACATGACCAAGGAACATTGATTCAAAATATACCTGTAAGAGAAGTAACAAAAAATCTTATCATAAGATGCTGTCACATTATATGGGAAAGATCTAGAATGGTCAGTTCTATAACTGCATGTTTTAAAGTGTTTTTCTTTGTAAAACCCATTTCAATTGTTGGATTATTTTGTCACTTGTACTAGGTGGTAAATAAATTACTTAGAAAAGAGCTTAGAAAAGAGCTCTTGGTTTACAGTTTTTTTCATTTCATAATATCTAATAAAATTAATGCAAAAATAGGGGCTAAACAAAACTTGCTGATTGCTTTGAAATGTATTTTTTAATTCAAGGGTTTGCACTTTAATGGGAACATTACCAAATGACAACTGATAAAGAAAATACAGCCATGTTAATTAATTATTGTCAGGGGTTGAATTGTATTCCATCCATATTCATATACTGAAGGTTCTAATCCATGGTGCTTATGTGACCTTATTTGTAAATAGAATCATTGCAAATCTAATTAGTTAAGATGACATCAATATTAGAGTAAGGTAGACTTTAGTTTAATATGATTGATGTCCTTATAAAAAGGGGCAAGTTTGACACAGACAGACCTGCACACAGGGAGAACACCATGTGAACATGAAGGTGGAGAGCTGGATGACACATCTACTAACCAGGAATGTCAAAGATTGCCAACAAACCAGGAGAAGCTTGATGAGAGACGTGGAACAGATTCTTTCTCAAAGTCACTGAAAGGAAACAACCCTGACATCATCTCAATTTTGGACTCTCAGCTTCAAGAATTGTAAGAACTACAAGACATTTCTATTCTTTAAGCCATCCAGTTTGTGTCATTTTTTTATTTTGGGGACTCCGGCAAACTAATGACATTATATATCAAGTATCCTAAAATATGAGCAAAATGTATGGCATTTGCACATGGTACTTGATAATTAGACATGTTAGTTTTTCCTCCAAAAATATGTAATAAATATGCATCAGAAGTTGAACTTTTCTTGCCTTATATTCAGTCCTTTCATTCACTCTTTATTCTAACAATCAGGTCAAGAACAGGCTCTTGTTTTGAGGAGACAAAAAAGAAACCACTCCATTTCAAAGGGACACAACTCATAGACAATTCAATAAAGGTATTCTGTAAAACTGGGTCCTTAATCTACCTTCATTTGGACAACACATCAGAGCTACATCTTACATTGGAGTCAGTTCTGAAGTCTGCATGTAAGATGAATATTCTGTGGAATCGAAATCGCCCTTGGAGATATCTTAAACATCACTTCAGAGACTAATACGCTTTCTCTGAAAAAAACCACATAGCTACATTTTCCTGCAGCTTTGGAATAGATTGCTGTTTTGTCAGTGTGGTTTCAGATGAAGCTAACATTAAGTGGCCATGTTGTATAAAAATTCTAGGACCCCCTCTGTGTGGTGAATTGCACCATGATGGTACTGATACTGAGAGCACAGAAAATTCTTCGCACATCCGTGCTCATTACAGAGCTTAAATCATTGACCAGATGGTACAATCACTTACATGATTTAAACTTCTACTTGATCTCTCCTTTCCCACCGTCACTAACATATATAACTGAATTCTCATAATTTAGATGTACATAAAATGAAACTCCCCTCAACAGGAATCTATGGGCTACAATAGAAGTTTTAATGAACTGGAGATGAGTCCCTGCTCTTCAGAGCTGTTAGGCATATGACATGTAGATGCAGCTGCAAGTATAGTCTCCGACACCCCTGTCCCCTAAACACACTCTAACACCTCAAACAGATGTCTTTAAGTACTGAAAAATATATAAGTTGGTATTAAAGATACCAATAAAATGTAGAACCATCATTACAAGAATTCAAAAACTAGAATCAAACAACTAAAATAGGAATCTAGGGGGAGGAGACCATGAAAGATGCCTAGAACACCATTGAACATTTATACTAATTTATACTGGTATGATGTAACTTTGCTTTTAGAGAACAGAAGAATGTTAAATTCTAGGAACACCAAAGCATCTCCATGACCCTTGCTTAGCAGGTAAAAGTAACTCTTGGAACTCTCTTTTTCAACCCTAAAAAAAAAAAGACAATATTTCTTGAGGAAATTTCTTAATTTCTTTCCCCTGAGTATTTCCTATTTTATTCCCAGAAGGTTTCAATCTTTGGGTGTAGAAGGCAGGAGGGCTTGCCAAAAGTTCCAAGGTGTATTGATAGAGTCCTTACATAGCATTCATTTTTTCTCATGTGCTAAGTCAGTTCATATTAAGTACTCCAACAAGCTATTAGCAGACCTGCTGATCAGCGAAGCCACCCACTGTTAATACAGTTTGGGGTCTATTGTGAAAAAAAAAAAACACAACTTTTTTCTTTTTCCCTCTGCATCAAGGCATGATTTCCTCTCATCAAGGTTCTTTGACATCTTTCTGTATTGATCACATACCTGGAAAAGAAAATTCTCACTGCTTTGACAAGTGTGCTCTTTTAACACAAAACTTATAGAGGATGGGAACTCTCTTCTGCCACAAGTAGGCAGATCCGAGGAAAAATCTATAGAACTGCCTATGATTTATTATTCCATTAAAAACATTCAAACAATGAAAGTAGGTGGTTTTTGTATTTCTTTTGATCTGAGGCCCAAGCTTAGTTAGAGTCCTAAATGTCTAAAAAAAATTAGCTGTTGTTGACTGCACATAGATAACTATTAAAATGGTTGACTTCTTCTATCCCCAGACTCTCAATTATCTGAGAGCTGCCTTTTGCGTGTATAATCATTCCCAAGGAGACAGGTCTTTAAAGTAGTCTTTTCTAATAATTTCTTGTGAATCAGACTATGGAGAATAGAGTCTGACATCAGGATATGATCTTACAAGATAAAAGCACAGAGAACAGACATGGATAATCAAGGAGGAATCATCAAGATAATAAAAATGATAAATGGTGACTGAGAGGAAAGGTCCCTACATCTTCAAGAGTGAACTCTCCTTTCCTCTCAGAATCTCTCTCTATAAAAAGAACATAGTTGCTATTTTATAATAACTGCAAATAAAACAAAAATATATTCAAATTTCTATAAGCTTGGAGGGAGGAGTGTTTGCTGGATAACTTGTCCTATTTCTTTTTTACTTTCTTTTAGTTTTGACATTGTAGTATTACATATATTTATGTAATGCTATCTTGATTCGATGTTTTGTTTTGCATCATTGATTCTCTTTTCCAAGTTAAATGACCTTTTTTTTTTGTTAATGAAATATGGACAGGAAACTGCAAGTGCACTTTTGGTTAAGATTAATTGTCAGAGTATACTTGTATTTGTGTAAGAATATGATAACTTATATTGGAAATTAACTGAATTTTATTTAAGAATCACTATTTAAGTATTAGCTGAATTGTATGCAAACAATTCAAAACAAGAAGCATGAAGTTTTGGAAAAAAAAGTGGATAAGATGGTGGGTAAAGTGTTTCAGTAAAAGGATTTACTTAAATAACTTTTTACATTTGGAGACAATGAGTGAAAAGGGATCAAAAAGCAGAAGCAGAATTTATCTAAATCCCCCGTCCCTTTGCAGTTTAAAAAAAAAAAAAAAAAACAAAACCCTTTCTCTTGCTTGGCCTTATGTTATGACAATCTGTTGAGAACACAGTCTCTTCTATATTCATTTAAAACCATTTTGGGGGATGGCTTCCACCTTGGTCATGTTCTCTGAAGTCTGTAGCCTTTAAATTAGAAGGTTTCATATTTGTTACAAATGAATTGTTTCATGAAACTCAATCCTGCTTTTCTTTCATCTCCTATTTATCTTTTAAGCCACTTTTCCGAGTTTTGATGCGTAAGGTCCTTATTATTTTGCCAGATTCAGCATATGTGAAGTTCTCTCTGCATACCATACAAAAGAAATGTCATATAACTTTTCTCGTTTATCCTCCATATTCAATGTACATGGCATAGAAAACAAGGCAGTGCTTATTTGGAAGTTATTGAATCATGTATGTGATTGATATGAAGTAGCCTGCATAAAGTGGTTATGGTTTAAAATTTGATCAATATTAGTGGTCATCTGAGGTTCCAAATCTCATAGTTAAATATCTGATTTCTAGGCTTTCCAGAGAATGTTCCCCAAATTATCACTTCTTACCTTATCCAAGAAATAACTGAACTTTAGTGAAATAATCAATGAATTGAGTTGCTACCCTGTGAACAAATTGATCTAGGGAAGTGCAAATGTAAAAGAAGGAAGTGGAATTATATGCCTTAAGATCTTAATGTGAACTGGAGAAATAAATCATAAAGAAATTATTTACCGGTCAGCAAGAGGGCAGAATAGGAGTCCCAGACTCTCCTTCACCCAAGGACACAGATTAAAAAGAGCATGGATCAGTTCCCTTTGTCAGAAACCTAGAAAATAGTTAAGGGGCTTCTGCATGTCAGGCAAGCATGAAATCAGCTGCACTGAATCCAGAAGGAAAATTCATTCCTTCAGTAGGGTCACTTCCCCCAGCATAGCATGGTCCAGTTAGGAGAAAACTCTCAGCTCCAGTTTCTCACTAGGGAGGAAAAGAGAAGATTGAAACATGACCTGCATGTAGAATCTTTGGTGAGCTCCCCAAGGGATCAAAATCTATTTTGTCTGAATCTAAGCATTGACAGGAAACGGTGCCATACTGGGGATCATCAAGAACAAAAGTGACAGTTTGGACTAGTACACAGTCATTCACCACAGTCCCAGTCTGGATGATTCAGTATGGGTGAGTGGGGAAAAAAAAAATCTCAATTATCAGCTTCTTCCTGGGGAGGGAAAGAATGGGATCCAATGTTTTATATTTTGGGGAGACTGCTCATGGTACTAGTTTCTGTCCTATCTGTCTCAGAGAATCAGTGGGACCCAGTATACTATAGATACTTGGGAGATGTTGATAACAAAAGAGCACTGGAAAACTTGACCCTGCTTTAGAAGACCCAGGGTACAGCAGAGAGAGGGCAATGTAGATTGGCAACCTGTCTCTCAGGGGAATGGGAGAGAAAAGAAGAGTGGAGCACGCATCCAATGTTCTGGCTTAGCAGAGGGATGCCTGAGGGGCTGATTTCTGTGTTGCCCAACTTGGAGAGCTGATGGAATCTAGCATACTTTAGAAACCTGAAGGTTGCTGAGAAGGAGTTAGCTAACTTGTGTTCTAGAGAACCTGCAGCACCACTGTCAGACACTCAAGGGAGAAAGAGGTTATGAGCTCTTAAAAAAAGAAACTGGTAAATCACTCCAATTGGGAGTTTGCATGTACAAGATCAGAGAAGACACAGCTACAGAAAAAGTCTGAGAGACTCTCAGTCTCTATCCTTGCTGTCTTGTAAACATCTTTCCCTGTATCAAGTCAGTCCAAAAAGACTGGGAGAGGTAGCTGTTTCTTTTCTTTTTTCCAAATGTATGAATCCTACGGAAGTTACAAAGTACAGGAATAAACAGGAAACCTAATCCCCACCAACGGAACAAAGTAAATCTCCAGAAACCAATCCTAAATAAACAGAGGTATTTAAACTACCTGACAAAGAATTCAAACTAACAATCTTAAAAGTGTTCAATGAGTTCAGGAAAACAGTGCAGAAATGAGATTATCATCAGAGAGAAAGAACATACAAAAATGAACCAATCAAAAACTTAAAAAAATACCTAAAATTTTAAAATTCACTGAAGTTCAAGAGCAGATTTAATCAAACAGGAGACAGAGAATCAGTTAACCAGAAGCCAGATCATTTGAAATTATCCAGTTAGAGAAATAAGAAGAAAATTTTAAAAGACTGAAGAAAGTCTAAGGAACTTAAAGGACAGCATTAGGTGAGTCAATATATACCATATGGAAGAAGAAACAGAAGAAGGAGAAGGAGGGAGGAGGGGGAGGGGGAAGTGGATAAAGGGGAGAGAGGGAGGGATGAGGGGGGAGGGGGAAAAGAGGAGCTGGGGAGAAGAAACAGGGAAAGGTTATTTGAAAAAATAATACCTGAAAACTGAAAATTTGGAAAGGAAATGGGCACTTAGATTCAAGAAGCCCAAAGGACTCCCAGTGGAATATTCCTAAAGAAGTCCACTCTGAGTCACGTTGTGATGAGACTGTTGAAAGTCAATGAGAATTTTGGAAGATTTAAGAGAAAAGTGACTTGTCACAAAAATTGAAACTCCCATGAGACTCACAGCATATTTCTCCACACAAACTTCTCAAAACCTTTCACGTTAGAAGGATGATATACTCAAAGTGCTGAAAAAAATCTGCCAACCAAGAATGCTGTATCTGGGCAAAATTGTCCTTCAAAGATGAAAAGGACAGAAAGTCTTTCCCAAATAAACAAAAACTGAGGGAGTTCATCACTAGACCTGCTTTACTACATATGCTAAAGGGTGTCCTTCAAGTTGAAATAAAAGGCCTCTAGAAAGCATCATTAAAATATATGAAATTATAAAATAGTTATGTAGAGAAATACAGAATACTGTAAGGAGTTAAAGGTACCTTTTTTTTTTTTTTGATAGTCTGTGTCAAAGTCAATGACGCTTAGAATTAAATGGCTTTGCCTCACAATTTTATCAGTGCTTATGTCTTTATTCTACACACCTCCACATTCTACAGTGAATAGGTATAATTCACAACTGGAAGCCATCTCTAGGTGTCTTTTCTCGGACAAGGACCTGTCAAGATTTGGAAAGAAAAGGGCATTTATCAAGGAGGCTGGTTACAAGAGGGTACTGAGGTTGAAACTGATGCTCCTTGGCTTAGAAGAGACTATGTCTAAATAAACCCATTGTCAGCTGGAAAAATTGTCAGTAAAAATACACTTAGTACATCTAACCTACCGCACATCATAGCTTAGCAACACAGTACACTTGAGAGTACTAGTTATACATTCTAATGAATACGTGGCTGACTTGGAGCTACAAGTGTGGCTTCTACTGAATGCTTGTTCCTTGGCATCATTGTAAAGTAAAAAAAAATGTAAGTAGAACCATTGTTAAGTTAGGGAATGTCTGTCTGTACCAGAACCCTGGGACTGGGGTCTGGTTGAGAGAATCCCATCATGCTCGACCTCCACAGAATGACTGAACTGAACTTTGTGGTTAATACAAGTTAGGAGGTAGCATTCAGAGTCTTATCCACTCAGACTCTGGAGCACTTGAGTTGGACTGAACACTAGAAGACCAAGAGCTGTAAAAGCTGTGGTGCCTCCTATCTTAATAGTAGTGAAGAGCAAGTGAGGCTTTAGAAAGCCTGCATGCATTCTTTATTTACCTCCTCAAATTATCCAAATTATTTTCTATTTTAATCATAAATTCTGTTCTCATGTACTGGGTCTCTGTGTGTGCAGGTGCATTATCTGGGACATTCTGATCAGTATTTTATTTAGTCAGCCTCAAGGACAAGTGACTGATGTCAAACAGACTATAAGTCATATTTGAAGTATTCAACAATAAATATATATTTATTGAGCATTTTAATTCTATTTATTAATTATGTGATTCATCAATGTCTATGTTAGCACAGCACATGTTATTTATAAGAAAATATGGAGCTTTTAATATCAAAATGATAACTATACAGAGTTAACATAGATGTAATTATAATAAATATTTTATGTTGAATTTTTTCAAAAAACTCTGAGTGTTTCATATATCTTGGACCACTTGAATATTCCAGGTCTTGAGTATAAATATTTATCTCTCTTGGCATGACTTTTTAAAACATGAAATAACTTTGTTTCTACGTAAACAACTCACTTGAAAAGTTTTAACTTTGCTGCAGTAGCAAGTCAAGAGTAGTAGAGTGTAATACAAAAACAAAAAAGGGTAAGGAATCAAAATGACTGGAGTCAAGTCTCTGTCATTATTACTATAAAATTTTGTACAAGTCTATATTCAGTTTCCTCAGCCATAGAAAAGAGGTAATCACTTTTACTTTGCAGTGTTATTGTAAATATCAAATGAGATAATGCATAGTTTGGCCATAGTTTGGAAAATATAATGTGCTTAGACAAATGTTAGATGTTTGTGTGTGCTTCCTTTGGATGACTATATACACACAACAAGAAACTATACAAAAGAAGTGGAAATGAAATGAAATTTCCAATTTGCTAGGGCCGTGCATATTGCAAATTTTAATGTGTACCAAAATTAGCACTTTAGAGCTCTAATTATACAGATTAACTCTCTACATTGACAAATGAACCAAGAATTCTTTATCTTAACTCTGTTGCCAGAAAGTCATACTAAGAAGCATATAACCAACCACATCATTAAAATGAAAAGAATTCAGCAGATTGCTTGGTCTCTGGAGAGACAGACATCCTCTGTTCTTCCAATTTAGCTTGATTTGATGTTTCTAAGAAAAAATACCCAGCTAGTGCAAATCTAGAAGGCTGAGAGTGGGCTTGTAAACAAGACTACAAGAGTACTATCACATCCTATGAAAACAATAATACAAGTTTTGTATTATAAGTTTTGTAAGTTGTTGTATCTTGTTACTTTCTCATTCTTTAAATTGTCTTTTTTTTAAAAATCAAGCACAATATATTAAATTCAAAGTGTGACAGAAAAATCAGTTTATTTTCAAGTTTAACAAAACATTTTAGTAATAGGCAAAGTCAAATATTTAATTATAACCTAAAGAATGAGATAAAATTTCTGGTGCTTTGCTGAGAGTTTTTACAAATAATCTGTTCCACTGAGAAATATGATTAATGCTTAATAACATAAAGTGAATAGTTATTTGAAATGCTAAGGGCACAATTAGCATTTGAAACTAGATATTTGCAGACCTACCTGAGAGGTATCCGGAACCTCTGTGTCTTTTTTCCATAATGGAGGTTTTCCATATACAGCCATTTCAATCATACAGGCAAATCCAGGACTGTCACCCGGCATCGTGAAGCTAGAAGTAAAACAGAAGAGGCCATTATTGTATGCAAGAATAGAGTGACTTCACACATGGATGGTAAGTACTACTTCAATGAGAGAGGTACTTTATGGATCACAATAATCCTGAAATATGGCTTCAATCAACTGTGAACATTTTCGGATAGATAAAAGATATATTTCTTTTTCTAACACTGCATTTCATTTTCCTTCTCTCCTCCTGACTTTCAATCAGGTCTTGAAATGCATTCAGAAAGTTAAATCCCCTACAAAACAAAAAGAGCTTTATGTGTATAAGTAGGTATTGATAAATTTTAAGTGCTAACTGTGGTTGACATATGGTCTTATTCACATAGGAGATTGTTGGACAAGTAACATCAATGTTAAATGATGCTAAACTCCCTAGGTAGAAAATTCTCCTCCTTGGCCTACAGGGGAAATAGAAATGGAATAAGAAATGAAAGGCTGCATACCCCTGAGCAGTGAGATTACACTGTGATACAGTTATCAGAACTCAGAAAGCATGCTGCTAATGTACCAGCTGGTACTGTTTCAGAGATAAAGAAAAGTGTAAGGTTAAGGGAATTTGAAGAATGAATAGCAGAAATGGTCAACACACAATTGAAAATTTATCAGAAGTTTCTAAATTGATGCAATCAGATGAATAGGCACATATAACAAAGTACTTGGCGTTCTTTTAAAACACTTCATTTAGAATTTTAAAAGACAATTCCAATGATATTACCTAGACACTTGCCATATGTAGCAGTATTAACTGGCACTGTTATGAAGTTTATTCTGTAGAGATAATAGGAATATATTTACTGATATTATTGATAGCTATTTCTGCATACTGAGAATGTGAATAATATTAATTCTAATTTTGGTTTATTTGTATTTTTTTAAATTTTGGACAGTGATCATAGATTAAATTTTACTTTGAATTTTGAACAGTCTTTCCAGTTTGCCTTGATCCTTTCAGTGCAAAAACTAGGAACATTCCTGGTAAACCTGAGTCATTTTTCATTCTACTTTTAAAACACACAAAGTCAATTTTATTAAATAATTATTGGTTAAATTATTTTATTATTATTTAAATAACTATAGGCTTAGATGAATGGAGAAAAACAAGCCAGAGCCCTTCCCTTCCCTATCTTCCTACAAAATGCCTAGCTCTTGGGTGGCTCCTTCTGTCCTCTTACCTAAAAATACAAATCTTATAGCGTTCCTTCAATAAATCATTCTACTACTTTTTTGGCTTCCACTCAAGTTTACCAAAGTCATTTCTAATTCTGATCAGATCACTTCGGAATATTCTTAAATTCTAAGAGTTTCCAGTTTGTGTGAACTGTACTGTAGGGATCTATGAAGCCACTTGCCATTGTCGTTGATTATGGTCAGGCTGACATGCATGGATGCTTCCTACTGGAGATGGAAGGAATAGATTTGGGGAATGCACGTCTTTACTAACAATATGATTTCTCTTGCTTTCATTTAGAGTTTGTTGGAATCTGAACCTGAGTTGCAGTTCTGCAAAGGAAGTCACTTTATCTCCTTTATGTTATTCCTCCTTTTCTCCCTCTGACCCTTCAACAAATAGCTGATTCTATTGTCTGCTTAGTTTATATACTATTTTGGAAATTGCTACTTTAAATCCACAAGAGTTTTCCCCATGGGGAGATTCTTATCACATTCATTTTTATACTATGTTGTATTTGTTTATATACTAAATTGTGTTGTAAGAAACAAAAATACTCTATAAACAAATTAGATATTTTGCCATATAAATCATTTGATGAAAAATCTAAGTGCATATCCCTTATGCCTTTCAAGTATTGCTGAGGTCTGCACAGTCTAATGATTTAAAGACTCAAGGATCATATTTTGAGATAATCCATTGACTGCCTGAGTGATCTTAGGCAAACCACTTAACCTTTCTTCCCTGAAGTGTGATTATCCACAGAAGGGAGATAATCATTCTTAGCTCATAAATGGTTAGTGAGAATCACATTATTTAATGTACATAAATCATTCAGTGCTAATATTAAAATCTGAGTTAAAGCAATTATTTGCTGACTAGACAGGGATCTCTAAAGAGATTTTTATGAAAATAAATTACACAGTCAAGTTGAAGTGTTCATCTACTTCTACTAATATTGCTTGTAATGGAGTTCAAAATCAAATACTCAATTTGAATTATTTTAAAAAGTAAAACTTGATGAATGGAACATTTTTTTCTGGTGTTCTTAACAGTTTTGTTCTTTAGATCTATAATGTTAACCAATATGGCTGAAACATTTGATTTGTAAAGGACATTTTATTTGTAAACTTTTAGAAGGACCTGAACAATCTGTGAATTCTGCGTATCAAAAACCAAGGAAAGGGTTGTAAAAATGTAAATAAATGAAAAGTGGATGTGATAGGTTTATGAGTTAAGTCAAATACTTTATATAATTTAATGTTATTCAGTTCCTATGCTAGAGTTATAGGATAATAATTTACATGGAAGGATGTATGTGCGAAATAGAAAAATGAAGACAATTTGAGTCATATGACATAAATTTATAAAAATATGCAATGAGATGATACCAGAATTGCTTTCACTAATATTTTCAATGGCTATCACTATATGCTGAGACTAAGGATGATGCTTAATTTGTGTGTTTTTTAATTTGTATTTTATGAATGTTGGACATAGAACATATATTTTCTATTTTTACCCCGTAAGATGAACGTATACTTTTCAAATTGATTTTGAAGTTTATTTATTTATGGTATTTTTCATTTTTAAAATTGATGCATTGTTATTTTATAAAATAACAGGATTCATTGTGACATATTCATACATACTCATCCATCAATTGGCTTGATTGATTCCCCTGTGCTCCCCCTTTCCCTCCCTTTCTTCCTCTGTCTCTCTTCTATTTTCATGGAAATTGATTTTTTTAAAGGTCTAACGAATTTGGCAACATTTTTCTGTTGTTTCTTGGGTTCTATGCCTTCCCTCCAGGTTCACCTCTCTACCTACCTTCTTCCTAAGTATCTTTAATACCTCTTGTATCTGTGGATAGTAAACCCATCGTCATATCACACTTCATTTCACCCCTGAATAATGGCTTAACTGCTGAGAATTTTAAATTGATTTTTCTTTTAGAACTTTAAATATAGTATCTGATTATATTCTGCTTTCAATTGCTGATGTGAAGCCATTCTCAGTTCAATGTAAAAGCTCTTCTTTTGTTACTTTAACTTTTCTCTCTGGCAGCTTTAAGATCCTGTATGTACTTGGGATAATGAGTGTGGGTGTGGATTAATCATTGTAAATTCTTCTCTATACTCACATGCACTTTTGATCTTAGAAATTATATATTCTTTCCATTTGTAAAAATTCTTAACTGAACTTCACATATTGCTTTTTGATATTCCCTGACTTTTCCATTTCATTTTTTGAAGCCATATATGTATCTTCTAAATTTCTTAATCTTGTTTTTGTTCTTTAAAATAAATCACAATTTCTCTGTCCAGTATTATTCTCAGGTATCATTTGTTTCTTTGTCTCCTGACTATAGAGTTTATTCTATTGACTGAGTTTTAAATTTTTCTGATTATTTTTTATTTTCAAGATTTTGAATCTTTTCCATAATTTTTGTATTTACTCTCTGCCTATTTGATTTTATAATTTCTTTTTTTAGCTGAAAGTTATTTCTTCATTTGTGCATTCTGGCATCCTACAAATATTTATTTTACAGTTTTTACTAGACTCATAAGAATTATTTAGAGTGATTCATATTGCATGAGTTTTTTGCTTTGTTCCATTCTCAATATCATGCGCAGGCTCATTTTGAATGGGAATGTTTTTGTTTTTTTTCTCTTTTCCTTATTTCCACTCTTGTTCTCTTGTGCTCTTCTGCTATGCCCAACCTGCCTGCATCATGAGAGTCCTGTCAGATCCTCTCACATCTAGACCAGAATCTTGGATAATGGATACTGGTAATTCTGTCCTATAATGATATTGAAGGTGTCTACAGGTCCATGCACACAGCTGACAGAGGATTCTTGGTGAAGTTCAGGACCTACTACTTGTCTGCAGTCTGTGGTCTTTCTGGGCTGGAAGCTAAGTCAGAATCTCAGATTGCAGTCTTTCTCTGTATGTTTATCCTCCTGCTTGCCCACCCTTCCTCCCTTCCTTCCTTCCTTCCTTCCTTCCTTCCTTCCTTCCTTCCTTCCTTCCTTCCTTCCTTCCTTCCTTCCTTCCTTCCTTCCTTCCTTCCTTCCTTCCTTCCTTCTTCCTTTTCTACCTATCATCTCTGTACCTATATAAAATATTTCACAATCATTCTTGAGCAAGTAGTTTCTTTTCCCCTATGCACACTGAGCTTCCCTTTCTAGGATTATATCTTGGCAAGCCAGCAGTTTTAGCTCATTTACTACTTTTCATTTTCCTCTTTTTCTTGTCTAGGGGAGATGTTTATCCTGTTTTGAACTTGGCTTTATGCTTTTAGTTGTCTATTTTTAGAAATTTTCTGTATGACAGCTATGTGTTAGACATTGAGGAGGAGTGTCAAAGTGTGAAGTTACGAAGTCATCTTGACTAGACATCCCACTCATTTTGATATTAAGAAAAAAACTTGTACACCTATATTGAATTGCTGTGATATACCCCATAAAGATATACAAATGATATATATGAATATTTTTAATCTGGTAAAAAATGTGTTTTGTGAAAAATTTGAATGCCATGCTTGAATATTGTGTTGTTTTAAATATTATGCTATAATAGAATTTAATATCATTACATTTTTTAAATCTGAAAAAGACATCAGAATTTTGTACCATAATATTGTTCAATAAAGGGAACAATTTTTTGATTATTAAAAAAACCCCTAAGCTCTTGCCTTTGAAGGGCCATGTAAACAGAAAGTTATCTTTGATCTGTGAGGAGAAGAATGACAAAAAATTAAACAAGCCATTTGGAAGTACCTTTCTGATTTTATAGGCTTAAATTTGAAAGGCCTAATTTCTTTGGCTTTTCCATCTCAAGTTTGTTGTGTGCTAAAGGCGTTTGGGTGCATCTGTCTTACATATTTTTCCAGTGGTATATTTCAAAAACCCACAAGTACAGTGGTTTGTTTCCTTTCAGAGAAAAATAGAAAATACGGATTTTTTTTTTCTTTCCAAGTCATCTATGTTAGGTTTGTCAAGTCTGGGAGTTATACAACTCACTAGCATTAAACCATAATGAAATTAAACACTTTAAAGGACTATTGCATTGTTGTGCTAAAAGCACAGAAAACATAGTTCACGTATAATTGCAGCATGAAGTCATGGTATAACAGTAACAGAATTGAACAGCACCAATTGCTTCTAGGGAATATTGCAAAATTGATGATAATACTGAATGCTTTCACAGGTGCAAAACATAAATGTTCTTTTTTCTTGTCACTAGGCTTGGCTATTACCCAGCTATGATCCTGGCTCGTTTATATTAGATTTTAGCTGTTTTGAGCTTGAATTAAATTTGCTAGTAAGTTGTTTCATCTTTTCCCTTCCTTTGCTTTTGCTTCCCTCCCATTTCCCTTCTTCCCTCACCACTTCTCTGTCTTTTCCCCTCCCTTCCTCCCTCCTTTCCCCCATCTCTCTCTCTCTTTCCTGTTAGATTTTTTAAGTAAAGCAAAACATCAGATTTCCATATAGCTAACTTGCAATATACATAGCAGTTAAATGAATCTCCAAGTTAATAGCTATTGAAGGTCTAATGAATAATAACTAGTCTTAACCTTTACCAAATGAATATATGTCAATTGCTCTGAAGATAATAGATAGCTAACTCATTAAGTGCCAGTTCAGAAATTTCATTTAAAAGAATCTTCCTAGGTTAGGCTTACAATTGTGAGAGGATGAATTTGTTTGTTAGCAGCTCTGATCTCCACGTTCAGCCAAATGTTCAGCTCTGTGTGAGAATAGCTGGGATGGAGGCTGATAGCCTAGAGACTCAATGTCAGCAGATGGCAGTAAAGATACATGACAGATATGAAGGCATTGAAAGGTATTTGGTCCGTAGGAAGACTAACTTGGGATCTAATTGATAGTGTGATTATTTTAGCTTTCTGTTTGTAACTAGAAAACATGGAAAAATATGCTTCAAAGATTATACATCAGACAATGTGGATGAAACTGTCCAGAGACATACTGCTTTCTTTCTCAGTTAACATATCTAATGCCACTGTCATTGCTGTATGAGCAAATTTAAGAAACTGTTGTTCAAGAATGTGATGTTTTTCATACATACCTTTCAATACAACCATATTTCCTTAGGTTGTTAGGGCAACTCAGCACAACCTGAATGTTACAGCAGAGCAAAAACTTAATCAGGCACAAAAGCCATAGTGTCAGGCACTTTGTCAAACAAAAGCAACATAAACACACCAAAAGCATCTTGAAGCATTCCTTTTTGTTGAGAGCATCAAGGAACTGGGCAGCCTGGCTATACAAATAGCGAGTACATAAAGCATTTCATGGTCTTTAATAAGTGGCTGTCATGAAGACTCTTTGTCCCTGAATGACAGTCATGCAAGGGTAATTGATTTTAGCTGGTTTTAACTAGTCTTTCCTCTAACAAAGGAGGGAGGAAAAAAACCCTCAAATATATTTACTAATACATTACAGAGAAAACCAAGTCATTTTCCTGTGAACAACTGATATGATAAAAGGCTCTGCGATGATTCCTGAGGACTGCTGAGCAGAGCTTCGCTCACACCCTTGATTAACCAGAGCAGTCGTCAAGGGAACATCCAACCAGCCATCATGAGCACCTGAGATTTTCTAGGAACGGTGATTTTTCTTCTGATTACACATATCCAATTCATGTGCAGTGGGACCCACAGCTTATTTTGCAGATTTTCCTACCTCTTGGTAGCACCTCTACACATGTCAACAGCTCAAATTCTTTTGTTTTTCTTACCTTGTAAAAATATCCGCATAATAACCACTACCATCTTACACATTTAAATTTTGCATGCAGAAAGGTTACTGTGTTTCTTAGTTTTTATTTATCCTTTTTGTGTTAGCGTGACATCCAGCTTTAATCTGGATGATTAATGATTAATCTGAACATGATGAGGAGGAGTTTCAGGGTCAGTGGTGTGCTGAAGCAGGCCGTTTTTGCACATCTCATCCCAACTCCATGGTTAGTGAATCCATGTTGGTATCTTGAAATTGACCAAGGTGAGAGTATTTAGGCCAGGGAAATTGGCTTACTGGTACAAATTAGTACCTTCTTCCCTTTTTCCTCTGATAATGGATTCTTTAAAAGTATCTGAGTTTTTAAGAGATTCCGAACTTTCTTGCACATTTCTTAGTAGCCTTTAATCATTCTCTTAGAACAAGAACGTTAAGAAAGCCTCCAAACTCAACTGTGCTATTAGCATTTCATTGGGAATTTCAATAGAAAATCTCCCTTATTTTTAATAAGTTAGTTCACACCTCTATATTCAATTAATTTACTCTGATGATGAATGTGGATTCAAGGAATTTTACCTCTAATACATGGTCAGCTTACAAGGATCAGATAATATTTAAGTTTACCATTCACATCCCAAATTGATTTGCTCAGTGTTATTTACTTTTTAGCAGTTTAGAGGTCTATGTGTATCCAATCCTTTAAGTAATCAATCAAATCTCAGGAGGTAAAAATATTGATTGCTAATTCTTTCCTCTCCAACACTTAAACTCAGACACTTTAATATTTTGAGAAAGTAAAATTTTCCAAGTTGAAAGATCATATGGAAAAACTCAATTAGATAATAAACAGATTACCAAATTTGAGAACAAAGCAATTCTGATGAAGTTGGCATGTGCAAATTCACTCCTGTATGGTGGTAAGTGAATCCAAAGATATGTTTTCTTCAGGAAAAGGCCATTGTGTTCCTTTCACTTTTTAAAAGATATGTTACACCGAGAGATTATTTTCTATAAAATTACTGAATGTTAACAGTATGTGTGTATTTTCCTTGTTTCCTAAATACTACAGTTTCTGCATGATTAGTACCATTAGAAGCATGTAATTTTCCTGGTGGTGCATTTTAATTTAGATTTACTTAAGAAGCAGAAAATATTTTAATACTGAAGTATTCATGTTGTATCATGTTTAATCAAGTAAGGTCAGTAACAATCATCCTAGCGTTTCTTTAAAAATATGAAAGTAGATTAGTAAAGATGAAAAAGGTTTAAATTTCAGAAGCACTTTCTAGGCCAAAGTTGTAAATTTCTCATCGCTCTAGTGTAGAAAGACTGAGTGTGATTCAGTGGGCCATGCCTGAGATCGATAGCTCTTTGGTTTCACAATTCTTTGCCAGCTAGCTCATCATCTATGTCCTTTGCCTCTCAGTTTATTTCATTTTCTTTGATCAAGAACATCTATGTCTTATTCTGAGATGTACCCTGTTCCTAATGACTTCTGAAGCTTTACATTTATCTTCTCCCCTGTCTTTCTTACACACTTTGGCAAACATGACTTCTTCATCTTTAAACCTTCCTATAGGAAAAGAAAAAAAAAGTCAAACGAAATTCTTACCTCAAACAAACTTTCTATGTGGTGATAACCCAGACAAGAAAAAAATTTAAAATAACTGACATAGAAATGGAATTGATGAATATCTGTAATGGAGCCTTATTGATTGAATGAAGAATGACTCCTTTAATTTTGACTCCATTTCTTATTAGTGTTTCCATGAGTGTACTTTTAATTTAAAGATTGAAGGGTATTTAATGGAATAAGTGATCATGATGATGACAAAAAGTATGCTTTGTTTTGCCTCTTACAATGAAGAAAATACATTGCTGGAGTTGTTCCTTATAAGAAAAACAATTACACTAAATGTTTTGGAATTTTTCCAGAAGATGATACATGAAATATTCAAAGTGGAAACAAAAGTCACATCATCTCATATACAGAGAAAAATCATTGACAGTTAGAGATGATATGAATGTTTTGTACCACTTGATACAAATAGCAAACAAAATTACTGCAAAGCTCATAGGCTCAAGACCACAATGAAATTAAATAAACTCTAAAATCTACAGACTATGTTAATTTAATGTATTTGTGTAGTCTCAATCTCCAAATAACTTAGTATGAGGTAAAATAATAAGAAATAGGAGGAAAAAAGAAAAGTTTTTGTAGTAAAATAAAATATAAAATAAATTATTTTTTCAGGCAGGACTTTATATACAAAAGAAAATGGATCTTCTGATTCCAAGGGCACATGATTGAATGCTTACAAGAAACAGTATGCTAGCTAATGGAGAAGTGGAGGCAAAGGAAGCATTGCCATTTGAAGGTCCTTGAGAGTCAATTGAAAAGACATGGTCCTTCTCATATAGGTCAGTTTTCACTGAAAGCAGAGGATGCTGGCCAAGGCACTAGCACTGACAGTGTGGGTTGGTGTTATGAGAGGTGACATTTGTGCAACATCTTTAAGGTTGCATTCAAGCAGATACAGCAAGTCAAAATGGGATACTCTTGCTCATATAAGCTTGCTATTTTTTCTTTCTTTCTTTCTTTCTTTCTTTCTTTCTTTCTTTCTTCTTGCAGTATTAGGTATGATAAAGGGACACTTTGCCATTGAGCTACATTCCCAGTCCTTTTTATTTTATTTTGGGACAGGGCCTAGCTAAGTTGCTGAGCCTGGCCTTGAATTTGCAATCCTCCTGCTTCAGCCTCCTGAGTAGCTGTGTTCACAAACCTGCACCACTGCACCTGATTAGCTAGGACTTCTTGATTGCTGCCCATGGAGCAAAAACAAAAGCACAGCATTTACTCAAAAGTGCTTGCCTATTTTGCTGCTCAGAAACAAATGGGAAATATCTTTTCTCTAGTCTTTAGATTTTTTTTCTTTCTTTATCATCTTCAGTGAACTCCCCCTACCCCTGCCCCAGTTGTCTACTACATGGGGTTGTGTTGCTCTATGTCACCTCCTTTGTGACACTTGACCCATCAGACACATTCCAATATTTCACAGTGATAGAGACACTCATGAAGTCTATGTATTTACTCTTAGAATGGCTTCTTTCAAAGAATATAATTGAATTATTCACTTTATTTAATAAATATTTATGCAGCATTTATTATGAACAAGGCTTCATCCCAAGTACTTAAAAACATTCAGTAATATATATCCTATGAGGAAAGTGAAAGCATTCTTCACACTTAAAGATGAGAAACTTGAGGTGCCAAGGGATTAGGTTGTATTTTCACAGGCACACCATCCATGAGTGACACTGCTGGGCTTTGAACCTGTAACTGATGGCTCAGGAATTGATGCTCTTAGCTACTGTGTTACTTACTTCTATTAATTCCTAGTGTAAATATTAATTTATTTATTTTAATTAGGTATATATGACAACAGAATGCATTTTTATTCATTGTACACAATTGCAGCACAACTTTACATATATATGGTTGTACGCGATGTATCCTCGCACCATATGTGCAGTCATACAGTACCTAGGGTAATGATGTCCATCTCATTCCATCATCTTAACTGCCCCCAGGCTCCCTTCCCATACCACCCTCCCCTTTGCCCCATCAAAATTCCTCCATTTTCCCCATGTTTGGCCCCTCCCCCCCATTATGGTTCAGCATCCACTTATCAGAGAGAACATATTTGGCTTTTGGTTTTTTGGGACTGGCTTACTTCACTTAGCATGATATTCTGCAACTCCATCCATTTACCTGCAAATGCCATGATTTTATTCTCTCTTCATGCTGAGTAATATTCCATTGTGTATATAAACCACAGTTTCTTCATCCATTCATCTATTGAAGGGCATCTATATTGGCTCCACAGTTTAGTTATTGTGAGTTGAGGTGCTATAAACATTGAGGTGGCTGCATTACTAGAGTAACCTAGTGTAAATACTATAAATTTCCATTTCATCACCTCAATCCAGTTGATCTACCTTTCATTAGTAGCATATTATGAATTCCTTGGCTTTTTATTTTCCTTTGTTTCTTGAAGGCACTTTGTCTCTGCACTTGCCCTGATCTCTTAAGATGGAGGACTTCCTCCACCCTCTCTTCCTTAATCATAACATTTAATCTACTTTGCTCCTTATGCCCTCAGCCTCTTCTTTCTTAATTACTATACTATGCCTGGACCTTTTCAGGTTCCATGATATCTAGCACCAGGACTAGAGACTTGAATGAGTGTTAAGGAGAGAGAGTAAGGGATTTGAAATAAAAATCTGTTGGGACCCACAAACACTCCTTCTAGACTGTTGACCACAAGTAGCAGGAAAAGAGAGAGGTGTGCTACCACACTTTCTAGTGTTGGTACTCCATTGGTGGCAGGTTTACAGGAAGGTGCCTGGAAGGGAATCATAATGCCTAGCAAGTTGTTGCAGTGAATTTATTTGGGAGCATTTGTGACCTACCGATATGGAATCTCTTTGTCTTGGAGATGGTGAATTTGAGGGCTCTAAAATGTTCAGAAGGTTGCTTTGTTATAATATGAGGTCTTGTTTGGTTTAATAGTCTTTGATAATTTCCAGTAAAAATCAGGTCAGGTTATATTGTTCTGTGGCTGTTTGTTTTATATCTCTTTTTCTCTCTGGCCTTCTATTGCTCAGAGTAAGGCTGTGTCTGATTCTCCTTGGTAACCTTAGCTGGGAGCACAGTGTGTGATGTATATTGCACATGAAATGTACATTGGCTGAACCGATGTCTCTATGGGACCCAATAGATCAGTGGATTTTTTTTTTAGAGAAATGCTTTTCTTTTACTTGCTGCCTACTTTATTCACAGCTGAATGGTAGTTCTAGCTGCTCTCCTGTGTGAAGGGCCAGTCCTTCAGTACATCAACTCATTAATGAAGTGAAGATAGCCGTTGATGTACTCTTGATGATAAGCCCATCTCTGACCTAACAAGTAAGTAGAAATGTTACTCACATTTCTGTGTGTTTCTGATATGCAAAGGAGTTTGTATATTTCAAACTCCCTTCTAAACCTTTGCATTCTCTTCCAGACACATGCATTTCATATGAGAAATAACATGTTGGGACACCATGATGCAGCCATCTTATTCCCATGTCATCAGCCATCTTATTCCCACATCATGTCCATAAACCTTGGTGCTAAGTTTATTGCCACTTAGCCCTGAGAAAAGATGTGAAGGTGTGTGTGTGTGTGTGTGTGTGTGTGTGTGTGTGAGAGAGAGAGAGAGAGAGAGAGAGAGAGAGAGAGAGAGAGAGATATT
>NW_025999982.1:26757011-26762956 GCF_001458135.2 Marmota marmota marmota
GTGTGTGTGAGAGAGAGAGAGAGAGAGAGAGAGATAGAGAGAGAGAGAGAGATATTCTCATTTGGAAGCATAAATTAAGGCAGTTTCCTTTGAAAAGTTCAGAATGTGTGTATATTGAATTGTAAGTGGACATCCTATTAAGATATACAGATAATCTAATTGTTTTGGGTTTAACAAATATCTCAGTTGGGGAGAGGCCATGAAATAGGCATATCAGAGAGCGACAGTGTATCTCCCTGTTTAACATTTTCACAGGGTAGTCTAATCAGACAGAAAACACTGATATAATCAACAAAAATCCATTGCAAACATCTCAGAGCTAGTATCTTAATTTGTTACACTTCAGGTAGAGCAATAAAAGCATTCTAACAGATCTCTGTAAAATGCAGAGGGGGATTATATACATTATTTCCTGATATTAAGGGCTTCTTGGGGGTGAATATACTCACAGTAGTAACTGGAAAAGAAATGGTAAAAAAATATCCCAATACTTTGATTCCATTACTGTTTGATAATTTAGAGTCTAACACATTCCCCTTGTATTTTACTTTTTGATTGCTTTTTGGGGGAAGGATTATATTTACTATATATAATAAAAAGAAGCATTGATATTCAAGAGTTTTTACCAATCACAGATGTTTTGTTGTACACAGCCAGTGGAACAAACATGCCTGTTACGGTTTAAATATGAGATATCCCCCAAAAGCTCATGTGTAAGACAATGCAAGAAAATTAGAAGGTGAAGTGATTGGTTTATGAGAGCTTGAACCTTATCTCTGCATTAATCTACTGATATTGATTAACTGAGTGGTACTGCATGCAGGTGGGAAGTGCCCAGAGACTGTGGGTCACTGGGGGTGTACCTTTGGAGTTTTATTTTGTCTCTGGTGAGCAGAGCTGTCCCAGCTGCCTGGTTGTCATGTTCTGAGCTGCTTTCCTTCTCCACACCCTTCCATCATGATGTTCTGCTTTACCTCAGGCTCAGAGCAATGAAATCAGTCATCTATAGAAAGTGACCTTTGAAACTGTGAGCCCCCTAATGAAGTTTTCCTTCTCTAAATTGTTCTTGTTGGATCTTTTGGTCACAGTGAAGAAAAGCTGACTGAAATCATCTGATAGTGTTAGTGTCATGGGGAACATAATACAAATGTTAAAATCATATATTTTTTTATGCCAAAGAAAGATTTCAGTGGTGACATTGTGGAAAGATGGAGTATCCCCATTGTTTTCTTCAAAGATTTGCTGTGAATCCAAGAATTATGATACTGTGAAAGGTCTTCTAACTTACATTGCAAAAATGTGAATGGAAGAACAAAGAACTGTCCACAGATGAGGAACCTTTATTAACCTTGCTATAGGCTTCCTAAGTATCCTCTCTACTCAGAGCATTTTCTGAATTGAGAAGGGATTCCTCATTTGTGTACACATCAGCAAGAGAATAAAGGGACTTGAAGTAGTAGTTTTCCAAAGGGGGAAAACCCCACTAGATGTATCAGAAATATTAAAATACACAAATGATTAAATGTTTAATCCTGAATAGTTAAATAGAGTGTTTTAAGGGTCAGCTGAGGTCTACTAGTCTTCTAGGATGTAAGATTAAAAAAAAATCCCCTGTTTCTCTCTTCATGGTCTTTTGCAAAATGTCAAAATACAACAAGGCTCCATTCACTTTTTTATCAGCAGAATAACAGAACTGAAAAACTTTTGCAGAAAGAATTTCTCACAGTTAACAGTCATATATCTGTAAGTGCCAACACAGAGTAGGCTAACGGAGGAGTCTGAGTGAGGTGAAGGATTTTGAGATGCATGGTCTATTCTCCTACCCTGAAGGAATATAATTTTTAAAGACTTTGTGAAGAATGACCTTCAGTTTCTCTTTTAATATTCCATCTGGAAGAGAGCTCATTATGTGATAAAGGCATTTCTTCATTATTTGAAAAACAATGATGCTGTTTGTGTGAAGCGATTCCTTCTTCCTTCCTTTCTTTTTCTTATAGGTACTGTGTGTGTTGAGCATTTTCTTAAGTACTATGTTCAGCAACCTCCATGGGCTATCTCAAGGCAGTGGTTTTTGACTTGAAGTTTTTGCCCCAGGAACATTTGGCAATGTCTAGAAATAAGTTTGTTTGTTATAGAGCAGGCAATGAGGATGCTCCTGACATGTAGTAGATATAGGTCAGGGATGCTGCTAAACATCCTATGATACACCAAACAGCCCTGAACAACAATGAAGGCTCCAGCCTAAGTTATCAATAATGCACATCTTGAGAAACTGTTTCAAAGTAAAAATAGAGTGAATGTTTACCAGCTAATAAATTGTAGGTCTTATTATAAAAAGAAGGAGATGGAAAAAATCTCCCACAATGAATGAATTAAAAAGATTTTATGTTATAACATTTATTATGTATGTGTAGGCATGCATTCACATGGTCTAAGATAAATAAGCTTGTAGAATCCAATATTTCCCTACCACCTTATCCCAAGTCACACAGTATATTGCCTGGAAAAAGCAGTGCCACTTATTTCTCATCTACTTATCCAAAGCCTCTCTCTACATCTGTAAGAAATTATATATGTATGCGTGTGTGTGTGCATACACACACATACTGCACATATTCTCTGGATTGTGCTTTTGCTATTTAACCCATTATGGATATTGTTTTCTACCATGACAGAAAGAATCTCCTCATTACTTCTTTTTAATATGGCACAGTATTGCATTATACATTGTATGGATGTTTTTTATTTTTACTTAACTACTCTCTCTCCATGGATGATTAGGTTATTTGCATTTGTTTTCTACTACAAACTGTGGTGCAATTAATAACTTTTACCTGTAAAATAAGTATCTATGAGTAGAATTACCAAATAAGAGAATTTGTGTGTTTGTAATTCTTATCAAATGTTTTCTAAATTACTTTTCATGTAAGTCATACTGGTTTTCATCTACTGGCAATAAATGTATGAAAGGGGTTTGGATGATTTCCTAGTTTTCAAAATTTTTCCTCCCTGTTTAAAAACCTCTGGGAATAGATAAAAGACAGGCACACTATATGGACTTTTATGTCTTTCAGCACTCAGGTATCCCAGAATCTATTCATGGGTGATATTTTTTTCTAGCTTGTTCTTATTGTAGTAAAACACATTCAACATAAAATTTACCATTTTAACCACTTTTAAGTGCACAAATTCAATGGCATTAAAAACATTTACAGTGTTATGCTACTATTGCCACTATTTTAAAAAATCTTCATTATCCCAAATTGAAAGTCTGTAACCATTAAGCAATAATTTCTCGTTTTGTTCTCTCTCCAACCCATGGTAATCTGTAGTCTAACTTCTGTCTCTGTGAATTTGCCTCTTCTAGATAGTGCATAAAACTAGGATCACACAGTAATTGTATTTCTGTATTTAGATTATTTCACTTAGCATAAAGTTTCCAAGGTTCATCCATGTTGTAACATTTATCAGAACTTTATCCCTTCTTAAGACTGGAAAACATTCCACTGTTTGTATAGTCCATATTGCTTATCCATTTGTCTGCTGGTGGATACTTGTGTTGTTTCCAGATTTTGACTGCTGTGAACAATTCTGTTATGAACATTGGCATCTGAGTCCCTGTTTTTTGTTCTTTGTACTACACACCAAGAAGTAGAATTGATGAATCATATAGTAATTCTGTGTTTAACTTTTTGAACCATTGTTTTTTTACAGTAGATGTGCCCTTTTACATTCTTATCAACAACCTACAAGCATCCCAATTTATCCACATTTTCACCAACACTTATTACTTCACATTAAAAAGATTATGACCATTGAATTTGTTGTGAAGTGGTACCTCACATGGTTTTGATCTGCTTTTACTTAACGACAAATGATTTTGAGCATCTCCTTGATTACTTATTAGCTGTTAAAGGGAAAAACTGTTTTCCTATACTTACCAACACCCTGACACCAAATGTGTAGGTTTTCTACACCAAGTACTTTTCCAATTTTATGTGGACTCTATTTGGGAGTCCTATAATTTAACTCGATTCTGACATCAACTATCCAGAGTTACCGCACATCCCACAAGTTATGGACTCAGTACCGTAAGAATTCTCCTCAATTCAGAGGTCATTCACAGTTGTGGTTACTCATACTTCTGATTGACTTAGCTTCAGATTACAGGTTCTCTTGGCCCTTCCTCAGGTTCAGTAATTTTCTATTGTGGCTCACAGATCTCAGGGAAACAGTTTACTTACTATTACTAGATTGCTATAAAGAATACCACTAGGGAATAGCTAAATTGAAGAGATGCAAAGGGAAAGGTATGGGGAAAGCTGTGGAGCTCCATGCCTTCTCCAACTACACCAGCCTCTTAGAACCTCAGTATGCTCATCAAGTCAGAAGCTCTGGGAACCCTATTGTTTAGAGATTTTATGGAGGTTTCATTGTAGGCATGATTAAGTAAAAAATTGGCTATTTGGGATTAATTTAATTACCAACCTTTTTCTCCTTCCCAGAAGAGATTTCAAGAGTCTTCAAGGCTCCTAAGCTATGAATCAGAGGCTAAGAATCCAGATATGGTAACAAAGATGCTCCTGTCACCTTTATCATTCAGGAGTTACATGGAAAAGTTCCATGTCAGAAACTCTGGCAGAGACCAAATTTATATTTATTATTATATCTCATGCATTTTTATGTCTTCTTTGCAGAAATGTCTATTAAAGTATGTTGCCCATTTTTAAAATTGGATTGTTTGTCATGTTGTTCCTACTTCTCATATATCCACTCAAAATTCTCCTTAAATAAGTTCTTACCATTTATCACAATCTTCTTCCTTCAGAGAAGACAGGATCCTTTCACTCTAATAGGTACATAGCTATTCAAGGTGGTTTCTCACTGAATTCTGGAGAGACATGATATTCTACCTCTTCTAGGGGATTAGAATGAAAGTTAAAAGTATCAAGAATTGTATTTTAAGAAATATTTTTGGTAAATGTTCAAGGGATCATTTTATCTTTGAATTTAGGAAAGAATATTAATAAGTGAGTTGTAAGAAAGCAGTGATAGTTATAATACAGTTAATTCTGGTCTAAATTTGTTCAGAAATTTTGCTGCAGATTTTTTAAAACAAAGTTTGCAAATGTGGGCATAAAGTGTGTATTGCCAAAATTTCTAGTCTATCTAAATTCTCTTTGAAAACATTTAATAGGTTTATTTAATTACATCCAAGTCAGGCATGGATAACAAGAAAAGAAATTTAGTTATTGGAAAAATTACAAATTGTTAAGTTTCCTAGAACTTTAGTCATATTAATAATGTTTTAAATACATGAATTCAATAGTGATAATGTTATTTGGACATAGATGAAATTGGAATATACATATTGAATAGTGAGTGGAATTATTGTTAAGATATACACATAATCCAAAGAAGTTAGGCCTTAACAAAAACCTGAAAGCAGCAATATCTCAAACATTTTCATAGTGTAGTCAGATTGTTCAGGAATACTGATCCAATCAATATAAATTCAACAAAGTAAATGGAAGTAAAAATGAATCCAGATTCCTAGCAATTTGTCATTGGTCATGCCTGTAATAGGTAATAGTCTACAAAAAGAGTGCATTCATATTAAATGGTAGGCCAGATCTAGGGTCCATTAAGTGCTAAATTAAAATGAAAGAAAAAAGAAGAGAATGATTGAGGGTAATAAAAAGTGACAATACTACCAGTACCACTAGTACTATATAGCAACTGACTAAATCAGATTTACTAAATGCCACAAAACAAAAGTTTTTTTTAAAAAATATTACATATATAATTTCTTACAGATGTAGAGAGAGGCTTTGGATAAGTAGATGAGAAATAAGTGGCACTGCTTTTTCCAGGCAATATACTGTGTGACTTGGGATAAGGTGGTAGGGAAATATTGGATTCTACAAGCTTATTTATCTTAGACC
>NW_025999982.1:26763807-26770428 GCF_001458135.2 Marmota marmota marmota
TATATATATATATATATATATATATATATATATATATGTTTCTTAGGTATGTATATATATATATATATATATATATATATGCACCTCCAGAAGTAGGCAATGTTATCTTATGGTATCCATTTTGTAGATGAGAGAGCCAAATCCTGGAAGGCAAGACCTGCATAAGCTCTCGAGGAGCAGAACCCAAATGTGGCCCTAAGTAGCCCAGCCGTGGTTTGCATGCTGAAATCCCCCACCAGTAGTCTATAAACTTGTCTCCATGTTGGAAACCCCCAGGGGAAAGGGCCTTAAAAATTTAACAACACTCAGATGCTATTACAGATCAATTAATTTCCAATCTATGGAGGTAAGGGTGGGGAATAGGTGCCAGAAGCTTATGATTAAATGTGCAGACAAGTTTGTGAATGTGTGTACTATTCTTTGCCTCCTTAAAGTTGTGAAGGTCAGAGGAAACACTTATCAAGCCAAGAAATATGCATCTATGACATTAAGAAGAATAATAGGGCTGGGGCTGGGGATCAGTGGTAGAGTGTTTACCTGGCAGGTGTGAGGCACTGAGTTCAATCCGCAGCACCACATAAAAATAAAATAAAGGTATTCTGTCCACTTCCAACTAAAAAGATACATATTAAAAAAGGATAATTATAATGGTTGGGGATATAGTTCAGAAGTAGAATGCTTTCCTAGAAGGTGTGGGTCTTGGGTATGAGTCTTATAGCTGCAACAAACCAACCAATATTCAATATACAATGAACAGTAATAAGTGACATATAGTTATACTCTTACCACTAAAGAAAAAAAAAAGAGTTTAAGCTGCAGCAAGATGAAAATGCATATTTCTAATATTAACATCCTATTGTCATGTGAGATAGTGAGCATTTTAAATAATATGGCATTTTCCTTCTATTCAGAAGTAAAAGTGGCATTATGTTCAGAAACAGAGGAACAGCTAGACAATTCAATGCTGCCTACCATTCTCTGGATTTCAATGTCAAATTACGGTTCAAAATTCATGTTGTTCTAAAACTAAGTAGGAAAAAATCCAAGGGCTAATATTTAGAATGTAGGACATATTAATATATTAACCTATTTTTTCCCCAAAATAGGTTGTATAAATGAAGATACAAGATAGGTTTAACAGGTTCATACTTTACAGATCAAACAGTAGGTAAGGAGTGGTATCATCAACTTCAAACTTAAAATAATCACCATTACTGCACTTTCTTATGAGGAAACCCTATTTTAATCACTAATTGCCACATATTAAATATAAAACAAAAGTGCAAGACTTGATGTCAGAATATGTAGAAGTAAATAGGTCACTTAATTTCCTGGAACTTTATTCATCTCGAGGATCAACATGCTTTTTCTGTACAGTATCAGAAGTCAACATTTTAGACTCTGTGGGCTACCTGCACTCTCTAATACATAGTTTTCTTATTATTCCCTGGAAACCCTGCCTCACATTCTCTTTACAACTCTTGAAAAATGCAAAAACAATTCTTAGTTCATGAGTTGTATGAAAACAGGCTATTGCTGGATTCACTCATAGGCTTCAAAATAGCATAGTTGAATGCAGTGTTTCTTAGGTAGGGAAGATTCTGTCCTTCTCCAAAAGATATTTGTCAGTGTTTGAAGATTTTACAACTGGGGAGTGAGGGATGGAATGGATGCTAGTGACATCTGGCACTAGCAGCCAGGGATGGGACTATACATCCTACAGCATACAGGATAGGATCTCACAGCAAGGTCTTAACCTGGACTAAAGTGTCCATGGTGCCTAGTTGGAGAAAATTTACTAATGGTAATTTTTTCTTAATTATAGGGACAGTAAGAGATGGTATCCATTTATTCTGTCTTGATGCAGGATTGTGGTGAATTTATATTTACTCATCTAGTTTGGTAGATCTATATGACAGCATTAGAACAATTTAAATTACCACCAAGTTCTTGAATACTGCACTCCCATGGAGAAAACATTTTAAGATGGATTTTATGGGATCTCTACCCATGAGAGTAAGTGCAAAGGCAGCCTTAAAAATCTCTGATTCACAAGGAAGAGAAGGGAACTAGGAAAAGCGAATATAGATAAGGAACTGTGACTTCAAACATGTCTGCAATACTCACTGAGAAAACCAGACAGGCATAGCAAGTGTTCTGGTGTGGTTCTTTGGTGTCTATAATATGTTCATTTTCACCTGCCTCTGGAGAGTTAATACATCATTTTATGAAATCAAGGGAAAGGAACATGTGAGACACAACTGGATCACTGAAAATGTGCAGACGAAATTTGACACATTACTCAAATAAATCTCAGTAAGAGGATAATCTTCAAATTGATGCTGCTTATTTTTTTCTAACTGTGTACTAATTGCATTTTCATGACATCGTAAATGCTTTTTTCTTTTTAAAACTCCACTGCACTGCTTTTAAAGAAATGTTTAATTTTCACTTCTTTCAATTCTATTACATTTAAACTTACATAAGAAAGTGATTATTAGAAAATCTGATTATACATTCTCAGAATTTCACTCTAGCATGTCCTATTAAAATTGAATTCTGGGCTTACCTCTGAAGTTTTGGCTTGGAAAGCTTTACTTTTCATCTTGTTGAAAGTATTAGTTTGTAGTAGCAATAAAGAGCAGTGCTACATGTCTGAAAACATTTTCAGTGAGAATTTTGATTTATTCTTGTTCTCTCTGTAATGACTAAACAGATAATCTTTTAAGAGATCTTACATAGCAAATTCTGTTGTATAACAGAGTAATATAAAGTGAAATCTAAAATCTATCTGGACGGGTGTTTTCTTTTCTTCTATTCCAGCCTAGAAAACAGCACATGCTAAAGGCATCAAAGATGTTAGGACTGTAAGTGTTATGGAGTTGGGTGGAGTTTGGGGTATTTGGAAAGGTAAAATAATCAGTTTTATAATGTAATGACATTAGTCTAGATGTATTAGTGATATTACTGTGGGGTTTTTGTGGAAGGTGGTTAGAATTTAGGCAGGGAGGCCATTGGGGAAGACCTAGACATCATGCAGGTGAACAATGAGGGCATACACTGTGGCATCTCAGTGGTGGTGAAGAGGAAGGGCAGTTTATGAGTTATTTGGACATTGAGGGGCAAAGAAACTTAAGTCTGTGTGTAAAGATTGTAGTAAAAATGGAAATTAAATAAGATGCCTGAATTAATGTTTCAAGATGTTGTTTGATACATTATCTACAAAACCTCCATTAGTCTATAATGTGGTAATTACTAACTACATTCTGCAGATGAAGACACCTAGGTTAAATAACTTGCCCAAGACAACACAGAGAACAGTGGCAACGTTAGAATTTGAATTCAGGACCGTCTTGCTCCACAGTACACTTTTCTATTCTCAATAGCTAAGAGGGATAATATAGAGGAAGAGAATATTAGGGATGTTAGATAAGAGAAATCAGTCTAAATGAAAATGCAGAGCCTTAAATGGATATGGACGACATAGTTGACAACTACATGACTGAAATTTTTAGAATTTAGTTCCATGTTGCCTTCCCTGTTCTAGCTTACTGGATTTTACAGTAATGAGTATGGAGTATATTTATACATAATGCCCAGATCTGAAAAGACCAGTGATAATGCAAGAATGTTGCATTGCTTATTGGGAAGTAGACTGTGGAAAAAAGGTTCTATTAACTTTTTCATTTGTCATTTTTAACCACATTACACATTAACACTTCAATACACTGCACAAAATAGCAATTTGGGCTTTTTATTCAACCACATTTAGTAGAAAAGTGGGAACTGAATTAAATACAATCTTGAAAACAAATAGTGCAAAAAATTTCATGAATATTAATAGAAAACCAGACAAATGTAATGTAATTTAGTTTGTATCACAAAATGTACAATTTATTCTTTTGTGGAATTGCTATTTTCATCTAAGATAGAGTACCTTAGTCACTTTAAAAAATGCAAAATGTGAAACATTCATGGAAATAAGATAGGCCCAGATTATGGAAAATATGATAGATCTCTAAATGAAGGTTTTAAATAAAGTACTCCCTTTGGCAGCATCTTAACAAGATCATATTCAATGAATACGAATCATTAACAAACTATGAAACAATGAACAAACACATACATGCAGATGAGATTATAGGTTGCTATGGATTTGCTAGAAATTCCCATCTGTCATTATTTATTATTTTTACCTCACTCTAAAATCATTAATAGGGTGCACATAGTCACTATGAATTGTATGCCTGCTTCAAGACACATCAGGGTTTAATTTATTGAATGATATTTCATTAGTTCAGATGAGTTGAAATGTGGCATTTCATTTTCTAAAACTGGGTGGAAACATTAATCATATAGATACTTAAATTGTAATTTAGGCACCGAGTAAAGTTTCAATTTATCTGAATAAAATTGAATAAACATCTAAAATGAACTATTTATAATCTCGCCATCCTAGATTAATAAGGAACAATTTCTTTTCCCCCCCTATTTTCATTTAATGATATGAGAGTATTCCTTATTCATGGAGTAGGTTTCACAAAGTAGAACATTTTAGTGGCTTGATTTACTTTCATTATTTTACCTAACTTCCAAATGCCTTATTGAAAATGAAGAAATCAATACATCAGATATTTTAATAGATACAAAATCTTTTAATACATCATTATTCATTCAGCTCACATAGAAATTCTTACTGTATTATTTACTTTAAATATTATTTAGATAATTCCTAAAGAAGACATCTGGAATCTTTTGGATAGGAACTTAACCTGAGTCCAATGCTTAGAAAAGGTTAAAGTTTCTGCTGCCATAATTCCTAGAGTATTCAGAAATAAAAAAACTGTTGCTTTCTGTTGAGTAGCAATCACATAATTTACTAAGATATTTCTGGGCAGAGTCACAACTGGTTGTAAGTTTGGTTGTGAGGGAAACTAGAATACATTAAAAAATGTAAAATTTCTTATGATCAATCAGGGAACAGCTGGTTGGATTTAATGAATCATTGGTTCTTCCTATTTAAATATATACATTGGTATTTTAGTCTCCTAAAAGACTCTACCAATGTAGAAGAGTATATATATATATTTTGTAGTATATATGTGTTGTTAATAGTGCTGTACCATACAATTAAAAATAATTAAGATGATAAATTTTGCATTGTTTTCTCAATAATAAAAAAGGAATAAGTTATATTGTTTATATTACTACAAATTACTCATTTGACTGTTTTTGATTGGCTTGATAATTCATTAATTCCCAATCTTACTGCATTAGAAAACACTGTCAACTGTTTCAATGTACTTTTTCAGGCCAAAGCCAAAACTTCCAGCCATGTGTATAATTTCCTCTGAAAAAACAAGATCAACCTAGTTGTGCAATAAATACTGAAGCACAATGGAATTTACTTCTATATTTTTATTCACACTCTCCTTCTAGGACAGTATCAAATTGCACCAAGTTGGAGTTAGTGAATCTGTATAGAGGGCACTGGCTTTCATCATTTTAATCCTTTCAATATGAAAATACATAAAATAACATTGTAGTTACTCTTCCAGTCACTTGGAGGTAGAAATATATTAGGTTGGGTCATATGAAATTGTAAATATTGAACATTTTTAATATATGAACATGCAATTGCATATGTTCCTCTTAATATCAATAACTTATTAATTGACTGTTCCTAAAGTTGAAATAGAAAATTGAATGTATATTCTTTAATAAATGTTTTTGTAAATGATGGATTATTATCCCACTTTTATAATTGAAAAAATTGAATTTCCAAAAGGTTATGTGCCTTGTCCATTATACCTAATTAAAATCATTTTTGGTTCCCAATTACATTTTTTCTTGACTAACAACATAGAGAAAGGAATTTTCCTGCTCTTCTTATTGAGTAAGGGAAATGGAAACTGTAATATATTGAAATCATGATGACTGAGACGTAGATTCCCTTGTCCCTGTGTCTTGGCCACCTCTCTATATAACATAGTCTTGAACTTCAGATGACAAATTGTGGAGACAAAAGAGAGTCACTTGTATGAAGAAGACAGTTTTCTAGTTTGGAGTTCAGAACTTCTGCTCTTGGAGTTAAATTCTTTGGGGTTTAGTGCTACTGGTTCTTAAGATGGTGAGAACAGAGAGCATATAGAGACAGCTGGGGACTGGCTTAATCTTTTCACATATGGAATCTTTGTTTACCAAGAAGTAGGAGAAAACTTTAAAATAAAAGACCCAGAATAGCAAAAGCAATTCTAAGCAGGAAGTGTGAATCAGGCGATATAGCAATACCAGATTTCAAACTATATTACAGAGCAATAGTAACAAAAACAGCATGGTACTGGTACCAAAACAGGCGGGTGGGCCAATGGTACAGAATAGAGGACACAGAGACTAATCCACAAAGCTACAACTATCTTATATTTGATAAAGGAGCTAAAAGCATGCAATGGAGGGAGGATAGCATCTTCAACAAATGGTGTTGGGAAAACTGGAAATCCATATGCAACAAAATGAAACTGAATCCCTTTCTCTCGCCATGCACAAAAGTTAACTCAAAGTGGATCAAGGAGCTAGATATCAAATCAGAGACTCTGCGTCTGATAGAAGAAAAAGTTGGCT
>NW_025999982.1:26771695-26788104 GCF_001458135.2 Marmota marmota marmota
TTCTCCATGCTTCATAATGTTTTGAAGAGGAGGACTGGTCTCTCTCTCCCTCTCTCCCTCCCTCCCTCCCTTTTTTTCTTTCTTTCTTTCTTTTTGATTTAACCTTTCTAACCAGAGTGAGATGATATCTCATTGGGTTTTGTCTCACGTTTTCCTGAGTATTAGTGATACTGAGAGTTTGTTTTTTCATACTTCAGTTGACCATTTTAATATCTTTTTGCAAGAAATTTTTGTCATATTAAATCAGATTATTTGTGTTCTTGCTATTAAATTTTTGAATTCTTTATATATTCTGTATATTAACTCCTCATTAAAGGTATAGTTTGCAAATATTTTCTCTCATTCTCTACATTGTCTCTTTACTTTGTTTTTAATTTCCTTTGCTATGCAAAAGTTTTCAGTTTGATATAATCTTATTAGTCTGTTTTTGCTTTTGTTATCTGTGCTTTTAAGATCTTATTCCAGAAGTTGTCATCCAGACCAGTGTCATGGTACTTTTACCATTTTCTTCTAATAGTTTCATAGTTTTGGGTCTTATATTTAAGTCTTTGATCCACTTTGAGTTAATGTTTGTATATGGTGAAAGATAAGGTCATAATTTCATTCTTTTGTATAAGGATACCTAGTTTCCCAGTGAAATTTTCTAAAGAAATTGTTCTTTCTTTATTGTTTGTCCTTAACCACTTTGTTGAAAGTCACTTGGCTAAAAATGCTTGAATTTGTTAATTTGTCTCTGGAATCTTTATCCTATTACATTAGTTTATGACTCTTTTTTTGGGGGGGGTGGGGAATACTAGAGATTGAATCCAGGGGTGCTGAGCCACATCCTTAGTCCTTTTTTAGTTTGAGACATGGTCTCAATAAGTTATTTAGGGCCTTGTTAATTTGATGAGGCTGGCTTTGAATTCGTGATCTTCCTGCCTCAGTCTCTGTAGTTGCTGGGAATACAAGTGTGTGCCACCACACCTGGCTATGAATCTTGTTTTTATGCCAGTAATTTGCTACATATTTACCATAGTATATTTTGAAGTCAGGTAGCATGGTGCCTCCAGATTTATTCTTTTTACTTAAGATTGCTTTTGCTATTTGGAGTCTTTTGTGGTTCTGTAAACATTTTAGAATTTTTTTTTTTTTTTGCTTTTGCTATTTCTGTCAACAGTATCATTGGTATTTAGATAGGGATTGCATTAAATCTGTACATCACTTTGGGCACTAGGAAAATTTTAACGACATTATTTCTTCCCGACTATGAAAATGGGGTATCTTGCCATTTATTTGTGTCTTCCTTGATTTGTTTAATCAACATTTTGTAATTTTCATTGTAAAGATCTTTATCTCATTGTTTAAATTTATTTCTATGTATTTTTTCAGATATTGTAAATGGATTGTTTTTCATTTTCTTTTTCAGATGGTTTGCCATTGGTATTTAGAAATTTTATTGATTTTTACATATTGATTTTTGTATCCTGAAATTTTGCTAAATTTATTCATTTAGTCAAAAGTTTTGTGGTGGACTCTTGAGGATTTTCTTTATAAAAGATCATGTCACCTGCAAACATAGAGTTTAAGTTCATCCCACGGTCATTTACTAAACGCATGGGTACTATATTTGTAATTCTAGATGACTATGCCCTTAAGCTTTCTGATCCCTTGAGTGGAAGAGGTAGTAGCTGGGTTTTGACTTTTCAGATGTGTGTGATACATTCTGATGATGCAGACAGAAAGAATGACACAGACTTGCACAGTTTGGAAATGATTCCAGCCCAGATCTCTCTGTGTCTCTGTCTCACTCTCTTTGTGTCTGTGTATGTATGTATATACAGTGTATGTATATGAGAAAATACAATTCTCTTAAAATGAGAACATAGGCTAAATAGCTGCAGTTTTCAGAAAAATAAGAAATGTGATGCACAAAAATCCAAAAGTTGGTTTTGTGTTTTCCTGTATTAAAGAGGTCTAAAAAGCAGGCTTCAACATTGTTCATTAAAGAGTGAGCTAAAAGATAAGTGCTTTGTATGTAGAAAATGGTAAGTGCTTTGCCCTTTAAAAAGGGAATCCAGAAAATGTTGCCCTTTTATTATGTCCTGGAGTCTGCCCTGGATTTGAGGATGAACAGAGATGGCACTAAAAGTGATAAAGCAATAAATCATAAAGCCCCAAAGTTCCTTTTGTGTCACAGCTCTTATATGTTCAGAAGGCAATAACAATCTTCAGTACATACCAATTTCCCTACGTGGGATGGAAATTGGAGAGACTGTGAGAGAAAATACTGAATAGGAATAAAAACGTCTTTGCCTGTCTTTCATTTTCCTTACTTTGAAATTTCTGCTGTCCACATGTTAATTGGAGAGCTTAATAGATCTAGCCATGAGATGATATCTAAAGCAGAAAGAAAAAAAAATACAGGTCTGTATCTCAGCTGGAATCCAAAGTAAACATAATCATTTCCCTCTCTCTCTTTTTTCACATTCAAAGCATTTTAGGTTCTTTTCACTCTCTTCACGTGGTACCTGCCATTTCTTTTCATGCATTAAAATCTCATCAACTCTCCACTACACGATTCTCTTTTAGCTTCTAAAATGCCAGTAAGTGAGAAAAGGTAAAAAGCTATTTAAAAAAAAAACAAACCAAAACAAAACAAAACAAAAACAAAAACTCTATCCTTCAAAAAGTTCATTGAACACTTAATTTAACATATTAATGCTGAGTGAGAGCAGAAAGATCCTCATAATTGTAAAACTAAGAACAATAAGGCAGCAGTTCATTTTCCTGCTTACCAAAGAATTACATTTGGGTTCATTTATAGGCTTCATTTGGGGTACTGGTGAGTCTCAGGGAAAAACAATTCATTCCATAACTACTAAAATTTCATGAGAATCTTTACCTAAACATGTATGCAATGGCTTGCCTTTCTCTTACTAATGAGATTTAACTATTTTGTGTACCACATTAGGAAAACATTTAGCTGGTGACTGAAAAATGAAGAATAAGGATGCCCTGCTTTATTTCAAAATTATTTAACTTTAGGGCGACTTTTTATGGTAGAATCAGGACAGTCTCTATCAGATGCTCATATAAACATGAGATGCATCTTTCTCTTCAATATTTAGAAAACTGTGAACTACTGCCTTCTATGCCTTCTATGGATAACCCAGGCAGCGCCCATGAGAGAAGCTCCTCCCACTGTGTCCACACAGATAGTCCTGTCTTACAGTTCCCTCTTTACCTCTCCAGATTCATTCCCAGTAACTGCATGGAACCACAATCCTTGTGCCACTTGTGTTCAATTTAATGACTTAGTTTTTTCCAGCTCTGCCTTTCTCTTTTTCTCCTTTGGACACTTACTAGACTTCTCTTTTTGACTTTTGCTTTCAAGCTTTTCTCAGCTGACTTGACTTCTCTTCCTGCCCTATGCAGTTCTATCATAAGCATCAACTATTTTAAACTCCACTTCTTATGTTGTATACTATTCTCACATCATGTCCATGATAGCTCAGGGTAGTATACCTGGAGCCAGTTTGCCTAGGTTTGACCTTGTTAGCTGATTGACCTTGGATAAATTATTTAACATCTCTGTGCTCAGTTTCCTCTTTAGCAATGTTGTAGCATTTTCTCTCATAAGATTGTTAAAATATTACTGGGTTAATACAGGTAAATTATTCAGAAAAATGCATAGAGATAGTAAATATATGGGATTGCTGATTTTATTTAAGTGGACCTAATAATGGCCTGTGAATAATGATGAATGAAAACATTTAAGAATAACAATAAAATACCATTTTTGCCTAATAATTTATCATTTGTAGAAATGTAAAAAATTGAAGACACTTAGTGATGGTAGGAAAGTAAAACTCGTCTAGCCTCCATGTTCAATGTAAAATGCATCACCAGACAACTCTGAGTTCATGTGCAGAAAGACATCATTCTGAAATGATCACAGCTCTTGCATGTATATTCATTGAGTCCCTTTCTGAAGAACATGGGGACATCTAGATTGTGTGTCACACAGAGGTCAGAAGGAACCAGGACTGCTGTCTCAGGATCACCTCTTGAGCCACTTCCCCATCAATTACATCTGGCCAACACACTTGCACCATATTGGAGCTGATGTTGAAATCAAAGCAGGGTCTTCTTGGCATCTAGTGGCTTTGACGCTAATCTGCCCACTGATGTCCAGTTTCTCACTTCTCTTTGGATACTTCTATGGAACCATCCCTTCCTCAAGGTGCAGATTAGTACCTGAGGGTTTGGGAAGATGAGCACCTGGCAATCACTTCACTGGCTTACTCCTCATTACACAATCTGAGGTGTTTTGCTATAGATTCAAGGAAGTCAGCAGGAGTCCAAGCTGAGAGGCTCTTTGTTTTAGGTGACATATGCCCTCTTCCTCCCTGGGCAAGAAAATTCCACTCTCAAGATAGATGACTAACAGAGACTTAAAGAGGAAATTAAAAAAAAAAAAAAACCTACTGCTTTAATATTCCACCAGCATTGTTCTTCTTACAGCACAAAGAAAAAAAATACCTAGAAAAGTTCTTGTCATTGTTATTTTAAACTCCAGAGATACTAGAAGCTTTTGGAAAGACCCCTTTTGCCCCCAGGCCCAGGAAGTGATTTCTTCACTCATGCAATAAGGCTCAGGGTCAGCTGGTGAATATGAATATGTCATATTCCTGTACCTCCTGAAATGGAATTTCAAATACTTTCAAGGGCCTTATCAAGACAAAAAATCACTGGCTTTTTGCAGTACTTGATTGAAAAGCACATTTTCCCCCTGTCTTCCTTTAATGCTGTTATGAAAGCTCTGAGGCTGGGAAGCATGCTTCCTGATAATTGAGAGCTTTGATCATTAATTAAATGATTGTGATTTAACTGCACTTTGTTCACTTGTGGAGGTGCTAAAATTCACTCCTTCCTGGCTTTCTGCTCATCAGTATCACCTCAAGTTGATTCAAAACAAAGGTTTTCTGGTTAAAAATCTGATGAAAGCCAATGTCAAAGTGGGAGAAGGCTGAGGAATTCTCCAGGTGCAATGTAAGTTCATTTATAAGGTAAAACACTTATGTGAGGAGCTGGACCCTGGTGTTGTTCAGCTCAGCTTGAGTCCAGCTGAACCATTCTGTGCAGCTCCATTTGTTACTTAATGTAGCCATGAAAATGTGTGGGCCCTTTGGTCTTCGACATTCACCATACATCTCCTAGAATGCTTAACGTTCCTTCTCTTTCTGTTAGGGAGAAAAGTTTATTTTTCCTCTTTTACTGTTGATAACAGAACATGACGTTTTTACTTCAAAAATATCCTAGAACTCCACAGAGAGGACATATGATTTACTGTGCCAAGCTGTTTTGTTGATTTAGCTTCCAGATGAGCAAGAAAATAAAAGGCAGAAGTGAACAGTTTAGACCAGATCAGAGATATTATAAACCAAATAACAAAAAGAACTCTTCAAAAATGTGAAATAAGGTAGTTAAGACTAAATTTAGACTTAAGTCTCATCGAGATTAGCTGTGTATAGAATACTGAAGGTTGAGACATTCTTTGGCAGAAAAATAGTGTATCTTTGTAATCAGTCCAGTGCAAGACATATCCCCTTACTTAGCCGCCTCCTTCTGTGAGCACACAGGTTGTAACAATCATTATTTTTGGCCCAGTAGTTCCTGGGGGTGGAGTGAGTCATCTCTGATTATGTGAGCATCTCTGCCCATAGGTATTTGAAGCTATTTTTGAATGGACTAAAATATGCCAAGAGCAAAGTTATAGTATTTTAACCCCCAGCTGATAATGAAAACTGTTCCTAATCTTTACTTTTGAGCAATGAAAAGGTTTTTTTCAGGGAACTTTAGAAAGGGGAATGTAAATATTTTGATTTGCTGACAGATTTTTTTTTTAATTATTCTTGTCTTTTCCTCAGAGAAACTCACTTTTTTTTTTTTGCCTTTGGGTAGCATGAGTTAGTAATAATTATCTAACCATATACATTATATATATGCTTTATAATATGTATATGTGTGCATATTTATACGTATATAGGCAATGTACTTGAACGGTTCTGAGTACAATTGAGAATGTTAAGCCTCTGAAGTTAGAGATCAGACCTTGAATCTTGTCTGCCCACCAGTAAACAGTAACAATTCGAAGGGCTAGATTTTAGAGTTGAAATATAAAAGAAATCTAAGGGAAAGAACATCTAAATTTTGGTTTGATATTGTAGAAGAGTGGTTTTCTACCATCATCTGTCAGTCTTATCTCCTATCCATATCTACAAATTGATTGATCAATGTTTCTATCTATCATTTGTTTCTATTATCCATCCATCTATCCATCCACCCATCCATGCATTTAGGTGTACCAAAGGGTGAAAAGGATCATCTCCATGGATATCTTGTGGCAAGGAGAGAAGACACATCTTAGCTTGTGCCTACCCCACTCTACAACTAAATTTAATTCTGAAACAATAATTTGAGTTCAAAGGGCTCAAGTATTATTCACCTTTTTTTCCCCCAAACAGAAACACAACAGACTTTATTTTCTTTCTTTTTATGGAAGGAAAAATAGTCTCTTTACTCTTAGGAGAGAGTGTTTTCCAAAGCTGCATGATCTTCTTTAAAAACAAGGGAACTTTTTTTTTTAAATAAACTTTGTCTACAAAAGAAAGTTAGCATGCCACACACTGACATTTGCATTTGATTATTGTATGTATTTTTTTTTTCATCACAATAGTTCTTTGCCTAAAAAGTTGTTTCCACATTTACAACCTCCAAATCCTCACCTGGAAACACAGTTTGCCAGTAGGTCACAATTTTGATGACTCTTTACATTTTCTATTCTCTGTGAAGGTTGCAGGACAGAGGTCAGACTTAGCTTGCCAGTCACTGCAAATTTCTTTCTTCTCTCAGTAAGCTGTGCTGAGTGTTAATGATAACAGAGGGCACTAAGGTATTTCACCTAATGGCTTTTTCCTTCTCATTATCCTATATTTTAAATTAACCAAGTATTAAAATGAGCACCTCTTTCTTCAGGTAAGGATATATTAAATTTCCACCTCTAATTTTAAAGTGTGTCATTAGGTAACAAAACAAGATAAAATTACAGCAATAAAATATGAAATATTTTGGGGCAGGGATAATGACTTAATTGTTACATTTAGGGGACCAAAGATCCTTAGGATGGCTGCAGGCAAGGAGAGAGAAACAAATGGGAACATAATTGACATAAAACAACCAAAACACGAAAACATATCATTTCAGATGCAATAAGAAAACGGCGTACATGGGAAAGCATCTTTACAAAAATGAGATGTGGATAGACAGTCTCAAATTTTCAAGGGGCTGTTTTTCAAAAGATGCACTTGACGAGTGTTTGGAATCCAGGCAGAAAAAGAAGAGCTTTGCATCAATTTGGAGTTAAATTTTTAAAAAGTGAGCTGTAAAGCTTAATTACATAAATATCAAAGAGTTTTTAAATAGGATTAGCTGGCAATATTTGCAAAATATTTAGAACTGTGTCACATTGGAAGTACCATGTGAATGCCAGTCTCAGTTGGTTTTGGACACTCCTACAAGGCAGACTACTGTTGTTATTGCCTTGCTTGGAGAAATTGCACATCACTACTGAACTGTGTCTTGCTAGGGAGTGATCCCTGAAGTGACCACCCTCCTTTGGCAGAAAGGTGGATTACAACTCAATCTGGCTTCCTGAGATACATTGTATCTACGTTTTGAATTTTAAATGGCAATGAGAACTGTTGGCACTTATCCCTGGAGAGAATGACAAAAACTCAGGGATATACCATGTTTCTCTGCTCTTTGAGACTGTTTCTTGAGAATCCATTTTAATCTTTGAGCTATTCTATACCTTTCCAATACATTTGTTGTTTCCAGTGTGATTTTGGTTCTGTATGGTGTTCTGTTTGGGCAAGGAAGGCTGGCATACCATGAAGGGAAGCAACTGCCATGGCTACCTCTGCTGTGGCCTGAGCTGACCTAGGAAAACTAAAGCAATAGAAGATTTCATCCTGGGAAAGGGATGATTCAAACAGACCCACTATAAATATGGCACTTGACTTCTATACTACAATGAAATTATGGTGATAAATGTGGCCCCCAAATGTTTTTCTTCTAATTATTTTGCATAAAAAAAATCATGATTACCTAGGGGTCTGCAGCATTCTTGAGTGCCCATGTTCATCTAAGAAATTTCTTCATTTTCATATGAATATATGGCCATTCTGTTTGTAAACCTGGTCTATACTTTTACTTGTTGAACCAAGTGCTATCACCTTCTTAGGAGAAGGGACAATGTCTTTTCTGCCTATCGTGAGCTTCTCTAGGGATATTATTAGTGATTTCTGACTCTTCCACACAGGTTCTGTTATTCTTGTCCCCAGTGCCTGCTGCTCTGTCCTACCCTCATGTTTGCCGATGTCACGTTCCCACGTGGAATGTTCTCTCTCTTGCACTTCATCCTGTAAAATCCCACTCAGTCTTCACAACTCGAGTCGTGTTCCTTCCTCATCTGCCAGTTCATCCTGATTTCTCTCTGAATTCTCATTACACTTAGAATCAGTACCTCAGTACTAGAATTATTTCAAATGTGAGTGTTTAAACTTTGTGCTGAATGATGATTCCATCAATATTTCAACATCAAAAGTTTTAAACATACAAACAAGTTAAAGGAGTCTCACAGTGTAGTCATATGCCCACATAGATCCTGTAATTAACATTTTGCCATATTTGCTCCATGAAATAGATACTCTTCTGTCCATCCATCATTTTTTCTTTTTTCTTTTTTGTGATGAATTACAAAATAAGTTCCAGAAATCAGTGCATTTCACCCTCCAGCCCTTTGGCATGGTTACTACTAACTATGGTCAATATTTTTAATACTATTTTTGTGATTGAGTTTTCTATAATCAATAGCACCCAGAAGAGTATTGACCGTATACTAGAAGATCAATTTATTCACCTTGAAGTGAATTTAGATGCCATTAGAAAAAGCATTAGAAAATAAAGGTGTGGAAACCCAAGATAAGTGGTTTCAAGAGCCTCAGAGGCAGATAGAGGTAGGTGTGTTTTATAGGATTGCAAAGGAGACATACTTGTACATAGGCTGTAGTAGCCCAAATTATGACCTGTCTTGTATATTTTAGGAGCATTTTAGGCAAAATTTGAAAAGGTAATTGCTGAAAGACCACTGCTCGATTTACTAAAATACTAACATGGGTATTGTAGAAATAAGAGAGGAATACCTGGTTTATCTGAAGATACAGATGAGTTGATAAGGTAGCCATAGAAGACCAAAAAAATGGGGTTCATGTTCTGTAGCCTGTGGCACACTGCTGGGAGGTCACCTTGCTCCTGTACAGAGCCAAGATATCTTCCAGACAGACAACTCAGGCCTAGGTATCAGGATCTGTGAGGAGTCTGTCTTCCTGAAGTATGTAGGGTTAGAGATCCTGACATACTATTAGAGGAGAGAAAGTGATGGTGCTTCTTGGATTAGGAAACTCCTTTAAACATGTTGAATTCTTCCTTTAACTGACATATATTCATATTTATATTCACATATGTTTATATCTATATCCATATTCACTTCTATTTCTGTAGTTATATTCATATTCATGTATGTCCTTTCATTTTTCAAAGGACAGGCTCTTTTTCCTCCATGTGTTTCTGAGCATCCCTTTGTGGAGTCCTCTCCTGATTTTTTTTGTTTTGAAGAACCCTCCCCCTCATTGTACTCTCATCTCTGCACTCTGTCTCACTTGGAATACTTCTCACTGCTACTACTGGTGTACTCATTTGCTTATTTCCTACATTTCTACTTTCATGGGCTAAAACTTCACGATGACAGGACCACTGTTCTGCCTCTCCTGAAAAATTAGAGGGTATCACAGTTATCTAACCCAGAGTAGACTATTTATTAAAATTCACTGAAACATACATACTGAAAATATACAGAGAGAAAACTTGATCCAGTGTTATCCCAGATGCTTTTGATATGACTAGCCTTTACCCTGGTCCTCTTCCTTCTCCATTTCCCGGTACTTTGATCTACTCTGGCCCTGTGACTGGGGTCTGCACTCACTCTTGACTTTCTGGGTAGGACCATGAGTGACAAAATCATCCACCACATCTGTGAAAACTCCCATTGCATCAGTGTGCTGCTCTCAGCTGGGGGTTAGGAGAAAATCACATCTGAGGGAAGAAATTGACCACACGCTGTGAATGATTGAGAACTTCCCTTAATGTGTTAAATCTCCTGAGGATGTTTACATATGAAAATGATGAAATCTGGCAGTGTGACTAAGCAATTTAAATAATTTCAGGCAGTTTATTGAAAAAGTCCTAGAGATTTAGTTGACTAAAAACACAATCTAAATGACCTGAAAATTGAGAAGAGTGAATTCATTCCTCTTTGAATATGTTTTTATCTCACACTTGCTATGTACTTTTAAATCATTACAGGAGCATTGAGTTCCATTTTCTGTGATAAATTATATGGTAGCTGATTCATTGAATGGAGAATATGGTGAATAATTAGGAACATGTAAATTGAGGAGTAGGTTAGGAGCCGAGAATATTTCCTATATAGAAAAAACAAGGAAGGTAAACAAACTTGCTCCATTCATTTGAAAAATATGTATTGAACATACACCACATACTAACACTAAATTTCATGCTGGGGAAAAATAAAATGATTGAAAACAAAAACTGTCCAGTTTACATAGAGTTTAGATTTCATGATAAAGAAAATAGTTGACAACTGTTAAGTTGAAACAGGAAGAGAATAAATTTGTAGATCTAAGTTTATTTGGTTTTCCCCCTCAAAAGAGCAGTCATTAATGCACATGAAATTGCAAGGAAAATGTATTTACTGATATAAAGAAGTTTCTAATGCCTGCAGAATCTGTAAACTTGCAATCATTTACTTTCTGGGGAAACAAGTTCTTATTTTGAAAATTCAGTTGATACTATCAAGCTTCAAAATAGTGGTAGATGAGAATCCCGTATGTACTGGGCATCAGAGTAGAGATATGTCCATAACTTTTGTAATGTACTATGATTCTGTGTTAATCAAGGTCATTAATTTCCACTTATGATGACCAAAGAGCTGAACATGAATGTTTTTATGAAAAGAGCTACTTCAGGTCAGGTTTGGAAAAGGAATCATTTGATGGGAACATCTTGATCCTTTCAGAAAGGAGAGGGTCAAGAGTTCTATGGACCTGGCACAGCAAACAAACAACCCATGTCTCTATTCTCTATATGAACCAGAAATTCAAGCCCAGATAACAGAAAGGTGAAAAATAAAGGTACCAGTATGTCATCTATAAAAATAGACATATTGGTGGGTGCAGGGGAAAGAGTGACAAAGGGGAGGTCTAACTCTAACTTGCTTTTCCTTAAGTTATGTGGCTCTAAGCAAGTCCCATATTCTCTCAGGCATGAAAGTTTCTTCAGCAGAAAAATGAGGACTTGGACTAGTTTATCTTTAATGAAATTTTCAGGTCTTACATCAAAATATTTTAGAAAAAAGTTAACACATATTTTGTGAGGACACTTAAGTATTTTTGGATCATTAAAATAACATTTTGGAAAAACAATTTGCCTTTTTCATTGTATAAATAGAGTCATCACATATAATAAAAATACCACTCCTCTGATTGCTGAATCTGGCAATAAGACTAACAATGAAAGCTCTTTAAACAAGCACTTAGGGATGTTTTTGAACAACCAACATGTGATATTTTAAAGCAACTATTCTCTCAAAGAATAATCAAATATTATTGTAGTCCATATTCCTCTATCCTGTTCTGTGAGTTGAATAACTTAAATCCATTCTTTCAAAATTGGTGACTTCAGAGGCAATGCACATCTAAAAGAACACAATAATCTTAACAACTCTCCCCGATTAGGAGGGGACTGTGCTGAAATTTCCTGCTTTTCTGGACTTTAAAAAATGTGTCTCTGATAGAATATTTTTGGCCTATGTCATTTTCAAGGATAAAAATATTTCTTCTAAAAGCTTTTTGAATAGTACCTAGCAATTATAGTTTAATGAATCGTAAGTAACGGTGTCATATTTTTTCATAATAGCCATACATTAAATTTTTGATTTGCAATAAGTATAGCAGTCTATAAACAGTTTATAAACATCTTTAAAACATCTTAAAGTTTATTGTAGTTATGCATTTTGTGGGCTAAGCAAAAACAATCCCATCAACCTCTTTTGTTAATTCCTGAATTGATAAATGACATACTGATTTCATTTTTTTCAATGCATTATCACAATTAGTAGATATTTTTTACTAAAGTTTATTTTGTGAATTATTTAATAAAGAAAACGGCAATTGCACAAGCCAAAATGAAGAATAGAAAATAAGAAAATTCAGATTTTATAAACTTTTTATTTTTATAATAATTTTCAAAATTGTTATATTCACTAATTTTATAAAGCACATCTTATAATTAAAAAATTAGGAATTTTGAATATTTCTTTTTTTTTAGAGAGAGAGAGGGGGAGAGAGAGAGAGAGAATTTTTTAATATTTATGTTTTAGCTTTCGGTGGACACAACATCTTTATTTTATTTTTATGTGGTGCTGAGGATTCAACCCAGCGCTCCGTGCATGTCAGGTGAGCATGCTACCGCTTGAGCCACATCCCCAGCCCCAATTTTGAATATTTATTAAATAGTTTTATGAAATATGCAAAGTACAAGACCCTTTAACTTCATTCATTGCTCATATTGCAGTACATGTTATATTGTGTAGTGATTAGACGTGGAATCTAGATTCAGATTTCCTGCCATGAAAACTTCTGGGTCAGTATCCTCAGTGTCTTCAGCTTCTCAGTGTCCTCAGCTCTGAACCTCAGTGTCTCTCTCTTTAAAATGACTATAGTGGTACTTCAGTGGATGAGTATAAAGACTAGGTAAGAGGCCTGGGTTGTGGTTCAGTGGTAGAACATGAGGCACTGGGTTTGATCTTCAGCATCACAGAAAAATAAATAAATAAAATAAAGATGTTGTGTCCATCTACAACTAAAAAAATATTTTAAAAAACCTAGATAAGAACAGGTAAAGAACTTAGAGGTGGGCTTGAAAAGTAGTGATAGCAACATTAATTAGTGATAGCAACATTATTTACATTAAATTAAGATATATTTAAGAAGTAATTAGATTCAATAATTCCTTTATCTAATCTTGAAGACCCTCTACTAATGCTACTTTCTTCTTTGCAACAAAGTTTTGGAATTCCTGTTAGGCTTAAGTCAATTTCCCAATTTCTTGCTTGAACATTACATCATTTATGCATTTGCATATGCTAAATATACTGACTAAATAATCCCTCTGAAAAGCTAAAGTTTCATAGTCTTAACATACTTAACTGATTTCTTTTAATAATATTTCTATGATGAAGTAAGTCTATATAAACCTTTTTCTTCTCCTTTAGATACCTGTTCATATCGTGTAAATTCCGTTTCACATGTGATCTCGGGAGACATGTAACTTTATAAAATACTATATTCCTAGCATTTTAGTATTAGTTTAAGTGTAAGAATGGAAGGAGATATTTGCATCATTATTGTTTGATTTTTGTTTTGTTTTTGCAGTAATGGGGATTGAACCAGGGTTTGGCATATGCTAAATAAATGCTCTACCACTAAACTACATCCCCAGTCCTTATTGTTTGATTTTTGGAGATCAGGTTACCATATCAGATATCCAAAATTCCAAGAGAGGTCATCAGAAAATGTAAGCATTCTAGGAGTTTAAAGTCAGGAAGATGAGGATGTGTTGGTACCAGTCTAGGCAGCTTCCAGAAGAAGGTGGGCATGTTGAAAACATAGTATACAATTTGGTAGAAATGAACAGACAAAAAATTCTTAAGAATTGTAGAATTAGCTAAAATGAATATGGTGAGGAAAAGTAGTACTATGTTTAGGACAGTAAAGACTGTGGCTTTAATGGAACGGGCAGCCCATGTTGGTTGGGTATTAGAGGAAGATAAAGATGAATATATAGATAAGGAGCTATTAAAAGAATCTGATTATAAGCTACATAATTTGTTTCTAAAATGGTAAATGGTGGGGAAACTTACCAATTCTTTGGTATGAAAGTGATCTTGTTTAAGGAGCATTTCAGGAAAAAATCAGAATATTAATGGCTGTGTAGCATGTTTAAATACATGAGATCTCGAGGACAATGTCCTAAGTGGGAACCTATTTCTGTTACCTGTTATCTGCATGACTCAGTATCCTCATCACTTAAAAGAGTATCATAAAAGTAACTAACCCTTAAAGATATTTTTAGTGAGACTGTGGGTAAAATATTTATCATAGTATTTGTCACATAAGTTTAAAATAAATACTGTTATTACGTAGCAAATAATACAAGTGATGAATCACTATAATGAGATTACTGTTATGCAGGTCGAATTTTAGCATATCATTATAAATAAAATTTTGTATTGTTCATTGACCCCAAACTTACCCAACACTTATATTTTGGCCTCATAATCTTTGGAGCATCTATCTCCTCTGTTGTCATGGAAACAAGTGCAGGTAATGCAGGTAAGAATGTGGTACTCAATCCATGACCCGCTTATCTGCATTTCATACCATGTACCAAAGCCTGGCCTCAGCTCCAGGCTTATCACTTTCTCATCTATGGAACTGTAAAGAGGCAGGTCTAACAATCAAGGAGCTGCAAATACATTTCCACCAGAGGGTAGTGCATTAATCATCCCACTAACTGCTCAATTACAGAGTGTTTATAATGAGATGCTCTACAACAAAAAGTAGCGATTTTTTTTTTTCTAGTTGTAGAGTAGCAATAGAAGAAATGGACTTAGGTAGATGATAAACCATAATACTACTATAAGATTGAGAGATGCGTGATGCATTTCAAAGCACTTTCATATAGATGATATTCACAGAAGACTGTATAGCAGAAAATGGGTGTTATTACCTTTATATTTCAAGATAAGTAAAAGTCTCTGCAGTTATATAGAGAATGTATTTTTTCTTCACTTCCCCATTTCCAGGGTTCTGCCTTCAGTAAACCTGTGCCTTCATGTTGAATCAGAATGAACCTAAAAAAATCTCTTTCCTTTTGTTCTACACCCAGGAATATCCTGCTTGGGATACCTCTACTGAGATATCATTGGATGGTATTAATTACGGTTGTGTACATCCACACTGATGCACATCTACATCATAAGCAGTTTGAGTTTTGTTTTGATTACTAGTTAGTTCTGCTTCCTGAGTCACTATTTTATAGATAACTTCTATTAAAAGACAATGGAGCCATGCCATATACTTAGGGAAGTTTCTTTCTTTTCAACTTCCTTTTTCTATGGTGAGTGATAGTTAGTGTGGTAATACACATCCAGTTATCTAAAAACATAGTTGTAGTGGATATGATAGTGTGTTGCTCTGAGTACCCTAGGTCATTTTTTTTTAATATATATAAATAGAGTCACATTTTATCTTTTTGTTGTTGTTTTGTTTTGGATGCTGGAGATTCAATGTAGAACTTTAAGCATGCTAAGCACACATTCTTGCACTGAGCTATATACCCAGGCCCAATAGAATCACTTTTTTTTTTTTTTGGTAACAGTGATTGAACCCAGAAGGCACTTAACCACTTAGTAATGTCCCCAATCCTTTTTATTTTTATTTATTTATTTTTTAATTCATTGGTTCTTTTTAGTTATACATGACAGCAGAATTCATTATGGTATAATTGTACAAGCATTGAATAATATATCTTATTCTAGCTAGGACCTCATTCTTGTGGATGTACCTGATGGTAGAATTTGCTGTAATGGTTTCATATATATATATATATATACATATATATATATATATATGAAAATTATGTCAGATTTATCCCACTGTCTTTCCTTTTCCTATCCCTCTCCCTTTGCTTCACTCCATATTGTCTAAAATACTGAACTTCTATTCATTCCTCCCCTTATTGTGGGTTAGCTTCCACATATCAGAGAAAACATTAGGCGGGGTCCTCCTGACTCAACTCAGGAAAACATGAACATTCCAACTCCAGAGCTCCCCTTAGGGGCAGCTGAAGCCTCTGTTGCACTGGTTTTGCAATTCAACTTCTGCCTCTTCTCAGTCCTGCTTCCCTCACTGCCTTCCAGGTATTGTTCCCTAGAGCATTCCCTAACAAACTTCCTACATGCAAATCCCCATGGCCGAGTCTATTTCTAATTAATCTGACCTATGATGACAGTTATTAAGTCTTAGGCCCGAGAACCCACTCTCTTAATTTCAGGAATTATAATTCATTATAGAATCTCCCTCTCCAAAATATATATAAACAATTTTCACAGTAAATATATATATATATATATATATAAAATAAATTATATATATATATATATA
>NW_025999982.1:26788129-26808185 GCF_001458135.2 Marmota marmota marmota
ATATATATATATATTTTTTTTTTTTTTTTTTAAAAGGAATCCTCAGAATTGCTTGTTCAGTTGTCCAAGTATCAGATTTGTTTGTTGTTGATTCCTGGAGCAAGACTTTACCTTTTCCTGTCTCAGAAATTCTACACAAAGACTATGTCAAGTTGGAACTGTGTCTGCTTCAGTTTTTCTAATGTTTGGTGCCAGAGGAGTTGGGATTCTTCGCTCTAATATCTGTGACTGTATTCTGGTGGAAGGGATGAAGGACATTGCCATTAATATTTAAACAGGAGGATGTTTTATATTCCTTTGTTTTATATTCCTTTGGGAGAGGGAACATGAGTCCTTAGGCATGGAGGAGTTCATCCCAGTCGAACATGTATGACAGGAAAATGTTCTACTCTAAATGGTGGGAATTTTACCAGTTCCTATGTAAATCAGAAGATTGCATTGAATATTTGTGGACATAATGTCATTTTGCTGCCTAGTAAATTCCAATTTTATGGTACTTAGTATAAGGCTTTGTCTTGAAATCTCTCTCTCTCTCTCTCTGTTTCTTTCTTTCTTTCTCTCTCTCTCTTTCTTTCTCTCTCTCTCTCTCTTTCTCTTTAAACATCTTTGAAACATTTTGTCTGTGAAGGGCAGAGTTGGACTTTTCTGTTATTACTGGCAATTAGAATTAGGTCAGCTAATTCAAAGTTAAAAACTAATACGGACTAGGACACAGTTATGTATCAAATACTATAAAACAGGGATTTACTGTGTCTCGTGATGGCATTAGAATAAATTTTCTAAAGAAATATTAAAAATTTTATTGCATATTTATTGAGTTCAAAAACTTTGGCTTGGTATCAGTATCTGTCAATGGAACCAGGTTTCAATTAAAAAAAATCAGTAAATCTTTTGAAAAGTCTTAAATTATTCTTAACTATATTTTGTGTTAGGTGAAAAGGGTTCACAGATGTGAAATTGTAAGACAATCTATCTCAACCTCTATGTGCTTTTTTTTCAGTGTATTGATGAAGCTGGGGGCAATTTGTTGAGGAGGAAGCTGGCATGGCTTCTTTTAGCTTCATTTAGAAAGTTAGGTGGTGTCTTTTATTTTTATAAATAGGATGATCTATATATTGAGTTCACTCAGTGAGAATTATTTTAAAGAACTTAATTAAGACAAATATATTGTCAAGTATTGAGGCCTAGCACTAAGAATAGGTTTTAAACAATTTTCACAGTAAAATATCTTCCCTGGTAGCCGTTTTAAGGCAGCAATCAAATATCCTCTAACCGTAATAATAGATCCCAATTAGGGAGAGCCATGGGGACTTCAGAAGTGGGTTGGAAAATACACACAATATAAATCTATATTGTTAAACACCTCTCCTTCATTTAATGAACAAATAATCCCTTGATGCTTCCTCATGAATCTTAGCTTTCAACATGTTAAATCTCTTAATTTTAACTGTTCTCTGTGGCAAAGTGTTCTCTGAATCTATCATTACTTTTCTGCTTCTCTGAATCTATCATTATTTTTCTGCCCAAATTCCTATATATTCAATTTGCCCCAAAGTATTTATTTGCTTCCTATTGCCTTTTTATAGGACTGTCAAAATTATGTCTTAACACAATTGACAACATATTTTAAACTTACACGGAGAAGTGATTTTTAATGATGGAAGTTCTTTTTGCCTTATACTCCGCTACCACCCACGAATAATTCAAACTTTCTCAACAGGCATTTATGATGGTTGCAGAAATCAACCACTGACAATAAGGACAAGAGTCTCTAAGCCTTCCTCAGCTTACATTGCTAGTGCTCAAAACTTTTTCCTTTCTATTTTTTATTTATTTTGATTCTCTGGATTAGAGAAAGCAGATGGTGATTTCCTGAAGAGCTAAGCATCTTCCCCTTGATCTTTATGTCCTCACACTTAATTTCCACAGTTTCCTAAATGAGAAGAGTGTCATCTACACCTTGATGTCTTTACAGATCTTCTTTCATCTGTTGTCCCCTGAATTCCTAATCTTTCTGCAAAAAACAAAACAAAACAAAACAAAAAAAACAACAAAAACTCAATCTCACTCCATGTTATAGATGAATTTGCCAATTGCTATCTCCTTTTCTCCTTAGCAGATTTTTTGCAGTTGTCCTCTGAACCTGAAGGTCAACATGTTCTTCATCTTCTGGACTCAATATACCAAATATGAGGAGTCGTGGACTTCAGTTTTCACTTTTGCAATTTTGTTAATAGCTATTCCATTTTGATGATTTGAAGTTCATTGTACAATAAAGAGGGATAAACATGACTGCATATCAAACAATCATGTGAAATATATTTTTTAAACATCAAACCAGTTTTTGTAGGGTTCCCTGGTGTATTATTTATTCAACAGATATACTATGTAGATTCATATTCACAGATTATGATTTTCTTTTAGAAAGCTCCACCTTATTTCTGCATCACTAAGCACAAAACCGATACTTAACATTCTTGTTTTCCAAGATATATGCAAAGTATACAAACACTACATACCAGCAGAGGATAGTACTTAATAATTCTGAACAATGCTAAAATCACCAACTTGTACGTACATAGATATACTTTAAAGGTTTTTTAGTTGATTTAATAAAAACAATTTTGGTTTTTAGTAGACCTTTATAATTTAATACAAATAAAATATATTATAACTTGCTCTCCAGCTGGTACTGAGATATATTATAAATGGACATATTAGGTATGAATAGTGTGGCTATGGATAAAGCACCAAAAGCAATGTTCAGATTTATGTATGTATATGCTTATCAAAGTAATAATAAAGCATTGTCCATATTGAGCTCTAGCTTTCCTACATTTCCTCTAAGAAATACCAGATGGAGAAGTCGATGGAAAAGATACAGAAATTAATATTGAAGTGATGAAGATTGACCTTTTTAAAATGAAAATCTTGCCAAACTTTCCATATTGACCTGGCAACATTTTATGAATAAATCTAATATCTTATAGATTTAGCACAGTTCAAAAGTCACCATCTGTTTCAAAAAGTGAAGGCTCTCACTATTACATAGTTTTTTGGCTCTAAAACTAAAGGCATGCAATCCATAATTCATAAAATATTAACGATCAGGAATGTGTGAAAAACATTTATATACTTTAGACTACTGGAAACAAAAGTAACATTTTAAGTTACTCTCAAAATTATAGTTGTTAATAGATTATGGGTATTTTTTACTTTTTGCATGAATTTAGGTGGTCCTCTGCTCAATTTCTATGTATATTTACAGGTCAATACCAGCTGGGCAACAAATGGTAATGCAGAGACTGTATGTGGAAAAATGTCAAAGTGCTGGAATCTGATGTTAAGCAGAATTATCTGAGAGGCCTTTGACAAATATGAGCGTTAGAAGAAACTATCGTTTTTCTTATATTTCTATTGATTATTTACTAATGAATATCTTCATTTGACATAATTAAATCAATCCTTGGAATGTTTATTGATTTCCATTCTTTTGAAGTTTGTAGCCAGTTGTACATTATAATACATTGTTTAATCTGTTTTCTTAAACAATTTCAGGAAAGAGCTAATTAAAATGAATAAAAAGTAATCATTATTGGTATATACATATGCACATAAATGAAGTTTTTATCTCATTGAAATTAAAAGATGGATACAATTAGAATCGGGTCTTTACAAAACTCAACAGTATTTTTTAAGACTAAATATTTAAAAAGTTACCATGACAAAAATTTTTGCAAAGGTATTACTTGATGTACTTTGAGATTTTTGCAAGTGTTAACAAGGGTTTTTGCTGACCTACTATTAGAATCTTTTTCAGCTTCTATCCTGTTGGTCTTAAAGCATGGGTCCCTTTACTCTGATATGCTAAGGGGCTAATGAGGATGTGTGATTCTGGCAGTTACACAATTCTTGGCCATCATCTCACTTTGACTACCTAAGAACTGTTAACCAAAAGGAATGATGAGAAATTGGAGTATGCCTTCAACAAACCTGGTTAACTTTACATCTCTTGGTAAATCATTGAGGAAACCTTGTAAGGTGTCGTTGGACAGTAGGATCTAAGGACGGTGGAATAGGTTGCATGGCTTCAAAAGTGCAGGTAACACAATAAGTCACATTGAGGAAAGGACACAAGGATTCTTTAAATAAAAAATTCTGCATAAAGAGTAAGCCTTTGTATAGAATAGCACTAAAGGTGCTAGAAAAATTTAAACTTCAGAAACTTTAAATATATATATATATAAAAATAAGAAAATTTTTCTGAACTTCCCAATAGAGAATAACCCTTGTGAAAACCAATAGCTCTCTCTATGTGATCCTTTTCAAAATTCGATGAAATGAAAGACAAACTGTGCATGAGTATGAATTACAATATATCTGTAAAACTGTGATCTCTGCTCCATTTCATTTAAGAAGAACTTCTATCTTGATACTGAATTGACCTCAATCACTACAAGTGGCTTATTCAAGTTTGCTCTACTTCTGCCTTCTATCTTACAGACATAATGTGAATTTAACAGGAGGAAATACTGGCTAATAAAATACAAAAATTGTGGCTAAAAACAAAATTTAAAAAAGCCATATTTTATGGGTTTACCTTAGAGTTTGTTCTACTAATTTTTGAAAACAAGTTCTTATCAATCATGCTGTATGATTTTATTTTCAGGAAACTTGTAAATATGGAAGAAACACAGTCAACATGCATATGACTAAAGAGGAGCCTTAATTCACCAGCTTTTCAGACAGAAATCCATCCTGAATTTGAATAGCAAGAGTCTTGTCAGTGAGAATCAAGATAACCAGAGAGGGTTATACAGAAAGACCTTTGTTAATTCTAAATTTTTCCCAGTTAATGATGGGGAAATAGAAATGTTTGAGGAGACATTATATTTAACCTGATTTAAACATTACACAATGGATTCATGTATCAAAATGCTGTATGTTGGGGCTGGGGATGTGGCTCAAGCGGGGCGCTGGGTTCTATCCTCAGCACCACATAAAAATAAAATAAAGATGTTGTGTCCGCCGAGAACTAAAAAATAAATATTGAAAAAATTTCTCTCTCTCTCTCTCTCTTTCTCTTTTAAAAAAATGCTGTATGATATCCATTAATATGTATAATTGTTATGTTTTTATTGCCAGTAAAAATAAATTTAATTTTTAAAAAAGAAAAAAGAAATAGTGGAGTACAGGAGACAGAGAAGATGACATAAACAGCGCAGATAGGGATAAAGCAAAAACATTTATAGATCAAGGGGCAGACACACACAAAAAACAGAAGCCCCAGGTTGTGTGTCTTCATTTCTTCCACTCCAGAAGGAATCTTCTCTCATCTGTATTTTAGCTTATTTTTCCAAACTTTTGAGACATTTCATGTTATCATTTTTCTTTATTTTTCTGTGTAATAAGACTTCCACTGAACTGATAATCCTAATCAACAATTAAACATGTTCATTTCTCTTTCATCTTACATTTTTTCCTCCTAATTTCTCATCAGCCCTCAATTGCTACTGTATCATTTTTTGCTCCTTCACAATAAAACATGTTCAAAGAGTTACCTTAACTTATTGACTTAATCTTCTCTCATCTACAGTTTCTTGATCACTGGCAAAGAAGTCTTGGGGTCATAGAATTGGTGGAGGGTCCAGTGGATTTTTAATAAACTTTCCCATTGTCTTCTAACACACCACTTTTATTATTTGTCTACAACTTTTCTGGTTATTCTGTCAGACTCTTACAGTTTTATCTTTTTCTACTGAGTCATTAAATGTTAGCTCTTAGACTTTGTCATGGGCAATTCTTTCTCCTAACTCTATACTCCTATCCATGGCCATGGTTCCAACAATCATTTGTAGACTAGTGACTCACAGATTTAATTTTCTGTCCAGACCTCTCCTCTGAGCTCAACATCCATATGTTAAATTGAAAACTGCACTTTAATGTTTCGAAGGCATTTTCATCACTGCACTCAAGCCTGATCTCTTAATATTTTCTATTAAACCTGCTCTCCTTGTATTGTTTACTATTTCATTGGAAGATAAGTTCTATCCAGTTGCACATCAGAAAATGAATATTCATTTTTTGACATAATTTTTACTACTGGTATTCAATCAGTTACAATTTTTTTCCTACTTATATCTTATGTATGTGAGTTTCTTTTTTTCTGACACTAGTATCATTTTTCTTTTTTAGTTTTGAGGATTTATCTCAGGGAAGCTTTACCACTGAGCCATATCCCCAGCCCTTTTGTCATTGGTTTTTTTTTTTTTTTTTGAGACAGGTCTTGTTAAGCTGCTAAGGCCCTTGCTAACTTGCTGAGGCTGGCCTCAAACTTGTGATGCTCCTGCCTCAGTACCCCCAAGTCACTGGGATTACAGGTGTGTGTCACTGAGCCTGACTGACACTAGTGTATTTCATCCTAGTAATTATGATGTCTTGGATGTGTAAGTGGCCCCTGCAATCATTCCTTAACATAGCTATAATGGCCCATAGAATTTTCCAACTGTTGACCTTTCCAATGTAGACTTCCAGTATTTAGCCATCCTCTTTGCTTGTTTGTTCTATACACACTATCTATGATGTGTCTGAATATGCCATGGATCTTCTTACCCGTCTTTTCACACACTCTTCCCTCTGCCTAGAACACATGCCTCTAGCTTTGTCTGTTTCTTTGTTTTTTCTAAGTTCACCACTACACAGTTTTCAATGATCATGGGCCAGGCTAATGTAATTTGCTTTTGCATCATATTTCTCTCATTTCCAGCAAAACTAAAAAAATTTAACTATTCCCTCATTAGTGTCAGAGACTGTTAATCTCTCTCATTAAACTGCATACACACAAGAATAAGAAATTTATGTAATTTTGGATTACCATTAAATTCTAGAAGCTTAATATAGTGCTATGGATATAATAGGCACCATTTTGTTAAATGAATAAACAAATTAAACAGGATTTAAAAAGAGAAGAAATGCAAAGAGAAATGAAAAAAATAAGAACTATTGAAAGAAATCTTAGCAGATAACATTTTAAATAATGATGTATAATATAAAATATATAATCTACAATGTAGTCCTAGTCTCATACCATCATACTACTGTAACCTTGAACTCTTGGAGGATATTGCCTATAAGTAAAAGTACATTTTCATTTTTGCGTAGAGATAAATTCTAGAAAAAGACCACTTTTGTTCCTTTGTTAGCAGATCTCTCCTTTGTTTTTTTCTGCACAATGCCCAGTGTTCCAAAGGGTAAAAGTAATTTATAAATAATAACTTAGTCACCTCAGGTTAAAAAGGATTTAATTGGATAAAATTAATTCAAAGACATGTGAAGTTCCTTGTTTTCAGTTTTACTAGAAAAGTCCTTTCTTTTCATTTTTTTTATTTTTACAGAATGCTTTCCATTTGACACTAACTAAGAAGCTGAATGATTTGAGGGCTGCTCAATTAAGTCATTATTACCTAAAAACAAATAAGGAAATCATTCTTCTAAAAAAAGTTTGACCCAAAGTGGAAATAATTTCATAAATAGAATGCACTATTTTTATATAAAATTATGACACTACAAAATGACTTTAGCAATAGATAGTCATCATTTAAATAGTTTTCATTTAAATAGCCTTTTAAATAGTTTTCTGTTATTCACCTTCTCATCTGGCTCTTCATTGTTATCAATAAGCAACACTTATAAGATAGATGATTGAAATGAATTAAGTCCATCACTCTGAAATTTTGTTTTATTGGTACATAACTTGGTTACAAAGGAGTATAGCCAATTTACAAATAATAATTTAATTACTTTGGGGAAATTTCATTGCCTTCTTGTTATCACCAACTGAATTGTGTAGAACAGACACCCTTGTTTCTTTATCTATTTAGAAATTTACTGAATATCTTCTATCTGTCAAATGCCCTGCTATGAGCATTAAAAATGAGTAAGATGCTATCTGTGCCTGTAAGTTTACATTTTTAGATTGGTGTCAATTTTCTTGATGTTATTTTCAGATTGATGTGGTCCCTGAGAAAGTTTATTTGATTTATGTAGCCTGCCTAGGTTAGCCAAGATTCCTGCTCATCAGAGTAAAGTATCCAATGTGCTCTTACACAGATGCACAGTCAAAAAATGATATTTTTCACCAATATGGATGAACTTTTGAGACCATTATCACTAGATTGCTATACTGATGAAGAATTTTAAGTTCTTGGCTGAAATATGTAAATTTTATTCAGTAATGTCCTTGAAATGTGACCATCATATATAGTCATTTCTCTTTTCTGATATTTCTTAATTCTGAAGCATGAGCTAATTTAAGGAAGGCTTTCTAAAAATTTATATACTCCATCAAGACATTTGCAGTTAATATCCCCCCCCCCCTTCTTCTTTTTTGTACTGTGCTCCTAGTGGCTCCTGTTCAATTCCCGGCAGCTGTACTTTTTACTAAATACTTTATTGAACAATTAAAATAGATCTTAATTTCAACTAAACTACTTGATTCATTATTGTAATATGTTTGCTTATACCATGACATTTACAAATTGATTTGTTTTGTGTAAAATTTGATTACCACCAAATGCTATGAAATTATACCTTAGTTCAATTTTTAGTTTACTTTGCCAACTGAAAAGAGTAGCTTGTGAAAAAAAAATCAGATGTGCTTTTTTTTTTTCTTTTCATATTTGGATAGCTATTACACATACAAATACTATCTTTAAAATAATGTTATGCCCTAAAATTCAAAGAATTACTGTGGAATACTTACCGTATGGTGATAGGGATGAATTCATTGTTGTTAATGCTATAATTAGCAGAAAGAGTCAAGATATTTTGAGAGCCTCCACATCCATATTTAACTGTGGGTCTTCCTTCCACAAGAAATAAATGAAGGAACTGTTTTCCAAAATTACTTTCAATACCTTTAAGAACAAGCAATACATTAAAAACTCAATGTAGATATGTATTTTGATTTTAACAAAATAATCCATTCAACAAACACAATCTTTGTTTTCAAGGAGTAATGACTTACGGAATATTAATAGCGCTATTAGATAATTATTTATTGTATTAAATACTATATTAGACATACATATTATTTTTTACATTATTTTTGCTGAGGATAGTAAGACATTAACAGTATTAACTTGACATTAGTTTAACTGTGTTTTCCTGGTAGCTAGATGTTCTTAGTTATTTGGAACCACAATTTCTTCAGATATTAAAATGTGACAAGAGAAACTATTAGAAACTACTGTGATAATTACATATAAGGGTAAATAGAAAAGTGCCTGGAAAATATGGAATATTCAATAACAGATTTATAATAATAATGATTGAATCTAAGGTCTAAGCTATATTTTCTATGGTTTCCCATTTCATATAATTATTTAATTTTGATTACAAAATAATGTACATCTCTTATAAAAATTGAAATGAAGAAAAAGGTGGAAAATCCCTTGATCCATCCCAATTTGAGATATTCTTTTCCATCACCTATCTATCCACAAATAAGTATTTATATATTCCAACTTTATTTTTAAGTGGTGATTGTGCTTTATTCGTGAGTTCATGAATAATTTCATTTATACATATTTCTCTTTTCACTTAAGATAAATTTTAGACATCTGTCTTTATAAGTTCATAGATGTCTTTTCTATACTTTTTTAATTGAAACATAACTCATGCAGAAAATGACACAAATTGTTAGTACATAGCTCAGTGAGTTTTCACAAAGTGAACCTGCTCAATTGAATATCACCCCAATTTAAAAAAGGAGCATTGTCTGCATTGTCAGAAGTCCTGCCAATCACTACTCATTTTTCTTTCTTTCACCAACAATAACCTCTGTTCTGATATTGAATATCTATGGTTAGTTTTGTTGATCATTAGTGGAACCATACTGTATATATTTTTACTGTCTAATTTTGCTCAATACTATGTTTGAGAGATAGTGACTATGCTACCCTTTATTTATTTTTCAGTGATTCAAAATATTCTAGTAAATTAATATTTACAATTCAGTTCTTTCTACTACTGATGGCCATTTCCCTCCTAGTTTTTGGTTACTCTGAATAATGCTGCTATGAAAATCCATATGTCTTTTATGTTAAAGGACACACATTTCTGCTGTGTATGTATCCAAGAATTCAATTGCTTTGTCAGAAACTACGAATGATGAACTTGAGTAACTATTTTAACTCCTTTCATTTTCTCAGTATGATTATATTTACCACCTTAAAAGCGTTCCAGATGATCCATATTCTTATTATTACTATTTGATACGATCACCGGTAGATTTTAACTGTTATGTTTATTATATCTTTGGGTTTTATTTTCCAGATTATTGGTGAAGTTTGACATATCTACTGCCCATTTGATACCCTCTTTTGTGAAATGAGAGTTTGTATTTATTTCTCATATTTCTATTTAGTTGTTTGCTTTTTCTTTATTGGAAACAAGCTCTTTGTGAACTACATTTACTACAAATATCTTCATATATTCTCTAATTCTATAGATTTTTATGTCAATACTCTTAAGGGCAAGTTTTGATAAATACAATTTCTTTAATTTTAGTGTGGGTCAATTTGTGAATTATTTCCTTTATGGTTATGAGTAGTGCTTTTTAAGTCATCTTTAAAATGTCTTTGCTGTGGGGGTAGGAAAGATGGTGAAATGAGATGGACATCATGACCCTAGGTACATGTACGACGACTGCACATATGGTACGACTCTACATTGTGTACAACCAAAGAAATGTAAAGTGGTGCTGCAATTGTGTACAATGAATCAACATGCATTCTGCTGTCATATATACTCATTAAAATAAATAAATTTAAAAAATCTTTGCTTACTCCAACTATAAATTTATTCTCTATGTTATTTTCTGTAGATTTTACTTAAGATCTACACTCTACCTAGAACTGATTTTCTATGAATGTGAAGTATTCAGATGTGGTTGGCAGAGTAAGTCCAAGACAGCCACATCCTAATTTCTGGAACGTGAGTGTTAATTTACAGTGAAAGAGAAATTTTTGTAGATCTGATTAAATTAAGGGACTTGAGATGGGAAGATCATACTGGATTATCTGTGAATAGGCCCTAATTATAGTCGCTTGTGTCCTTACACAAGAGAAGCACAGAATGATTTGTAGGCAGTTGAGGAGAAGGCTGTCACTACAGAAGTAATGCAGGACAAACCACAGAGTTAGCTGCCATCAGCAGCTAGGAAAGGCAGAGAATGGTTTTTCCTGGAGTCTCCAGAGGGAACAAGTCTTGCTGACAACTTGAGTTTAGTCCCAGGAGATGAATTTAGAACCACTGATCTCCAGAACTTAGAGTAAATTTTTTGTTTTAAGCCACTAAATCATTTGTAATTTACTGTATGATCTTATTATCATTATCAAGTATTATGTACTGTTCATAGTGTACCCAGCAGTATGTGTTATACTTTAAATGACCAGCAGTACAGAAGGCTTTTTACACCAGTATCACCACAAATGTGAATAATGTATTGCACCATAATGTTATGATGGCTACAATGTCACTATTTTTCAGTTCTAGTATAATCTTGTGGGATCTGAGTTATAGATGCAGTTTGACATTGACTGAAACATTGTTATGCAGTGTAGGACTACATCTGGCAAATCTTAAAAGCAGTTCTCTTTCTCCATGATATTCCCATTTGTGCTACCTTTGGATGGGACTTGAAAGCTCTAGAACAGCTCATTATGAAGCCCCTTAAAGAAAGCCATTTCGCTGTTTCACTAAAAGATACTTCATGATCCATTAGAGTAAAAGTGTGAACCTATCCTTTTATGGAAATAGTTCTTCACACTCTTAGATTCTGTAGTATTTTTTTCAATAAATAATTTATGTATGATTTTTTCTGAATTTTATTCATATAGTATTTTGAAACTTTATAAAATCAATAATTCTCAAATTTTACTTTTCTTAATAAAACTACCATGTCTGTAATTTAATCACAAAAATGCTGTATAGAACAAGAAATAGTAATTATTTCTCTCAAAACAATAAACTCCAGTTGCTAGTTGCGTAGCCTTTTAGAAAGATGATCCTAATAAGTTTGAGTCTAAAATTTATATATAAATAGATTTGAATTAAAATAAATTTAAGTTTGAATTAAAATAAAATTTAGTATCATTCCTAAAGAATTAATAATGATGAGTGCAAATAATAGATCGCTCTTTCTTGGCTCACCCTAAAGTTTAGGGTTTGTATGCAGCAGTAGGAATCCCAGTAGCAACTATAGCCACAGCTCATGGTTTGAAGGCATCTGCGAGTCACAATGGTGATCCAGGCAATAACTGGTGTCACAGTGAGCTAATCAGTAGGGTAAAGATGGCAGGCAGAGAAGATCTGGGGAAACTGAGGGATCATGGCAGCAGGCTGACATGTTTAATTAGCTTTTGGACACATGCTTATTACATGTGATTGGAGACTAACTTCTGGACCATTGTCTTAAACTTATTAAAAGCCTATTTATTTTTTTTCTAGCCTGTTAATTGCATTTAACCAGTAAAATAATCAGTAATACAATCTTAAAGAAAATGAATTCTCTTTATTTGAATGAAATGATAAAAATGAAAACTCAAAATTGAAACTGTCTATCACATCTAATTACAGGATGTTTTTAATAGTCTATTCCTTCCCAGAGTGACTATGGCTGTCCATTAGATATAATTATGGGTACCTCTCAGTCAAAATTTTTTTATCCTAGGACCCTAATTCCTTATGCTTTTTCCTTAGCCAAGTTTTTAGGAGTTGAGGTGAAGCATTATCTGAACAAGCAAGGTATCTAGCACATACTTCATGTTTGCTGTGTACCAGGTACTTTTTAAAGCAGGTTAAGTAGTTAATTCTTTCAGTGATTGCAATGGCTTTTTATGTCTTAGGTATGTATTATCATTACTCCTCTTTGAAGACATGGAGACACAGGGAACTTGATCAAAGAGCTAGGTAGTCCAATTCTTGAGTAATTTTCTTAATTGCTAGATTATACTAGTCTCTTAATAGGCACAGCAGGATTTCAGTCCTCCACTGGGATCATCTGTTCTTTGTTATTGCTGTTGCTTATTTATTTGTTTTTGTCCCTCACCTTCTTCCACCAGAATCAAGCTGGTTGGTTCACTTCCCTGGTGGTTATATCAGAGGCAGAGCTGTATCTTGCATTGGCATTTATTTGATTCATTTCAATCAGGAGTAGAATTGAATTATTCTATTTCCAGAGAAGTTTGATGAATCATATCCTTTTAGGTATAGGGTTGAAAAACTATGACCTATGGAACAAACTCTGCCACTGTCTGGTTTTGTAAATAAATTTTAATGGTAATCCAATTACACTTAATCATTTATATATTATCTATGATCACTTTCATGCTACAGTGGCAAAAGTTCAACACTTGGGATAGGGAGGACTATCCGAACTGCAAAAATACTTACTTTTTGTTACAAAAAAATATTACCAAACCTATTTCTGTTCCTGATTGTTTGAGTAGATACAGGAAAAAATATATATTTGATTCAAGTTGACTTTTGACTAAACCAGTGAATTCTGTATTGCTTATTTATATTTGTCAGAGTAAGAATGTATTACAATGTCCAATGGGACAATTTCCCAAAGATTCAATACATACTTAGTTTTCACATCCATCAAGGTTGAATAAATCACAAATGGAACTTAAAGTACTATTCCAATCAAGCCCTTTACTCTATGCAAGGTATTGGTTGAGGTGCTGAGGAGATGGGGTGGAAGAGAGAGCTCTTCCATAGTTCCAGATGAGAAAGTGTCCCCTATTTAGTGAAGAGATGTTAAACACAGAGAGTGATGAATCTTTCTACTTTGCCTCAGTTCTTAATTTATACTTCGATTATAAGACCTATCATCATTGACTTTCCTTGGAATTATGTGTATAATATCTCTCCACTAAATGTTGACAAACTAGAGATGCAGACCATCTCTTATTCAACTTTGTATCTCTCACAGAATGTTATGCACTTCCAGGCACTAAAAATTTGTTGAACTTGACGTTTCTGTCATAAAAAGAGATGAAAAAATGAAAGGCAGTTTCTAAGCACCTATGAACAATGATGCATGAATTCATCTATCTATGCTTTCGAACCCACTCCCGCCTATGTGCATCAGATGTTAGCTCTATTGGGAGCTATTAAGAAGGGAGGGACAAAGTCAGTCAAAGAATTATGAGGTTCACACTGTAAAATCGATTAAAACAGTAGAACAATCTTTTTCTTTTCTATAAGAAAAGAAGATGTTTTGCACTACAATGTCAGAAAGTGCTGTGGGATTTCATTGGCCTTACCATAACATCATTACAAAGCATAATACGTATCTAACAAAGATACTGTGCATTCTTCTGCTAATCACTTTACTGTGAAAGGCAGGTGTTATGACTCTTTGTTTTCTCCAGCAGTATCAGAAATCACTTTTTAAAATCCTCCCTAAAAAAGGAGGCCATTCTAATCTCACTTGTGTGTCAATTCCTCCCTGGAATAAATATCAAAGACAGGTCTTTCTTTTGCCTTCAACTTTAAGTATACATAGTAGGTAATAAAGAGATGAATTCTAAATCCTGCCCTCCCACTGGAGTTGCTCGTGTAATTTGCCTCCTGGGACTTGGTCAGATGTCTGCTCCCAATTCTGAAAGATCACATACTTCCACAGGGCATGCTTATGTCTTTTCAAAGAAGCAGCATAGAATGGATCCAACTGCTTAGTAACATATCCCATGACGAAACCTCCTGATTGATACTGCTTGCCGAATAGAGCTCATTTTCTGAAAGTGCGCCTAAAGAATTTTGTGTGGTCTCATCCCTTCTCCCATGACCTATTAGTAGCTCCTTTGACTGGGTTCCAGAATTCTGAATTGGTTCAGTGGCAGAATGAAAAAGCCTTCTTTTCATCTTGACTGCTGCTCTCAGAGCTGTTGCTCTCCCACAGAGGGTTCTTTTTCAAACCATCCTTTCTGAGGATTTTTACTGTAACTCCGTAAGGATTCAAGTTTTATCTTCCTTTTGTTCCTTTTCAACATCAATTAGTTGGTGAGACAAACTGAAACAAGATAAATGTTCAGTTTTGAACTAGGAATACAATTCAAAGCTGACATTGGCTTATCAGGCTGGTAATTCTCCTTTTTCCTTAAATATTTGATGACATAAAATACAAATGTTCAATAAATGCTTGTGACATGAAATTGGGTTGAACTGAAATCCTGGGGGTGGGGGTGGGGGAAGGTAAAACAAACAGAAAAAAAAATGAAAAAACAAAACAACCCAAACAAAAATCAAACCCCCAAATCTAAAGTGAAACATCTGTTTTAATTTCCTCACTACTTTTAATTGTTCCTGCACATAATATACTGATTTTAAAAGAAAGAAAATTGGCCCTTATGTCAAATGATGAGACACCTTTTAAACTACGGGTATCTAAATGAGTCACAAAAATCTCTGTGTTCATATGTTGTTTTATGAAGCTGACAAATTCCAAGAGAAGAGAAAGCGGCAACTCCAGGAAATGTTCTGCTAGGGCATTCCCCACAGTGCAGGATTAAATTGCCCCCTCACCAATGAAAAAAAAGTGTGCATTACAGACAAAAATATTTTCTCCATTCACAGGCTAGGAAACTCCTTTGAGTAAATAGCTTTGTTGTATTCACTGCTGTAACTACAACAATTATTTTAGACATGTACAAAAATTGATGATTATTACAGTGACACAGTTATTAGGGATAATTTCTAGTTAGATTGTTTTTCTGTCAATGGATAAGAGGCAAAAATAATACTCTAGTAGTAATATTGGCTTGAGCTTCATTGGATTTAAATTAAGATACCAACTTGAACAGAGGGCAAATATGCTTAGCATGTGTTTCTGTGGCCTTCTGACAGAGACCATTGAGTGGGCAGCATGGACATGAGCTGGGAACATGGAGGGGCCCAGAGCAGAATTCCCAGAGGCTGGATGCTGCTTCAACTATGACCTATTTTTACTTGGTAAAAACAAAACATATTTATCCCAAGGAAACACCTCCCAATTCTATCTAACTTTTAAAACTGAAAGGCAGGAAATCACTTTGCTTATGGCTTTAAATTATTGTGTTTTTTGTCTTTCGTTCCTTGTTTTGTTTTGCTGCTCCTGCAATGGACTATTACCTCTGAATTTCATGGTCATCTACCAGCACTTAGATTTCATACAGAAAAATAATTTTTCCTAGTTTCTTTTCTTCTTCTTTCTCTCTTCTCACATAAATAAATCGGACATTCTAAAGCCATCATTTAAGTGCAGGCGCTTCTCTTTCTGGGGAATGAATAATGCTGGCCTAGTTATGACAAGTCAGTTTCTTTCTAAGATATAATATAAATTCTCAGTGTTAATTCAATGTTCAAAACTTACAAATGTGCCCATTTTTTTTCTGAAAGCCTTCTTTTAGGCATTTTATTCATAGTTTAATAATTAAAAGGGCCTAAATTTTGTTAAGAACGCAGAATGATGAATCAACTTTGCAAAAGAGTTCAAAGTAGAGGAGCAAATTATGTGGGAAAGAATGGTTGTCCTGTAGTGGATGACCTATTAAAGTATGGGAGAAATTACACCTTGTTAATTGTTAAAACTACCCTGCATTCATTTCAAAAGACATAAAACAATCATCATATTTTGAATACTATAGATTAATAAGGCTTATGATGTTCACTCAGAGAAGAAAGACACTCATAACTTCTTGTTTTAGCAATCATTGTGAGCATATTGCATAATAATACACAGAACCCTGGATACAAATCTATATCAATAAATAAATACTGTTAATACTATTATTTATTTTCAAGTCATCTTAAACCAAGATAATAGATGTTGCTAAAAGGGTAATACAAATTTTCCCAATTGTCAAACGGTTCTGCCTACTTCCAAGTTACTAAGTATTGATTGCAATTTATATTTAGTGATTTATACCATAAAAATATGCTGTGAAACATTTGCAGCATTTATGTTTTACTGCTCTAGCCATATGCCATCAAATTCATATGCTTGCTCTATTCTTTCTTGTCAGTTCAGAACCTGTTTTTAAGTCATGTTCCATTGAATGACTCATAAATTAAAGACATTTGTAAAAAACAGCAAAGAACTAAGATTTCTTTTTGATAATGTTTCATGCATTAAGTTGGAATAGTTTTTCTATAATATTTAAGTAAATGATTTAATAGGTTAACATCTGAGAAAGAAGCAAGAAACATAGGAAGGTCAAACATTTAATACTTACTGTACAGAATAGTTCCATTTAAAGTATTTGTTTTTATAGTCAAGTAGATGGTGACAATTCTGCTGTGTTCTTTCTCTGGGATAAACTTTGACTTATCCAGGGTTGTAAAAAAAGGCAGTTCTAAATAGGAATTCCCATTGAAATATGGAAAAAATAAACTTGCATCTGAAAATAAGGAGAGCACAATAACCAAATACTGTTAATACTATTATTTATTTTCAAGTCATCTTAAACCAAGATAATAGATGTTTTGATAATATTCTATTGCTACTTATTTACATAAGAACCTAGTAATTATAGTCAGCATTCATTCAAAAAGGTAGCACTGATATATTTATTTATTTATTTTTAAAGGAGTGTTCTTTTTTTAAAAATACATTTATTCACTCATTTAATTTTTTATGTGGTGCTGAGGATGGAACCCAGGGTCTCCTGCATGCAAGACGAGCGCTCTACCACTGAGCCACAACCCCAGCACTGATATATTTAAATATTAAGTACAACTTTAAGAAATTTAGCTATAGATGTATTATAGTTCTATAGTTATTATCTCAAATAATTAACTACCAGTCAAGAGGAAGATTTAGTGTAAGAATTTGATATTTCTGAGTGAGTTTTAAAGTCAACAAAAACTCCAAAGTTACATAAAATATGTATATATTTGCATTTGTGAAATCATAGTTCTCCTCTGATTCTTAAAATATTCTGTGACACAAATGGTATACATGTTTGCCAAAACATTAAGTTATACAATTAAATTCAATGATCTTATTTGATACAAACATATCTCAGAAAAAATGAACAAATCTGTGATAACAAATATTATAAAACTGCCATATAGAGAGATTCTGTTAATATTCATTAATATTTAGTGCTTCCCAATAATTCTTAGATGTTTTACAACTGGTATTCCTATAATGTGGAATATTTGCTTTAGAAGTATTCTTCTAGAATTATTAATATTTTAAGTAAATAATCTCACAAAATCTTGGAGCACATAAAATTTGAAAAACACTTATTTTATTGGTACACATCTACAATTATATCTAAATATAATTGGTACATTGAACAAATATACATGGAAATTTTGGAAATGCAATATTTTATTTTTAGTTTTTTTTCAAAATGGGGGAACATTTTTCTGCCACTGGATGAAAATTTGGCACTCCCTCCAAGTCCTACCTTCTCTCTAAGTCATACAGCGAATCAGAAACTAACCCAGACTAAGAAATGTATTATCACTTAACTTTTCCTTTAGAGATAGGACTTTTGCCATCCTCCTCCACCAGCCAAGGCATGTAGGTGACCTGTCACCAGCTGTCTGCCTTGAGGATAGGAGAAAGCTGGTTTCTGTTCTTTTTTTATCCTTACCCCTCACCTTTAGGCTAGCTGACATTGCTAACCCTTCCAGTTCAGCATGCTGAGACAGAGAGGAAAACTGAAGAGGGGTGAAGTACACAGTAAAGGACAGCTGTTACTGCTAGCAGTTGATACCCTTGTAAATAGGGTCTTTGCTCTCTAGGAATGGCAGGTACTTCAAACTAATTGCTTACTTAATGGAGGGGGCACCAGATAATATACAGGATGCTCAATTAAATTTGAATTTCAGATAAACAGTAAATAATTTTTTTGTAATATACTTGTCCCAAACATTGCATGGAATATACTTAAACTATTTTTTTAAAAAAATTTAAATGTAACCAGTTGCCTTATCTTTTCAGTTGTATTGAATCTGACAGGCTTATGATTCAAGAGCATATGTGTATAATCTTCAGAAGCTGTGCAGTTAGCAAGTACAGCTCCTAGGACCTATAGTTTTAGGATTCTGCTTTTGGTTGGGCATTTCTACCTTGGTCTTGCTCTGATTTTTTAAGGTTATGTACATAATTGCTGTTGACAATGCCTTGCCTGTGTTAGTGAAAAAGTTGCGCTCACACCTTGTTATGGTTTGGATGTGAGGTGTCCCCCAAAAGCTTACAAGTGAGACAATGTAGGGAGGTTCAGAGGAAAAATGACAGGATTGTGAGAATCAACCCAGTCAGTAAATTAATCCTCTGATTGGGATTAACTGAGTGGTAATTGAAGAGGTAGGGTGTGGCTTTGGTGTATATATTTGTATCCAGTGAGTGGAGTCTCTTCCTCTGCTTTCCAGATCACCCTGATGTGAGCCACTTCCCTCTGCCACACTCTCTCCCCATGGTGTTTAGCCTCACCTCCATCCCTGAGGAATGGAGCTGGCCTTCTATGGACTAAGACCTCTGAAACCGAGAGCCTTCAAATAAACTTTTCCTATTTTAAAATTGTTCTGGTTTGATCCATTAGTCACAGCAGCAGAAAAGCTGACTAAACCACACCTTAAATAGGCAAGGATGACTGTTTTTTTCCAAGGCAGTTTCAAAAGGAGAGATAGAGGTCTGAGATAAATTTGAAATAAAGGGTGAAAGAATTTTTTTTTTTTATCTGTCACTTTAAGTGTTTGCTTTTTTTTTTTATTTTTTAATTTTTTATTGTGGGTTGTTCAAAACATTACAAATTTCTTGACATATCATATTCCACACTTTGATTGAAGTGGGTTATGAACTCCCACCTTCACCCCATACACAGATTGCAGAATCACATCAGTTACACATCCATTGATTTACAAATTGCCATACTAGTGTCTGTTGTGCTCCGTTGCCTTTCCCATCCTCCACCCTCCCCCCTCCCCACCTCTCCCCTCCCCTCCCCTCCTCTCTCTCTACCCCCTCCACTGTATAACCCTGAGGGTCTCCTTC
>NW_025999982.1:26808916-26830379 GCF_001458135.2 Marmota marmota marmota
AAGAAGATCTTAGAAGATGGAAAAATATACCCTGTTCATGGATAGGCAGAACTAACATCATCAAAATGGCGATATTACCAAAAGTTCTCTATAGGTTTAATGCAATGCCAATCAAAATCCCAGCGGCATTTCTTGTAGAAATAGGGTGAAAGAATTTTTAATGGCTGGAGCAAGAGGGGGAACACAGGCCATGTGTGTTTGCTAGTGGACTTTGTAGTACAACTTGGAGCATGGGGTCCCTCGAACTTAGGCTCAGGACTACCCCCCATGAAAGTTGAAATTTAGGATGCTTTCTTTTTAAAGCTTACATTTCAAAGTGATGGCCCCCCAGGTCCTTGGATATTTCTGGTTTGGAAAACTGGCTAGAGGTTTTTGATTTGCATATCAAAGGGGGCACAGAGAAAGCATTTACAATTGAAAGTTTCCTAAAGTACAACCTCTAAGAAGGGGAAGATTGGTCAGGAATCTGGAGTCAGAAAGAAGCCTGTTAAAAGTTGGTCAAACCTAGAGGAGGATTTAAAGCCATCTTGGCCCATTATTAGAAGAATCATTTGGGCCAAATATAAAATGTCTCTACTTCAACTACATTTCCTGAGGGGTATTCTAGCCTGTGATAAAAATTTCTACATTCCCTGCCATTCCTTGCCCTCCCTGTATGTACATATTTATTTATTTATTTATTTATCTTGTTTTATTAATTTTTGTTTATTTATATATGACAGTGGAATGCATTACAATTCTTATTACACATATAGAGCACAATGTTTTATATCCCTGGTTGTATACAAAGTATATTCACGCCAACTCTAGATAAGGCAGAGGGGTAGGAAGGGAAGGGAGGGGGTGAGGGGAATATTGGGTTAAAAATGATGGTGGAATGTGATGGACATTATTATCCAAAGTACATGTATAAAGACACAAATTGTACAGCCATATTTAATTCTCAAACATTCTCTTATTCTTATTTTCTCTCCCTCTCTCTCTCTCTCTCAGACACACACATACATACACACACACACACACACACACACAGTTTTAACTTATCAGGTATAAAGTATTCCCTATCAGTACAGGATCTAATTTTCCAAGTGGTACAGTTGTAGCTACCCCAGACACACACTGTCACATGTGGTCTGTGGAAGAGGGTCAGGAGAGATGTTCAAAAGTTAGCTTTCTACAAAATTGTTTTCCACAAAATCGTGTCTCTAAATGTCCTCTCTCCTTTCTGAATACTGACCCTTTTGATAGCAATAATATATCCCAGTTAAATTTTGTTTTTAAATATGATATTTTATTTGCAGCATAATTTTCTGATGTGTGAAATAAAGTTTACTTTTTAGCACTCTGTTTATGTCTACAAGTTGTGAAGTTAATTTTGAGAGTCAGATACAAATAATTTAATCCATCTATTTAAACAAATTCTAAGTTATATAGTAACACACATTTTACTATTTCTTAGCCTTCTACATACAATTTTAAACTCCTGGAAATTTTCCTACCTACATTTTCCTTTACATTTCTTAAAATTCTGCATTTTATTGTATGATTTTTCCCCAAAGATTATTAAAGCCTCGTTAGCAAATCTTTAATTAGTGCTCATATGCTTAGGAGTTTCTATAATACTAAACATTCCCTTTTATTAAAACGTTCTCTTTCTCACCTTTCATGACACTTGGCTGTCTTCTTGCCTGCCCAATAACTCTTTTGCAAACCAGGTTTTCAGCCTTGCCATAATGCACATATTTTCCAAGGCAGTGTCCTGGGTCAGCTAATCTCTGTCTTTTCTAAAAATTGCTCCTCCTCCAGTTTCTTACTCACAGTGCTTAGTAATCCAAGTTTAGAAATTCAGCATCATTATCCACCCATCTAGTTGCTGGTTCCTGACACCTCTTCCTTAGATCAAATCTTGCAACTTTCCTTCTGCTACCACTATTCTTATTTGAGTTATCATTACATTTCAACTCAAGAAGTATACCAGCTTCTTCCCACCCAGCCTCTCTTCCCATTGTTTCTATGAGCTGTCATTGCAGTCACATCAATTTTATCTAGTTGTAATCATCTAAGACCTTTGGTCAAAACCTTCAGTGGTGCAAGATAAATTATCAAGTAATCCAAGTCTTCCATGGTTTTATTTTCAGTGCTTCCACACATTATACATCTACTGGTGTGGTCGAACCACACTTCTTCTTATGGTTGAACCACACTTTCTTCTCTTGTTCTGCTTGTGTTCATTCACACTGTTCTGTCTGAAATGTCCTTTAAGTCCTAGGTATAGATATTCTCTCTCAATTGAAGACTTGAATAAATCCCCAGATTGGAACTTCCTTTAGCATTATATCTACAACTCTTATAGTCTATTTGTTGTTTTCTGTCTTTTGTTACAATCATTGGTTTAAAATTTGAATCAAATCGACCATATAGTGAGCTAGTTATTTTGGGTGAGGGAGGTAAATTTACTTAAATGAGTACAAATGAAATGAGTTTTAAATAAATGAGTTCTAAGAAGACATTTGAGAAATATGAGGTAAGGAGGCGAGTTTGCTCTTGTGTGTCCAGAAAAGTCCATGGCACAGTTGAAATTTCACCAGATGGAGCAGAATGTTTGGCAGAAGCTGGACTGCACATGCACCACTTTTTAATGTAATTATAAGTAGAAAAACCATATGCCAATCAAGTTAAAATGCAATATGGCTAGCTCTACACTGAAGGAAATTTGGATGAAAAATTTGGATAACATTATGGCAGAGGAAAATATTTAAGATTACAAAGAGGTGAACTTGAGTTTTCAATAAATATGGTCCTTAACATATAACTTGGAAATTATTTGGATGTTGCATATGTGTTGATTCTACCACAGATATGGTTTTACACACTGTTTCTACTTATTTTTAAACTTGTCCTATTGAGAGTCACTTATGTTTTCATTCATTCAACAAATATTTATTCCCAAAGGTTATTAAAGCCTTGTTAGCAAACCTTTAATTAGTGCTCATATGCTTAGGAGTTTCTGTAACACTAAACATTCCCTTTTACTAAAATGTTCTCTTTCTCGCCTTTTATGACACTTGGCTGTCTTGAACAACAAATATTAGTTGAACAACTATTCCATGCCTGATACTGGCTAAGGAATACAATGATGAGCAGAACAGACAAAACCGTCAATTCCACGGAGCTTAGGTTCTAGTCTTATGGAAGGAAACTCCATGTTAAGATTTGCTAGAGTTTTTTCTTGTGGTGGGGCATTTTTTTTTTCTTAAAGTCCCGAGCAAATGTTCCATCTGATTCCTTTGACCATTTTCCCTGACTTTTACTGTTATTAGGAACATTGAACCTAATGTGAGATATAGAACTAGATAAAAGGGAGAGTTCATAAAACCTATCCCATCCACCCCATTACTAAACATTCATTCATCATCTTTGTCTCCCCCTATGGCATAACCCAATTTTTCACTTCACAAGATATATTGTTATATAAATATAGTTAAATCATTATTTTTGTTTTTTTTCCTAATATAAGTTTTAATTTTTAATTATCACATAACAATTGTACATATTTATCGGGACTAGCATGATATTATAATAAATATATATCATGTGTAATGATCAAATCAGCATAATTATCATATGATCACCTGAGACATTGATTGTTTCTTTGTCTTAGAACATTCAAAATCCTTTCTTAGAGCTATTTTGAAATGTGCAATAGATTATTGTTAACTATAGTTGCCCTACTGTGCAAAGAAAACTAGCACTTATTCCTCTTGTTCGTCTGTATTATCCATTTTTCTCTACTTTTGTTGCTTCTCCCTTCCCATTCTTTTGGATGATAAATAGCCCTCACATATGGGTTCATATATTAATTAAATTATTTGATTCAGCTCTAGGTTTTACTTATTCTGAGAAGTAGTGAACTTCCCAACCACAATACAAAATGTAATGTAAATCAATTTGCTAAAGGGTGGCCTCTATACTGCTTTGCCACAGAGCTTCTATTGTAGAATTCAGTTGCACCTGCCTACTTTCCTGCTTGCGCACACTTCTTGAACCTTTTTTTCAGAGCTGACAGGTTTTCTGAAAATTATAACAGGAAACAACAATTATGCACAATAAACATTTGCTATTGAATTGCTTTCTAACCATATTAATTTTCATTATCCTCATGTTTAGTGGATATGTTGAAAAACAGAACTGCCCTGAATATGGAAAACAAGACTAATTGGGGGTTAGGTGAAGTGTTTTCCTGCTGCTTCCAAAGCCTCTTCAGGCAATACTATTTGAATACACTCCAAATTTATTTCTCTTCCAATTATAAATTAAAAAAACCCATGTATTAAACATCTCACAAAATGTTATATAGTATTTAGTCACTTCTGATTACAAAATAGACATATAAAGTATACTGTAATGTTTAAACATCTTAAAAGATCATGTAGGCGATCAAATCGATTGGCTAACTTTTAAATGGTTAATAGAATAAATTCAGTTCTGAGTCATGAGAATATCCAATAAATTAACCCAAAAGGAAGACCTTTTAAATGGCAAAGTGATCAAAATAAGACTCTAAAATTTCAAAGGAAGAAATAAAATGACAGATGTGAGTTTACGTAATTTATGTTGAAAAACATGAATAAGTTTAATATTTTCACCTAATGTGCTTCTTTAGTATGAATCAGAACTATTGTCAATTAATAACAATGATTTGCTGAAATTTTATCCAGGACAACATCGCAGAGTGCTTTGTGAAGAAGAAAACACAGAAGAGATTAATACCTTTACCCTGAGCACAATGAAGCTGAGCAACATAAATGTTATTCATTCTGAATAGAAATGGACTCCTTTGTCTACAGCATGAGTTATAATTCCCTTAGCCTCGTATAAAGGCTTCTTATGATCTAAACTCAGAAACTGACATACTAACATACAAATCAAGTTGCAAATGCAATTGTTCACAAATTATTCACACAGAAGTCAATTGTGTTTCTTAGTACCAGAAGAAACATAATATTGTTTGCTATTCCCCTTCATAATGCAGATAGATCTGTTTTGTTCAAAAGAAAGTTAAAAACTAGTAATACTGAAATGTTTGTTTTGTTCTTACTTTGCTCAGAAACAACATCACATGAATTCCATGACAATGTTCATAAAAAAGAGATCACTAATATAATACATTTATTAATAAATATTTTTAGTTTAAGAATCTGACATTGCTTCATTTTTGTTTCTAATATTAAGTTCTATGATTCAATGAACATCACCAGTTTATAAGTCTATCCATCTCTTTACCTGAAGCATTCATTATTAAAAAGTAATAAACCTAACATAATATTCAAAGACACAAAATTACAATTATCTATATTATTCTAATATTGGATCATTAAGTGCCAAAGCACATGCCATAACTTAAACACTATACATATTGATTATGATAATAAATTATAATAATTTACCACTTAATTATTAAAATATAATTATTAGCAATTGTAAATACCTTAAATATTTATATAATATAAATATGCACTTATATAATATAGTACATGGTTCTATGGCATAGCACATATAAATTACACTAATATTTTTTTAACATATTTTACATGGAACAATGTCATCTCTCCCCACCAGACTTGCCTAGAGGAAAAATTAGAAGAGTTTCCTTAAGGGGACAGAGGAATCAAATAGCATATTAATTTATAGAACACATAATGTTTCCTTTCCTAGTGTTTCTTAATCACATGTATACATGCATGCACATAAAACTAAACTGAAACAAACAAATAGAACATCAGAATGAAAAGGAAAATATAAATTTGGCAATAAGAAAAAATGACTTTGATTGTTATATCTCTTATGTCTCCAAGAATTAGGAGACAGATTTATTTTTGGTTTATACCATTTATAGATCAATGTGTAACATAATATTCTGTTTTATGTTTTAGAAATTGTGACTATTAAAACTTAATATTAAATTTCCAATGATGTCAACCTATAACTTATTAGTTTTATAGAGATAAGACATTCATACAAAATTAAAAATATTTTTGCCTAACAGACAAATTTGAAATGTGGTTCAGAGCATATGATATGATAGTGAGAAAATGTAGTGACCCAGATGGTGCCAGGAATGGTTTGAAACCATTCTTTTCTAACATGATGGTTTGAATCAATCTCCTAAAGACAGAATATACTGCAAGATGGTAGTCCTCGAAAGAATTTCTCCTACCTATGAAAGAATTATAAAGTAGATGAGTAATTTACCAGCAAAAAATAACAAAAGGTTATAAACTAACATGAATATCATTGTTAAAAATATAGGAAGTCATGTGATTTTAAAATCCTTTATTTAGAAAGAAAACTTAAATATGCACTTAAAAATATTTCAAATCAAGTTTGCTAGAAGCAAGGAGAGTATTTAAATGCATCAGATGTAGAGCTTTGTTCAATGAGTTTCTATTCCAACTGGGAAAATTCATTTACTAATTGATTATGTATTATAACAAATGATGAGCTTCATACACCAGAAGAGAGAGGCAGCAGTGTAAAGGGAACAGTAGAATAGCATGGGAGACACTGTGAAAAGTTTGAAGTGCAGTTGCCAGAAGTACAGACTGTGTGAAGGGAAATAACAGGAAGCAGAGTTAGGGAGAAGGAGGAGTAGGATCATAGATGGCTGCCATTCTAGCTTAAAAAAATTGAACTTCATTCTGAAGCCAGGGACCTTAAACACTTATGAGCAGAGAAGCAGCAAAATTGGCATCCTCTTTTAGGAATACTAAGCTCTCAGCAATATACTGACAGCTGGAATTAGGAAAAATAAGAAGTCATTTCAAAAGACATAGCAATAGTTCTGGCAGGTGGAAGTAAGGATCAAATTAAGGATGAGGGAGTGTTAATTCAGCAAGAAAAAGAGGGTGGGAAAGGCTATAGGGCACCTGATAATTTACCACCATGAACATGGTTTTTCCTATTAAGCAGAATGTTTCCAAAATGATAGAGGACAGTGGACCCGGTATGAAAGTACTTCTCATGGATAAAGAGCGGACTGGTATAGTGAGTATAGTATACACACAATCAGAGATTCTTCAGAAGGAAGTGTACCTTTTTGAACGCATTGATTGTCAAAATTGAGATATCATGAAACACTCGAAGGCAGTTTTTTTCTTTGACCTAGGAAAGTACTATGTAAACCGAGTTGCTGTCTGCCTAGGCAAATGCACAGCTCTCTGATCTGAAAGCATAAAGAAGGCAGAATACATTTGTATTATTTAAAAAAAAATTAAGAATGAGGGAAATGGCAAGAACCACCACTACCATCACCACCACCACCAACAACAACAACAGCAACAAAACAAAACAAAAGAAGAAAATAGATCCCAAAGCCTCTGAGCTAGGGAGGACAAGATTTGGCAACGAATATATTGTGGGTGTAGTGTGATCTCAAGGGGAAACAGCAATGTGTTCAAGTCTGAGTGACCTGAATGATGGAGGAGACAGAAACCAAACCAGGAAACTCAATAGGAACAGCATTTAAATAGGAGGGTGATAGAATCAGCATGCATGTTTTGATTTGTGGGTCAAATAGAATATTTGTGTAGAAATAATCAACAAATGATTACAAATATGGAATAAATGAAAGTTGGTGGTAGTATTTAGAGAATAAATGACCAGGAATAATGATAACCTACGGGAAGTTTGCAAGTTACTATAAAGAAACATTTTGGCATTGGAATAATAAAGAGGAGATGGAAAAGAAATGATGGGATAGGAAATAAAAAAGGCCCATTGCAATGAAATCCGAGAGAGGAAGAATTATTATGAAGGAAAAGTCTTAAGAAAGAGGGAAAAGTGTGCGTGTGTGTGTATGCATGTGTGTGCATACACACATGTTTGTGCACAAACACACAAATGCCATAGCTAGCCAGCACAAAATTGTTTATTTAGCAAGGATTGGGCCAAGTAAATACAGAGAAGAAAATGATAGATTTTCCACAATTGCTGCTTTAGTGCATTAGTCAGTTACTAAAGCTAAAGTTGCAGGTACTTTGGATGAATTGAATTTAGTCATTGCCAGTGATTTTGTTGGAACTTTTATGGGCCTCTTGCTATAGTGAACACTTCAAAGCCTCTTTTTTTTTTTGTAAGAGTTTAGAAGCCAGCCATCAAATTTTGCTCTTTCAAACATGGTAATATGGTGTGGGGATGTAGCTCAGTGGTCAAGTACTTGCCTAGCATGTCAACACATCTCTCTTTCTCTGGCTTTTTTTTTTTTTTTTAAGAAAAATGTGGTAGTTTCCATACTGTGTCTAGTCTGCAGTATTTCACTAATCCTGTTCCGGTTTAACACTATCATAACTCTTTATTTTGATAGCCATAACCACGAAGAGTCTCTTAAGTCAATTCTGTGTATAAAAGTCGTACACGTTGCTTACTATTCCAGCATTGAAAAAAAACGTGACCAACATCCATATTCAGCTCAATTGGTACAGATAATTTTATATGTATGACACAAACAATGAAAGATGGATTCAGTGAAGAAGAAGAGGGAGGAGGAAGTACAGGAGAAGGAGGACCAGGGGAAGGAGGGGGAGGGAGAAGAGGAAGTAAAGGGAGGAATGAGAAAGGTGAAAATATGAGGAATCTGAATCATCATCTTAATATTAGCAGTCTTTTATTGAGCACTTCTACCTGCCAGGCAGTCCTCTCAAGAGTATATTATTATCTCCATTCTTTTTAAAATTAAACAAGTTTGTTTCACTTTTACAGAAAAATTGATTAGAAATTACAGAGTTCCCATATTCCCTGTGTTCCCACACATGTACAATCTAATAACATCCCACACCACAGTGATACATTTTTTTACAATTATGAAGCTACACTGACACAATATCACCTTAGGTCCATAATTTACATTAGGGTTCTTGGTGTTATACATTGTATGATTTTGACAAATGTAGAGTACATATCTACCAGGTGGTACCACACAGACTCCTTCACTGCCCTGCTTGTGCTCCGCCTATTCACTTTTCCCTCCCCATTTCCCCTGGAAACCACTAATCTCATTAATGACTCTTCTGTTTTACCTAATTCACAACATCATGTAGTTGGAATCAGAATAGATTCTTTCATTTAGCAACATGCCTACAAGATTCCCCCATGTCTTTTTAGGACTCTCTAGCTCATTTCCATTGAGCATTGAAAATAAATAGTCCCTACATTAAAGGTATCACAATTTATTTTCTTTTCCCCTAAATCTGAAATTAATATAGATACTCTAATTTTCGTTGGATTGGTGGTAACAAAGTACCTCTCTCCATTCCCCTACTTTTGTCCCCTTTCCTTTCCTTTTGATCTATATGTATTCATGTTTAAAGTGCATCTCTTCAATTTTTTACTTTTTTCTTTTTCTTCTTCTTCAGTTCTGGAGATTGAACTCAGGGCCTCATGTGTGCTAATCAAGTGCTGCACCACTGAGTTACCTGCCAGCCCATTGTAAACACATGGCCCACAAATGATGAAGGCAGGAAATGGGAAGCAAACCTTGGATCAGCAAGCTTTCCTTTATTCTGCCCCAAAGTCAATCCATCAGGCATCGGGGTGGGGGCAGGAGCTGGGGGCTTTATTTTCTAAGTATGGAGATGGCCCCCTGGGTTACAGAAAGAGTCTGGGTTTTATAGTTTACAATGAGGGTGAATTAATCATTGGAGACTGAGCATGGGCAGTTTGGACAGTCAGAGACCTAGTTGTGCAGGTTAAAATTTTAATTCAGGAAGGCAGTTGTAAAAAGTTTGAAACTCATTGTCACTGGGAAAATCTCACAACTTGGTGTCCATTGCTTATCTTCCTTTCTCTGGGACCCATTGTTACCTAGAGCTCCACTATTTGCTTTTCTCCTTCCAGGATTCGGGACCCAGCATTTCAGTATTCACCTCCTCTCTCAGGACCCATTGTGGTTGGGAAGGGGTAAATGTTTGCTTTTGGTGGAGATGCTGGGGATGGACCTGGGAAGTGATGAAAGTTTGCTTTTCCCCTCAGGGCTCATTGTTACGGGGAAAGGATGTACTGGAAGAAGTTTAATATTTGGCTAATTTCCCCTCTTTCCTCCTTCTTCACTCTGTCCCTCCATTTTTCCTGGGGAGTTTTCTTGTAGGAATATTATTTTTCATAACCCTTCACCCACAAAGTGCATTTCTTTTAGACAATATAGTTAGGTCTGTTTTTGATCCACTTTGACCATCTCTGTCTTAATGGTGCACTGGACTATTGACAATTAAAGTGATCACAGATAGAGTAGATTAATAGTTATTGTTTTCTATTTGTTGCCCTTGTTCTTTGTTCCTATTTTTGTCTTCTATAATTCTTTTTTTCCTTTTGTGGTTTTAACTGAGCATTTTATTTGACTCAATTTTCTTTCTGTGTGTCTCTCTCTTTTTGGGGGGTATGCCCTATATTTTCTTTCTTTTTTAGCTTTTTGAATTGGTTCCTCCTTGAGTTTGCAATACAACTAATTTATCACTAATTCATTTATTTTCAAACCATTCTCTGACATCCAATTTCTTCAGTTTTTGTTTGCCTAAAATGTCTTTATTTATCTCTCACTTAAAAATATTGTTGTCAGTACTGGGGATTGAATGCAGGAGTGCTTTACTATTGAGCTACACTATACCCCCAGCCATTTTTAAAAATTTGAGATAGGGCTATACTATATTATTCAGGCTGAACTTGAACTTGCAATCTTTCTGCCTCAGCCTCCAAAGTAGCTGGGATTATACATATGCATGTGCCACCATATCTAGCTGTATTTCACTTTTGAAGAATAAGTTTGTAGGATTTAGAATTCTAGATTGGTGATTGCTTTTTTCCCAGCACTTAATTTTATCCCCTTTTTCTTTCTTTTCTTTGTCACATAATTTTCTCAGGCTGCCCTTGAAATTATGATTCTTCTGCCTTAGTGTCCCTAGTTGCTGAGATTACTGGTGTGTACTACCATGTCTGGTTGTTTCTTGCATAATTTTAAAGAAAAAGTAAGATGTAATTTTGCTCTTCTACAGGTAGCGTTTTGTTGTTGTTGTTGTTTTTCTCTGCTTTTCAAGCTTTATTTTTGATTTTTTTTTTCACTTTGCACATGAGTGCCTTGGTGTAAAATTGTTTTGGAGGGCTGGTATTTATTCTACTTGTTGCCTCTGTGCTTCTTGGATCTGTGACTTGGCGTCTGACATTAGTTTGGAAATTCATAGGCATTATTGCTTCATATGTTCTTCCATTCCCTTCTCTCTTTTTTCTCTTCTGACTCTCTCATTATATGTGTGCTACATCTTTCATAGTTATCTCACAGTGTTTTGATGTTATGTTGTCATTTTTAAAAGTCTTTTCTTGCTTTTCAGTTTTGAAAATTATTTTTATAATTTAATTGATATATAAGAGCATAAAAATCATACAGAACAATGGGGTAACAGGTGGTGTTTCAATACGTGCTTACGTTGGGTGCTGTTACCATCAGATTTTCTGTTGACAAATCCTAAGGATCAGAGATTTCTTTCCTCAACAATATTCATCCTACTCTGTGGAGGCATTTTTCATTGATGCTACAGTAGTTTTGATCTTTAGCATTTCATTTTTTTTCTAGAATTTTATGCTTCTTACATTAATATCTGTGCTTATATCTGGTATTAGTCATGGAAATTCACAGGTATTATTGTATTGTATATTGTCTATTTTTCCCATTCAAGTTCTTAGCATATTAATTATAATTTTAAAAACTTGGGGCTGGGGTTGTGGCTCAGTGATACTGCACTCATCTGGCACGTGTAAGGCACTGGGTTCGATTCTCAGCACTACTTAAAAATAAATAAATAAATAAATAAAATAAAGGTATTGAATTGTCCATATATCTGTGCTTCATTAGTAGGATGAATATTGCTGAGGAAAGAAATCTCTGATCCTTAGGATTTGTCAGTAGAAAACCTGATGGTAATAGCACACAATGTAAACACATATTGAAACACCACATGTAACCCCATTGTTATGTATGGACAACTAAAAAACTTTTTTTCCTGACCTGATAATTCTAAAATTCTGGTTCTTATATTTGTTCAATCTCTTCAAAGTGTTAAAATCTATTTATTTATGCAGTTACTTTTTTTGTCTTTTAGTATTCCTTGTAATTTTTGTTAAAAGGTAGGGAGGATCTATTGGGTAAAAGCAACTCCCCTAAATAGGACTTGAGGAACATGGTAAATTATATGTGGGAAAAGCATTCTATAATCCTACTACTGGGCCTCATAATTTTGGTGAGCTGTATCCCTGGATTAGGAACCTGCCAGGGTTTCTTATTCCCCTCCCTACTCTCAGGTGGGTCAGGATGACTAGAGCTAGTGAAGTTGGGTATTTCCTTTCCCACCTTAGGTTTGATTCTGATAAAACCCTGCAGTTCAGGCTCTGGTAAAATGGTTTCTCCTGAGGGTGAGCCTTGTTAAGAATGGAGGCTCTGTCTTATTTCAAAATGTTTCCTTTTCTGCTTCCCTTGCTGGGAGAACAAGGGGATTTTTCTCTGATGTTCAGTCCTGGAGATACAACTCACAACAGTGTTTGGACATCCCTATGACTGGGTCCGTCAGATATCCTCATTAAGCCTCCATTACTATTTGGGTTCCTTCCCTAGCACTGGTTCTCTGAGAGACTTCTGCTCCAGCAAGTTGTGACTCTGTATTCTCCTGGCTGTCTTTTCAATTTGGGATGCTGTTGTTTGCTCTGTGCCCTAACGTCTTTGATGGAGCGAATAAGGGGTATTGATTCTTTCAGTTTTGTCCTTATTGTTCTGAGAGAATGCAGTGTCTAAGCTCCTTGCATGCTGGACTGGAAACTGGAAATCCATGTCTGCTTTTTTTTTTGGAGAGAAGATAGCTGAAACTTTCAAGCCTCTTTACACGGAAAGCAATTTTCTGAATGTTGCACAGTTAGAAATATCTGCCTTTGAGGGCTGACTCTGCTGCTTATTAATTCTAAAACTGAGGCTCTTAAACATGCTGCCTGACCCTCAGAAGGTTGTGGAAGACGAATCACCACACAGAGGTTCCATCCTGGCTGCCTGCTTCCATTTTCCACTTGCTTTCCCCTCAGTAGCCTTGAAGGTCACTTCCACTGAGCCTCCTTGCTCCTTAGCATTCCATATCATTCCAGTAATAATGTCTAAGATGTTTTGAATTCATTTGGTGTGAGAATTGTGCTGAAACACTATATTTGCATAATAATCTATGTTAACCATAAACATAATTCTGGAGTTTCCCCCTTTTACAAATGAGGAATTGGGGCCTGAAGAGATTAAGTGACTTAAAAAAGATCCCCAACTGAGACCCTGCAACTCCAGAGGTCTTCCTTTCTGTGTCACTGCCATTGCTTTTGGCCTTTATCCTGGCCCTTTTATACCTGTGGGTAATAAACTGCCTTTTTGTACTTTCCAAGGTTGGAATGTGAAGTAGCTACCTCTGTAAACATTTCCTCCTTTGTAAACATGAGCCTAGAATTATTACATCTTTTCTTCCCAGCTTTATGCCTACGGATAGATTTTTAAACATTTTATTTTTTTCCTAACTCTGTTACTGTTTGTACTGAGCATTAAACTAAGTGTCTCTCTTTTTTTAACCCTCCTGTTTTCTTCATTATTCAATCCTTTTGCCCTTTCTATTTTCCTCTTTCTTAAAATAACTTGCAAGGCATTTTTAAGAATTAAACATCTATATATTATGAAAATATTTTTTAGTCAGTGACAGTCATTTTGAGACCATTAATGCAAACCAGGGACATAATTAGGAAGTTATCTCATGCACCAAACATAATCAATTCAGCAAAAGTTAAGGAATAAGTTGTTGCCAACCGTGGGTGATTATTACTGTAACCACATACTCTTTCACTAGTTGAAATGCCTCACATGCATGAAGAACTTGGACAAATGAAGGTCAAAATCTAGAGCTAAACCTAAAAAGTTCAGTAGTTTAGTTCAATAAGCTCAAAAATGGAAAAAAATACATTAGAAAGTCTATGAATTGCTGCTACTTATGTGCCTGGTCTTTTTATCTGTGGCCCATATGACAGCACAGTCTCATTCAGCTGAACTGCTTTGATTCTGGCTAAGAACCATGAGTACAAAAACACTTGAATATGTGGGAAATTGTTGAGTTCAAGTGTGGGGCAAGCAATTGGTATGAAAATAAGGGAAAGTTTAAAAGTTCATGTTGTAAACCAATTTTCCCTTTCCTATTAAAAACTAGTGGGATAGAAAACTGTTTTCAAAGAAACCTCTTTGAAATCACAGCTAGAGATTGCAAACATACTGTTTAGCTGGTAGGTTCACTTTGTCTTCTTTCTATGGCTGAATATAGACTTCTGTTGGATTAAGGATAAAAATACATTGTAAAGTGCTACACAGTATGAACCTGATGATTAATGTTTTTTTTGTGCACATGGATTCTGAAGAATCTTTTAAGAAAAGTAAATATAGATGAAACATAAAGGATTTCTCACTTCTTCCCTTCTCTACACTCTTACAATAATAATATAGATGTTGAGGGTAAAAAATTAAAGTAGAATCATATATATATATATATATATATATATATATACACACACACATACAAAAATGTATAAATTATATATGATTATTTATATATTATTTAGACATATTGTCAAATTACTCAATAATGACTTTGACAAGTCTTAGATTTACTGTCCTAGACAGCCCTGGGTATATATCTATACCATGGAGAAAAACATTGTGGTTTAGGTGTCCTCCAAAAGCTCATGTGAAATAATGTCAGAATTTTCATATGTGAAGTGATTAGAGTATCAGTGGATTAATTCACTGAATTAATTGAATTAACTGAGAGGCAAATATAGGCAGGTAGGGTGTGACTGGAGGAGGTAGGTCACTGGGGCCAGGGGACATGGCTTTGGGACTTGTATTTTGGCATCTCAGAGTTTTTTTGTTCGTTTGTTTTGTTTTTCTTGGCTTTGATTCTGTTTTCCCCCATCTTCACTTTTCCTGAAGGCTTTATTTCACCTGAAATTTTGATAAAGAGACTACATTTTATCCAAATTAGTAATCAAAAATTTAAATAGGACAGGGATAATTCTATGGTCCTGAATATGTTATTATAAAAGATTAAACCAAATGCTGAGATTTGTGTATTTTAATAATCCTTTTGTTAGTGATAAAAATCACAGAATGAGTGTGTATGTGTGTTTGTGTCTTGGGATTGAACCCAGGGCCTCACACATTAATCATGCTCTTGCTCTACCACTGAACTACATCCCAGCCCTAAATCATGGAATTTTACCCGATCCCTCACAGTCTTTCACACCTAAGAGAGCTGATCATAAAGGATGTTCAGTAATTTTCCCCAAATTGTTATCTAAATTATAAAAGTTCAAAATCAGACTGAGTTCTCTTTTAAAAAATATTTTAATAGATATTGTTGAGTTATAATAATATGTATTTATAGAGTGGGAATGGGTAACACTATATGTGTTTAGTAGAATGAGTCAATCAAGAACATGGATGTATCTAACTCCCAAATAGTTTTAATTTATGCCTCCTGTCTAATTGAAATAGTATACCCTTTCACAACCATTCCTGGGATTGGTGACTTTTAATGAAATACTTATTTCTCTCACATTAATCAAATTCCTCTTAAATTCAAAGACTTTTTACATACATCATATAAATTATTATTTTACACTAATGAAAAAAGATTAAGATTACATGTATCTCCAAGCAAATTTGACTCTACACTTTTTAGCACTTATTTTTTACACAAATCTTACTATGAATGCATCCTAGGGAAAATATTGCATTAACATCATCTATACACCAAGATTATAGCCAAGAGGTGAATATTGCACTGGCATAATAAAAGTGACAGTGAATATTAGGAATGAATTTAGAGTTATGTAATTGTAAAGTTTCTGTTTGTACTAAAGGTTAATGTTGATTTTAAAGTGCAAATTATATTTGAAGCTGTTCATTGCTAAACAAAATAGATAAACAAATATTCACTCATGGATAACGTTCAAACTCTAATGTAACACATAAAATATATTTGAAAATACATAAGTGTAATATACTGTTATTAATATATTAAAGTAAATGTCTTTCTTCTAATTGGTAACAAATTAGAATTTAGATTTAAGAATGTTTTGCTGTCATTTAATCATGGAAGAACTATAGCAGAGACTCTGAAAGTCATCTTGGGGTTTGAATCTCAGATGTGCCATATAATAGATGTGGCAGTTAAATCACATGTAAAGCAAGGTATGCACAACCTGCCTCGTTAGGTTGTAAAAAATAACTGAGGAGTTGGAAGATGGTGGGTTCAAGGCTGCTGCCCTATAAGACTGAATCAAAACAAGTGTGCAGCTGCATATTGAGGTGGGTGGGTTGGAGGAAAGCACTGGAGTGCAACTATAGAGTTGATGACCAAGTGAAACTACGAAATATTGGCTTTCAGAGTAACAAGAAAAATAAAAGGCACCAATACTAAGCACTAGGGGCTCTGCAGGGGAAAGGAAATGACCCTTAGGCAGGTTCAAAGAGAGAGAGAGAGTCCTGGTGATCTCCAGGAATGCAGAGTCTACCACCACATAGACAAGCCCTCGGAGCAGATGGCAGGCTTGAGATCTGCATAGGGAGTTGGCATGGGAGAAGCGAGGTACACTGCACTTCTCAGCACATTCATATGGTGCCAACAGGGGCTGCTGTCTTAAAGAGTCAGAGCTTACTGTTTGTTTTTATATCTTGAAGACCCAATGGCTTTTTCTCTTCACTGGCTCAGCAGGTGCCCATCCTGAGAGTCAGTTTGAGTCCAAGGAATGCCATGAATCAGAGGAGAACTCTAGGCAACCGGAAGTGTGGTCTATGAAGCAGAGTGAAGTGGAAAGTGCTTCCATTTAAAATTGGTGTTTTGATGTGTGTGAGGAGGAGCGAGACCCTCTGTGTGTGGATTTGGGAAGGGGCTGGGCCCCTAAGTGCCATGGCTACAACTGGCCTATAGTTGGTTCCTGCCACTCCCTACCCCAGTGCAGCGGCTTGGTTGTTTTCTCACCCTCAGAGGCATTCAAAGAATTCACTGCCACAGCTTGGACACTTGCCATAACCTGAGCATACTGACTGAGGATCTTGGGACCAAGGGTTCAAACCCCACCTGTCCACAGGATGGGAGGGTGAGAGGGGCTAGTAGGCAGTGTCTGTTGTCACTATGATCCCACACCTCATAGCAGCCTTGGCAGTGAAGTTAGTCTTGCCCTTGACAACTTTGCCTTAGTCTGCACTGGTGGGCAAGGAGAGGTGGAGCTCAGTCTATAGACTGCCCTGACTGGGTTAGCGTGTTAGGTTGGAGCTCTGAACACACTGGACTAGATGGGACCCACAACCCCTTCCTCACCATGCCTGGTGATTCCAAAATTAGAGCTCTCTGTAAGAAGTGCCTCCATTTTAAAGACCTTGGCAAGGAGGAAACACTGACCTTTCATTTTGTTCTGTTTTGGCTCTTATTTTTTCCCCCTGTATTGATTTGGTTTGTTTTCCTTGTTTTTTTTTTCATATTTTTATATAATTTAATGTACTTTTATTTTTTATTTTTCTCACAATTTTCATTTGTTTTTCTTTTTTCCCTTTCTCTCTTTTCATTTCCATTTCTTTCTTTCCTTTGCTCCTTTTTAAAAATCTTAGTTTTATTTTCATAACCACCTAAATTTTTAGCCTATTTATAATTATTACTTCCCCTTTCTCTGTGGTTGGTGGTGTTGTAGATGTTATTTTAAATAGGTTTTTAATCATATGTCTGTATTTTCTTTGCTTTTCTGTTACTGGTGGTTGTTTTCTCCTTTCAAAGTTGTGCTGAGATTGATCCAAGAACTCCAAATATGTTGAGTGAATGCTTTGACGCTGAGTTATATCCCAGTCTAGAAAAAAGAAATTGTTCCTTAGTCTATTTTAGACAAAGTTCTGCTTAAACTTTGGCAAATATTTCAACTTAAAGCATAGGGGAAAAGGAGTCTTCAGCTGATGACACAGGCTTAAGTAGGCACAGATGTGGTGTTCTGAAAACCCACTACTGGACAAAGAGAAATTACCCAACTGCTATGGTCAACCTACTCACAAGGGGTCCTAGCATTGGTTGCCTCATGCCTTCTCAGATTGCAGAGCTCACAAATCTGGTATAGTAACCATAGGGAATTTATCTCATATACTCTGCTGTCTATGTCATTTCTGTCTGAACTAGCAGAGGACACAGAGTCAAGAAGCCACAAAGATGTTACAATAGGAAGTCCATTTGTAATTAAAGCCCACACTACACAACAAACCAATATTCTATGGCACACCTTCAGGAGATGTCTGCTCACCAGGAAGACCCTCATAAAATAGTGGAAGAGATATCCATCCCAACAGATGTGCAAACTTCAGCATAGCAAGACAAGAAACATGAAGAAACAAGCAATGTGATTCCTCCAAAAGTTCATGAATCCCACTAACTGAATCTGTAGATATTAACATGGATGAAATGTCAGTAAGGAATTTGAGAAATTGTTAAAAATGAAAATGAGTTCAAAGAAGATACAAATAAATGGCTGAGTGAATTAAGAAAGTCATTGCAAGATATGAAAGACCAATTTAATAAAGATAGATTCTGAAAAAGCATCAAACAGAATCTTAGAAATGAAAAACTCAATAAATCAAGTAAAATACTCACTTGAAAGCCTTTCCAATAAAATAGATCAAGCAGAAGAAAATACCAGGGCTTGACGATAAGGTAGATAAAACAGCATGCTCTAAAGGTAATAAAGAAAAAAAGAAAAAGAAAAGAAACTATGAACAGAACATACAAAAATTTCTGAGACACCATTTAGATGGAGTAGAGCTATAGGCTAATGGCAAAGAAAACTTGTTCAGTGACATAATGGCAGAAAGTTTCCCAAATCTTGGGAATGATATGGACCTCAAGGTGCTAGGGCATCTTGAATCCCAAATAGACAACCAGAAAAGAGCCTCTTGACAACATATCCTAGTTAAACTTCCAAAAAATAAAGAATAAAGAAAGAATATTAAAAGATGTAAGAGTCTGTAATCCCAGCTAAAAGGGAGGATAAAGTATGAGGATCACAAGTTTGAGGCCAGACTACTGAGAAACTTAGCAAGATCTTGTTTCAAAATAAGAATAAAAAAGGTTAATCATGTAGTTCAGTAGTAGAGTGCTCCAGTAAAGGAGAAAAAAACAAGCTTTAAGAAAGAAGAAAATCAAACTAACAACAGATTTCTCAGCATGAACTCAAAAAGCCAGGATGGCAAGAACTGATGTATTTCAACTCATGAAAAAAAATATCTGCCAACCTAGATTACTATAGCCAGTGAAATTGTCTTTCAGAATTAAAAAGAAAGTAAGGATTTTCCAAGATAAGCATAAACAAAGAATTCATGACCACTAATCCAGTATTGTAGCAGATGCTCAGAAGAATTCTACCCACAGATGAAGAAGCAAGATAAAGAGAGTCACAAGAGCACAGGAAAGAAAACATCACACCAGGTTAGTAGGCAGACAAATGAGAAGTAGAAAAAAGTTGAACATAATTATTTTAGTAAACCATCAAACCTCCTGAATAACTTAGGAAACTACTGCATTACTCTGATAACTCAGGAAATAATAGGAAGAAATGACATATGTGATTACATCAAATAAAAAAGCTTCTGTTTAGCAAAGGGAACAATCAACAGGGTCCTTCTACACAGGTAAGAATGTCAGCATACAGAATGGAAGAAAATCTGTGCCAATTATTCATCTGCAGAGGATTAATATCCAGATTATATAAATAACTTTAAAAAATTAGCAAAAAATCCAAGTAGTTCAATTAATAAAAGGGCAAGGGAGCTGAATAAGACACTTGTCAAAAGAAGTACAAATGGCCAATAAATATATGAAAAAAGTGGTCAATATCTTTAGCTATCAGTAAGATGTAAAAAAAACTACATTGAAATTTCATATTTTACCATAGTCAGAATAATTATTCTCAAGAAAACAAAATAACAAATTCTGGTGAAGATGCATGGGAAGGGCATTCCTTATACCCTATTGGTCGGAATGTAAGTTAGTAGAGCCACTATGGAAAACAGGATGGAAGTTCCTCAAAAAAAAAAAAAAAAACAAAAATGGATCTCCCATATGGTCAGTCTATACTACTTCTGGATATATATATCTGAAGGAATCAAAGTGAGCTTATTATAGAGAAATATATTTATTCAAAAACGTCTATGGAATCAGCCTAAGTTCTGGTACATGGATAAATGGATAAAGAAAATGTGATATATAGAGATGATAGAGTATTATTTGGTCATAAGAACAAAATCATGCCATTTTCAGGACAATGATGGAACTAGAGATCATGTCAAGCAAAATAAGACAGACTTAGAAAGAAAAGCATTCCATGTTTTCTCTCATAGGTGGAATCTAGAAAGAAAAAAAAAACACATAAAAGTAGGAGGGAGACTTTAGGAGACCAAGGGCAAGGGGAAAAGAGGACAATAGGAAAGGTATATAAAAGTGTATTAATGGGGCATTTAAGTATATTAATGGGACAATATAAAAGTATATTAATGCATATATGAAATTGTCACAATAAAACCCATTATTTTGCACAATTAATGCATAACAATTATAGCAAAAAGCAAATAACTCTGTGATATTTTTTTTTAATTTTTTATTGTTGGCTGTTCAAAACATTACATAGTTCTTGATATATCATATTTCACACTTTGATTCAAGTGGGTTATGAGCTCCCATTTTTACCCCATATACAGATTGCAGAATCACATCAGTTACACATCCATTGATTTACATATTGCCATACTAGTGTCTGTTGTGTTCTGCTGCCTTTCCTATCCTCTACTATCCCCCCTCCCCTCCCCTCCCCTCCCCTCTTCTCTCTCTGCCCATTCTACTGACATTCATTTGTCCCCCTTGTATTATTTTTCCCTTTCCCCTCACTTCCTCTTGTATGTACTTTTGTATAACTCTGAGGGTCTCCTTCCATTTCCATGCAATTTCCCTTCTCTCTCCCTTTCCCTCCCACCTCTCATCCCTGTTTAATGTTAATCTTCTTCTCCTGCTCTTCGACCCTACTCTGTTCTTAGTTACTCTCCTTATATCAAAGAAGACATTTGGCATTTGTTTTTTAGGGATTGGCTAGCTTCACTTAGCATAATCTGCTCTAATGCCATCCATTTCCCTGTAAATTCTATGATTTTGTCATTTTTTAATGCAGAGTAATACTCCATTGTGTATAAATGCCACATTTTTTTTATCCATTCGTCTATTGAAGGGCATCTAGGTTGGTTCCACAGTCTTGCTATTGTGAATTGTGCTGCTATGAACATCGATGTAGCAGTGTCCCTGTAGCATGCTCTTTTTAGGTCTTTAGGGAATAGACC
>NW_025999982.1:26832465-26855999 GCF_001458135.2 Marmota marmota marmota
GCGGGCCACTGGGCCTTTTCTGTTGGTGGTCACAGTTCCGCCTACCTGGCAGGCGCGGGGGGTGGGGGGCAGCTCTGCCCCTCAGCAGGCCGCTGGGCCTGCTCTCTCTGTGATATTTTTAAAGTGTAAAAAACCACCCATTGATTATGGTATTCAATTAAAAAGAGACATATTTTTTTGCATGCTCAAATGAGAAAGAATGGGACAAGTCCTTTGTGTGAAATCTGTTCTCATTCCGGATGGAGCTAATTTCAATATAAAATTTACTATGGTAATCATCTGTAGATGCATCAGATAGAATTTTAGTATAATGTATACTGTATTTTAAACTGTTATAAAGTCTATCTTCTTTTATATATCAACTAGTCACTGTGAAGACTAATTCTTATTGTGTTGCTTAACACGACTATAAAAATTACTAATATTAGTTTACATAAGGGGTTGGGAAGCAGATTAAATCCATCTACTTGCTGTTTTTGTAAGTAAAATTGTATTGGAGTCTTGCCCATGTATTTACATATTGTCTATTGCTACTTTCACTATACAATGGCAGAGGTATAGTTGTAGCAGAGCCTTTGCGGCCTATAAAACATAAAATATTTACTATCTGTCCCTTTACAGAAAATATTTAGCAACCCCTGTTCTATTTGATTTAAACCAGTAAGACTGTGAGAAGAACTAAATGCTTTGAAAATTTCTCTAGAAGATAAACCTGAGCTAGGTTTGAAAAAAATATTGATATAATTTGCAAAATTATGGACTTTATGAGAAGGGAGTTTATGATTATGAAAATATTCCATAGCATATTTCCCGTGACTTCTATTATTTGTTATTTGTTACATTCTTTCTTTAAAAATCATTTCTAATGTGTATTGCTTCATTTATTAGCTTCATTCTCCATAACACCTTTCTAAAACTCAAAAATACACCACCTGTGGGAGTGATGTTGATAAGATGACAGAATAGGAGATAGCAGCCTTCATATATGCACAAAAACAACAGATAGCTCTTCATGAACAAAAATAACCCTGGTAAGAATCTAGAGTCCAATTAAGAATGTACAATTACACAGTGGAGAAGAAAACCAAAGAATAACTCCAAAGAAAGAATTTCTGGGGATATTGACATACTGCATTACTCTGATAACTCAGAAAATAATAGCAATAAATGACAAATCTGATTACATTAAAAAAAAAGATTCTGCTTAGCAAAGGAAATAATCAACAGGGTCCTCCTACACAGGTAGGAATGTCAGCATACAGAATGGAAGAAAATCTGTGGTGATGATGAATAAAGAAGGATGGGGCATATCTGTGTCAGCCATATAGTGGTCGAAAACATGGTTCCTAGAGGCCTGCACTGTAGAGGTGTTTGGAAACTTCTTCCATTGAAATAATCAACATCCAACACTGCTACAAACCCCCTGTAGAGAGATTCTGTTGCACACCTTTTCTCTGAAGATTGTTCTTCTCTGGGACCAAATCCCTGCTTCCTCACAACCCTACCCATGCCCCTGACCCTGGAGTTGTGACTCTACCATGTGTGCCCTGCCCATGCCTTGGATATTGAATGTACTATCACAGTGAGGTAGCACAAGTCCTAGACCCCAATCCACTGTTGCTCCATGCACTTCCATACTCCATGCCTCAGGACCTGTCTCCATAGACATTGGAACCATTAACTGTGGTTATTTATACATGACCATGCCCCAGATTCTGACTCCCCATCTGCTCCACTTGGCCTTACACATCATTATCAATACTGCAGTGAGTCCATAAGTACATGCACTCCAGAACCCAGCTCTGTGGCCGTTACACAGGTTCCACATATCAGAAGTGGAACCACTTCTATTGTGAGTACACCCATAAGCCAGAGCTGGTGCCAAGAGGGAGTTCTATGGCCATGATATTTCTAGTGGAAGAGAAAAAAATCAGGAGATTCCTATCATCCTTCTCCACTAAATACTCCAACTCTTGTCACTGATACTGTGGATAACCCACAACCTTGGCCACTGAAGCCTACTACAATCTTCACCAAAGTTTATTTCAGTGATGAAGGGGCATAGAGAATGTATTGCTCCATGCTCATCAGAATCAGAATCACCTCACCCCTCCCAGCAAATGCCGTTGCACATCCACAGGTTAAGATCTTACCCACTAAAACCAGTTCATAAAGTTTGGGAGAGGAGTGCTCTATTAAATGCACAGACATCAACTTGAAGCAACAAAATACATGAAAAATCAAGGAAACATGACACCATCAAAAGAATGCAATAGTCCAGTAGTAGATTCCAAAGAGATGGAGATCCACAAATTGGCTGACAAAGAATTCTAACATTGTTTTAAAGCTAAGTGAGCTACAAGGAAACATAGATAGCTAACTCAACAAAATCAGAAAATCAATACATGTGCAAAAGAAGTTCAAAAAAGAGATAGAAATCTCTCTCTCTCTCTCTCTCTCTCTCTCTCTCTCTCTCACACACACACACACACACACACACACACACAGAACCAAGCAGAAATCCTGGAACTGTAGAATGAATGAATGAAATTATAAATGAAATAACATCAACAGTAGGTATGATTAAGCAGAAAAAAAAAAATCTGTTAGTTGGAAGCCAGTTCATTTGAAGATGCCCATTCAGAGAAGAAAAAAGAAGAGTGAAAAGGAATTCAGAAAGTAGAAAGTTCATGTTTATTTTGGCATTGTGGATGGTTTGAGAGAGAATTCTCTTTTTTTTTAGATTTGATAATTTGATTATATCTTTATTAAATCTTCTTTGAATTAAACCTGAGGAGATCTGTTTCGTGTACCTGGATACCCATACTTCTCCCCAAATTTGAGGATTTTCAGTCATTACTTCTTTAAATCTCTCTTGTCTTTCTGAGAACATGAAGGAAAAAAAATGTTCCTAACATTCAAGGAAACTCCCATGTGGGTATCAGTGAATTTCTTACTAGCAAATTTGTAGACCTGGAGAAAGTGGAAGATACATTCTAAGCCAAAGGAAAAAACTGCCATCCAGGATTATTTGAACTGGAAAATGCTGTCCATCAGAAATGAAGAAGAAATTCAAGATGTTTCTAGGCAAAGTTGAGGGAGTTCATCATCTCTAGAACAGCCTTGCATGACATACTCAAGGGATTCTTCAATGAAAGAAAGTCTTCAATGAAAGACTACTAATTAATAACATGAAAACATAAATGTGTATGAGTCACTGGTAAAAGAAAGATTACAGTCAAATTTGGAATATTCTAATGACATAAAATGGTGTGTAGTTCACTTGAGTGTAAACATTAAAAGACAAAGATATTAAAAACCAACTCTAGCTGCAACAATATGTTAATGAATATAAAATTTTAAAATATGCAATTTGTTTTATCAGAAGCATAAAATATGGGGGGGGGGGAATTAAGTGTGGAATTAATGGATGCAATCAATGTTACCTTGTCATCAGCTTAAAATAGATTGCTATAATAAAATGTTTTATGTAAACTTCATAGTCAAAGCAAAAAACCTATATTTAATAGCAAAAAAAGAGAGAGAGAGAAAAATCAATGTATAGCACTACAGCAAGTCATCAAATTACAAAGGACAATTTTGAGAGGGGAAGAAAGAAAGAAAGGTTAGAAAATATTAATGATATGGCAATTGGAAGTCCTCCCCCCCAGTTCTTGCACAGGATAAATAAATAAATGAATAGATAAATAGTAAACAAAATGTAAAAACATACTATGCAATTGCAGAAAATATTTGTGTAACATATATCTAACAAGAAATTAATATTCAAAATATATTAAGAACTCATACAACTCAATAGAAAAAAAATCAATTTGATTTGAAAATGGGCAAAGAAACTGAAGACATTTTTCCAAAGAAGACATATAAATGGCCAATAGGTCTATTAAAAGGGACTCGAATGTCACTAATTGTCATGGAAATGCAAATGAGAATCACAATTAGATATCACCTCACACATGTTAGAATAGCTACAAAAATAATTCAGGCATTGAAGAGAATGTGGAGAAAGGAAAGCCTTAAGCCATTCTTATGGAAATGTGAATATGTATAACCACTGTGGAAAACAGCATAGCCCTTCCTCAATAATTTAAATTAGAACTATCATATGATCCAAAAATCACACTTCTGGATGCATTTCCAAAAGAAATAAAATTTGTATAACTAAGAGATATTTTCATTCCTATATTGATTGCAGTGTTATTTACAGAAGCTAAGATAAGGATACAGTTCAAATATCCATTAAGGATATACAAAGAAAATCTAAGATCTCTATTTATTTATCTATATCTATCCATCAATCTATCTTCTATCATCTATCTATCATTTATTTAATAGCATTGTTTATTTATTTTAAATGGAAGGAAATTCTTCCATTTAGAACAAAATCGGTGAACTTGGCAGACATAACATTAAGTGTAATAAGCCACACATTGGGGGCTGGGGGAAGCATATGACAACATTTTCATGTGGAATGTATAAAAAACAAAAAACACAGAAATAGATCGAGGGCACTGGATAGCAAAGAGCAGAGTTGTATCCAAAGGCACAGAATAATTATCCCAGAAAGTTTTATCTGCATCTTATTTCCATAACAGTTTTACAACCTTTCTTTTTGGGCAATTACAAAATTAATCCTTTACAAAACTGTTAACAGTAACAAAATCCTCACTAGTGCTTTAACATTTTAGGCCTAAACAAAGTTACCATTATTAAAATGTTTCTTCAGTCATTTTTTTAAAAGAATTCTTAGATCTTAGATAAAGCAGATAACTAAAACAATGATTATAAAAACTTCACTAATAATGGCTTACCCAAACTACTTTTTGAGATATATCTCTAGATAAATTTTAATGAAATCAAATAAAAATGTCAAGAAGAAAAACATTAAATAGATAAAACTTCCTTAGACTTGCTGTATGATTATCATTTAAAAAATTACTTTCTGATAGGTTTCTTTAAGTCTCTGAATGTAAAATAGCATTTATTTTCAATTATAGAAAGTGAAATGAAATTCAGGAAAATATCTACCAATGGTACTAAGGTATCAATTGTTAGATGATATTATTTGAGAGGTTCTATTGTTGGCAATTTTTAATTACTACTATATGTAGTTATCTAAGTCTGCGAATGATATTTTTGTTGTTGTTGTTGTTGCTGTATGACAAATTACCACAGACTTAGAAACTTAAAATAGCACATGCTTCTTATTTAGTGGTTTCCATTATCTAGGCTTATTATAAGCTCAGAATTTCACTGGATGTATTAAGTATTAGCTTGGAATATGATATCATCTGAGGGTCCTCTTTCAAGATTGCTGGTTTTTACTTTTTTTAATATATATGTGTGTTTGTCTTATGTACTCTACTGCCTTTCCTCTTACTTGTCTACCTCCCAAATTACTACCTCTCTATTCTTCTGCTACTAACCTTTTTCTTCAGATTTATCTGTCACACTTCCTCAGATATAATAACTCTATATCCTCATCTTATACCTCCTCAGCATATCTTCCTACACCTCACCCCGGGTTCTTTGTTCACCATCAGAAACTGTAAACAAACCTACTGATTATATTGTAGATAATAATTGAATTCATCATTTCTATACATTGTGACCAAACTGTAAGTGTCTTAATAACAGCTATCTGTTTGTAGGTGGTATTTTGTTTATATTGGGATCTATTAACATTATCCTTCCCTTCAAAGGCGAGGTATTGGAACCTTACAGGTGAACTACAAGCCTATGGGGTAAAAACGGTGATTTCTTGGGTCCATAGAGCTAGAAAGGATGACATGAGAGCAACATGAAAACCCAAGGGAAGAAAGTGGCCCAAACAAAACAAGATACTACATTATTAAAATTCATGACCAGCACAGCAGATGAAATGACAGAAATGGAATTCATAATTAAAGGAATACATAATTAAAATGTTCTGTGAATTAAAGGATGAAATAAGAGCAAATACAGGTAGCAGAAGACCATTTCAACAAAGAGCTACATAAGCAAATATAGGAAGCAAAAGATTACTTCAAAAGGGAGATAGAGGTTCTAAAGAAAAACCAAACAGAAATCCTTGAGATGAAAGAAAGAATAAACCAAATTAAAAGCTCAATTGAAAGCATCACTAACAAAGTAGACTACTTGGAAGACAGGACATCAGTCAATGAAGATAAAATATATAATTTTGAAAAGAAGTAGTTCACACAGTGAAAATGGTAAGAAACCATGAGCAGAACCTTCAAGAAATATGGGATAGCCTAAAAAGACCCAAACTTAAGAGTTATTGAGATAAAGGAAGGCAGAGAGTTCCAAACCAAAGGAATGAGCAATTTATTCAATGAAATAATATCAGAAAATTTTCCAAACATGAAGAATGAATTGGAAAACCAAATTCAACAGGCTTACAGGACACCAAGTGCACAAAATCACAACAGATCCACACCAAGGCACATTATAATGAAAATGCCTAACATATAGAATAAGGAGAGAATATTAAAAGCCATGAGAGAAAGGAATCAGATTACATATAGGGGGAAACCAGTTAGGTTTTGTGCAGCTTTTTCAACCCAGACTCTGAAAGCCAGAAGATTCTGGAACAACATATATCAAATTATGAAAGAAAATTGATGCCAACCAAGAATTTTGTACCTAGCAAAATTAAGCTTTAGATTTGATGATGAAATAAAAACCTTCCATGATAAACAAAAGTTAAAAGCATTTACAGCTAGAAAACCTTCACTACAGAACATCCTTGGCAAAATATCCTATGAAGAGGAAATAAAAAACAACAATGAAAATCAGCAAAGGGAGGTATTAAACTAAAGAAAAAGCTAATCAAAGAAAAACCAAGTCAAGTTAAATACCAAAAATAAACAAAAATGTCTGGGAATACAAATCATGTCTCAATAATAACCCTGAATGTTAATGGCTTAAACTCACCAATCAAAAGATAGGCTAGCTGATTGGATCAGAAAAAAATAAAAAAATAAAAAGAGACCCAACAGTATGCTACCTCCAAGAGAGTCATCTCATAGGTAAAGACATATATAGACTAAAGGTGAAAGGTTAGGAAAACTCACATGACTCACATGGACTGCAGAAGCAAGTAGGGGTTTCCATCCTTGTATCAAATAAAGTAGACTTTAAGCTACAGTTAATCAAAAGGGACAAAGAAGGACATTTCATACTGCTCAAGGGAACCATACACCAATAAGACATAACAATTACAAATATATGTGCACCAAACAGTGGAGCATCTATGTTCATCAAACAAACTCTTCTCAAGTTCAAGAGACAAATTGACCACAACACAATAATTCTGGGTGACTTTAATACAACTCTTTCACCAATGGATAGATCATCTAAACAAAAGCTGAACAAAGAAACCATAATACAATCAGTAACTTAGACTTAACTGACATATATAGAATATTTCATCCTTCAACAAGTGAATACACTTTCTTCTCAGCAGCGTATGGATCCTTCTCTAAAATAGACTGTATATTATACCACGAAGCAACTGTTAACAAATACAAAAAAGTAGAGATACTACCCCGCATTCTATCAGATCACAATGGAATAAAATTAGAAATCAATGATAAAATGAAAAATAAAATCTATTACAACACCTGGAGACTAAATAATATGCTACTGAATGAATAATGGGTGGCAAAAGACACTATGGAGGAGATTAAAAAATTCTTAGTGGTAAATGAGAAAACTGATACAGCATATCAAAATCTCTGGGACACTATGAAGGCAATACTAAGAGGAAAGTTCATTGCATGGAGTTCATTCCTTAAAAGAAGAAAAAGTCAACAAATAAATGACCTGACAATACATCTGAAAGCCCTAGAAAAACAAGAACAAATCAACACTAAAAGCAGTAGAAGACAGGAAATAATTAAAATCAGAGTTGAAATTAATGAAATTGAAACAAAAGAAACAATTCAAAAAAATGGACAAGACAAAAAATTGGTTCTTCAGAAAAAATAAATAAAACTGATAAACTCTTTGCCATGCTAACAAGGAGAAGGACAGAGAAAACTCAAATTACTATCATGCATGATAAAAAAGGAAATATTAAAACAGAAACTACAGAAATACAGAAGATAATTAGAAATTATTTTGAAAACTTGTACTCTAATAAAATAGAGAATATTGAAGGCATCAACAAATTTCTAGAGGCATATGAGTTGCCCAAATTGAATCAGGATGATATACCCAATTTAAATAGATCAATTTCAAGCAAGGAAATAGAAGACAGCATCAGAATCCTACCAACCAGGAAAAGCCCAGGACCAGATGGATAAACAGCTGAGTTCTACAAAACCTATAAAGAAGAACTAATACCTATACTCTACAAATTATTTCATGAAATAGAAAAAGAGGAGCACTCCCAAAATCATTCTATGAGGCCAATATTACTCTAATTCCAAAGCCAGACAAAGACACATCAAAGAAAGAAAACTTCAGACCAATATCTCTAATGAACATAGATGCAAAAATTCTCAATAAAATTCTGGCAAATCGAATACAAAAACATATCAAAAGATAGTGCACCAAGATCAAGTGGGGTTCATCCCAGCGATGCAAGGTTGGTTCAACATATGGAAATCAATAAATGTAATTCATCACATCAATTGACTTAAAGATAAGAATCATATGATCATCTCAATTGATGCAGGAAAAAGCATTTGACAAAATACAAGACCCGTACATGTTCAAAACAATTGAAAAACTAGGGATAACAAGAAGGTATTTCTGCTGAGAGCAAAGCCAAGTCAGAATGACGCATGGCATTTTTGCTAGAGTGGTTGAGAGGTGACCCAGCAAGCCATTGAGATGATGATGGTTATGTTAAGCTGTGTATTCAATTTTATATTAGACCCCTGCTGTTGTGGGAGAGAAGTTTTGTTTTCCTGATGGCTGTCTAATAGAGATGGGTGGCTCTTAGTTTCTATAGGCCAGTTCCTTTTCATCTGGACCCCATAGAAAGCTCACAATACTGCTATTTGCCTTCCTCTGGGCTAGGAAAGCATCCTTCTAACTTCTCCGTCTAGTCAGTTTTGACTCAATCCAATAAAACTTAACATATTGTGGTGGTAACAATGCCACGGCCTTTTCCTTTATAACATTACCTAATTAAGGGATGACTATCTTATTATATTTGGAAGTCTATGCATATTCAAGGAGAGGCAATTATATAGGGCACCCACCAGGTTCAGGAATCATGGGGACATTACAGTTCTCCCTACAAAAGTGATATACAAACTTCCATTTTACAGATTAGGAAATTAGGATTTAGGAAGACTTAGCAATTTTACTTAAATTCATAAGGCTAATATATGGCAGAGTTAAGAAATGTCTAATTAAAAGACAAGACACAAAACAATGAGTTTTAACATCCTCTTGAGGTCTAATGTTACAAATTAACTTTAATACAGTTAGTCTGCTTTCCTAGTTTCTATTCACATGTCTATACAAGACTTACATTTTTATCTCTAATCTTGATTCTTTGCTTGAATGACAGTTTCTTATACCTTAGCATCTCTTGTAGTTTTCTAGTTTTATGATCCATTTAAAATTCAACTCACTCAAAACCAATTTCAAGATATTCCTGAAGTCCAAATTTCTATTAGGTAAATCACGAATTTTCTTGCCTGAATCATCTTTTTGTACATCTCTCTACTTTGCTGTACTGTGGACTAATTGAGAGCTAATATCCTGGTACCCATCACAGAGCACAGTTGTGAACAGGGTTCAGTCAATACTTGTTTTAGTTTGGTACCCAAATCTAGTCAGTAACCAATACTTTCAGTTCTTAATTTGAAATATGTCTGATATCCATCTGCTTTGTTTTGTTCCCATTAGCATTACATTTGATAATGCCACTGTGCAATTTGCTCTTATTTTGATAAGTATTTGCTTTTTAGTAATTTAATAAAATAAATATATTAGTTGATGGCCAAACACTATAAACATGTACTGCTTTTACCTTGCCTGAAGTAGTATTTCAAGTACATTTAATTAACTTGTGGAAATAGAATCCAGTGATGAAAAAATTAGTAAATAAAAATGAATCATGGAAATGTTGCCAACAATCTGAGGTTAGAAAATATATTTTAGGTGTTAAGTTATTATTAATTGTATACAATCTACTTTTATAATAAAAGCATTGTTTTCCTAGAAAATACTATCTTGTTTATTGCTTATGGATATGAGCTAATAAAGTAACTACTTAGATATGCTTTTTAAACACTACATTTCTAAGAAATTTATATTTGAGGATTTTCTAAGTTTAATGTTAGCTTATGTGAATAAATATACATAATTTGAATAAACTTTTTATTGTCTTGAGGAAGGACATTAGGGAATGGTTAAGACTACAGAGCACAGAGTCAGACTGCCTAATTTTCCATCTACTGGTTGTATGAAAATTGCTAAGACACTTAACCTCTCTTTGTCTTACATTTTTTTTTTAATTTATAAAAAGGAATAAAAATGTATCTCATAGATATGTTAGGGAAAAATAAACAAATAAACTAGTAGAATACTTCAGATAAATATTGATGCTTCCTAGATCATGCAAATAGAGTTCTAGAGACCTTTAAAGTATCTATTTATAATAGTCCATTTATGATATAAAAAAGTAACATAGAAGCCCTTTTCTTAATAATTAGTTGCCTGGGATAGAGAAAAGACATGTTTACAAAGCATTCTCTTTAAATGGAGAAAGTGAGTTCTCATACTGTCTCATACTAAAATTACCATGTTATCTCTTATTATTTTATGTTATTATTTTTAATTTTCCCATACAAGGTTAAACTTTCATCTGGGAAAAAATATCTTAAATTGCTTCTTTTCCCCCCTTTTCTTTCTTTCTTTTTTCTTAAAGTAAACACATTTTTTGAAGAATTTTATCACTGTAGTTTAAATTTTTTAAACACCAAGCATTGTTAAACAAATACAGCAAAGTAAAAAAGAAATCTATTTGTACATAAAAGAAAGACTGTGTGTGGCACAGGAAGTGAGACACGGCCTTGGTCTGAACCTTTTAGCAACCTTGGGTAAGGAGACAGACAGCTTTATTGTTTCTAACTGCCAGCTCTGTGCTTGGTATGAGTTGGATATTTTTCAGATTAAATCAAAGGCAAAAATTGGGTCATAAATTCTATGGAGTTCTGTTCTGGGAAATATGCTCAGAAATGAAAACGAGATGGCAGCTATGAGTGTCTCCTCTAGGGCCTAGCAGAACAAACAATAAGGTATAAATACAAAATTAAAATTGATACAATTAAGTTACAGAGTGATTTGAGTCTCAAGATCCCCATTCAAAGATTGTGCCTTTGGTTTAAAAGTTACCAATAGCAAAGTTTCTTTGCAGAGTTCCCATTTCCAGACTCCACTGAAAATTCTTTCCTTGGGCTCAGTACAGCCATAAGGGATTTGTCAGAGCTTTCTAATTTTACAACTATTAGATAAAATGATAAGGCAGCTAGGTCACTGGAAGGCGAAGCATCTAAACCAGGATTTTGCTGGCTTAAAGAAAATAAAAGTGATGGATAAAATAGCAAGCCCTATGGAACAATATAAAGAAAAGTCAAGGGAAAGTGTACAGCTATAAAAGATGTTTAAGGCAAGGATTCTCACAGTGTCTTATTTTCATTTGAAAGCCGTAGCCAGGAGCAAAGATTCACTTTATTTTGGCAGGTTAGAAATCTCTCGATGCTTTTTATTTTACTCAAAATAAGCGTAAGAAGCATATTGATAATATGAGATTCTTCCTCCTCTCTCCACCCTACATTTTGGCCATTCCTTATGCTTGATTGAGTCCTCCTACTCTTATCTACTTTATCTTCTCTTCAGGGGAAAGTTTTGGAAAGCTGGATAGAAACAAATGAAAAGTAAGTTCTCCCTGACAAGTGTTAAATATATTGCTCCAAGCATCCAGTGTAATGTATATATTTGACCTCTGTGGGGTGTGAACCAAATATTTTTAGACTGAGTGATGATTTCCACAGGCCTGAATTTTAACACAACATTTGATATTGGAGTAATACAGTTCAGTGGAAAACAAATGTTCATGTCATATATAATTTTGAAAATATCCTGGGCACCCCCTGAACCATGATTTATGAATTATTTAAACTGAGCATAGGCAGCTATTTTCTTATGTAAGGTATTTCTAGAAGCTGTATCGATGGCAGCAAGTTTCTTGATTACTATTTAGTTGAAAGAACACTATGCTATTCATTTTATCATGTAAACATAACCCTTCAAATAATCAAATATAATCAGCAATTCAAGTCAGCGTGACATTACCAAAAAGGGGGTTGGGAGAAGTGGTGACAAAGAAGTGAGGGAGGAAAAAAAAAGATGTGAAAAGAAGCTGATTTAACCTCAGATCTGAGTAGTATTTGGGTTTATGCTCTACTGGAGAAAAACAAATTTGTCAATGAAGGATGATGGAATGAATCCTCTATACAAATTACTTTCTTCAAAAAATTGATTGATATCATCTTATTGAAGGAAGACAGAAGTTCTGATCTATGTTCACGTATAATGTGAAATATATTTTTGTGGCTGTCTTGCATAAGCAGGATGGACTTCACCCCCAAATATGGTTCTGATGATGAAAAGTTTATTACAATGTAACTAAATCTTTTGCAAATAACAAGACGGCCTCACAAGCAGGACCAAATGTCTTGAGGAGCCTAGAAAGCAGACTGGCTAGGCTTGCCCCCCCCCCCTTTTCTGTCTCTCTCTCTTTTTAAAAACTGGATATGTAGCTTGTAGTATTTTGAAATGGATTTTGTTTTGGTTGTTGCCTGTCCTCACCCCTCCAGATGGCACACTATAAATTGTCAATTTTCTAGACATAGGCAAAGAGAAAGACAGACAAAAGACAAAGCTCTTAAGAAGATGAAAAGAGAATTACCTTATCAAAGTTGCTGCCAATAAATTAATTTAAAATGATATATTTTTTAACAACACATGCACATATACTCCTAAAAAAATAAGAACCTATCAATAATTTTTTTTTTTTTTTGTTACAGACTAGGTTTTTGGTTGTGACTAAGTTGTTTTATTCATTGAAAAGAAAAAAATCCTCAGGATGTGGATCCAGAAGCTGAAATTAAAATTTTGACAATCTGGTATGGGAAAGTTATAGGTCAAGTTTCTTAAAGCTCTCAATTGGCTAATTTTATTTTTATTTTTAAAATTTGTTCTAACTACTTATACATGACAGAATGCATTCTGATACATCATACACAAATAGAGTATAACTTCTCATTTTTCTGGTTGTATGTGATGTAGGATCTCACCGGTCATGTAGTCATATAAGAACATAGAGTATTGATATCTGATGCCTTCTACTATCCTTCTTAACCACATGTCCCCTCCCCTCCCTTCACTCACCTCTGCCTAAACCAAAGTACTTCTATTCTTCCCTAGCTCTTCCCACCTTATTGTGAATTAGCATCTGCATAACAGAGAAAACATTCAGCATTTGGTTTTTGGGGATTGGTTTATTTCACTTAGCTGATATTCTCCAGCTCCATTGATTTACCAGCAAATGCCATAATTTCATTCTTCTTTAAAATGCCATAATTTAATTCTTCTTTAAGGCTAAGCACTAAATAAAGAAATTAAAGAAGACCTTAGAAGATGGAAAAATCTCTCATGTTCTTGGATAGGCAGAATTAATATTGTCAAAATGGCCATATTACCAAAAGTGTTATACAGATTTAGTGCAATTTCTATTAAAATCCCAATGTCATTCTTCACAGAAATAGAAAAGGCAATCACAAAACTCATTTGGAAAAATCAGAAACACAGAATAGTTAAAGCAATCCTTAGCAAGAAGAGTGAAGCAGGGGGCATCACAATACTAGACCTTAAACTATACTACAGAGCCATACTAACAAAAACGGCATGGTATTGGCACCAAAACAGACACATAGACCAATGGTACAGAATAGAAGACATAGAGACAAACCCACATAAATACAGTTATCTCATGCTAGACAAAAGTGTCAAAAACATTCATTGGAGAAAAAATTGCCTCTTCAACAAACAGTGCGGGGAAATCTATATGTGGCAAAATGAAATTAAACCCCTATCTCTCACCCTGCTTGAAATTCAACTCAAAATGGATCGAAGACTTAGGCACTAGAAAAGAGACCCTGAGACTAATAGAAGAAAAAATGGTCCCAAATCTTCACTATGTCAGCTTAGGAACTGAATTCCTTAACAAGACTCTAAAGTGCAAGAAGTAAAAGCAGGAACCAATAAATGGGATGGATTCAATCTAAAAAGTTTCTTCTCAGCAAAGAGAACAATCAATAATGTGATGAAAGAGCCTACAGAACGGGAGAAAATCTCTGCACCTCAGAACACTAATCTCCAGGATATATAAAGAACTCAAAAAACTTAACACCCCACTGATTGGATTATTTGTAAATGGGTGACTTTACAGACACTTCTCAGAAGAAATATAATTGATAAACAAACATATGGAAAAATGTTCAACATCTCTAGCAATTAGAAAAGTGCAAATGAAACTCTTTTAATATTTCATCTCACTCCAGTCAGAATGGCAACTATCAAGAATATAAGCAACAATAAATTTTGGTGAGAATGTGGGGAAAAAGGTACACTCATACATTGCTGATGGGATTGCAAATTGGTGCAACCACTCAGGAAAGCAGTATGGAGATTCCTCAGAAAACTTGGAATGGAACCACCATTTTTTTCAGCTATCCCACTGCTTGGTTTATACCCAAAGGACTTAAAATCAGCATACTATAATGACACAGCCACATCCATGTTTATAGTGGCTGAATTCACAATTGCTAAACTATGAAATCTACCTAAGTGCCCTTCGACAGATGAATGGATAAGGAAAATCTGGATAGGCGTTTATGGAGATTAGTGAGTTTGACTAGACTGAAAATCCCCATGCCTAAGTCAGCCTTATGGATTTCAGTTTTTCTTTACTGCAAAAAAAAGGGAACACCTAGACTTCCTTATTTACTTGCCAAGGTATGGCACATAAGGGGTGGGAGGAGTAAGGTTTAAAACTTGTCAGAAATCTTTTTAAAAAAGAGTCAGAATCTGTATTACAATAAAATTACACGGGCTGGTTAACGTGTGAGTGTTGTGTTATTTTGGTATACATAAGCTTACCTTTTAAATCCACCCAACATCTATATGCTGCACTCCACATGTTTTTCCATGACAACTGACTATTTGTCATTGTTTCAAGGTGCTGCCACCAAAGAATCCCGTTGTTTGACATTTTGTGCCTTTGAAGTCTTATTTTCTTTGCCAGGTCCAGCTCTTGCTTACTGTCCCACTCAATAGCTCCTTTACTCTGCCCTTACTGAGTCATCTTTCAAAAAGTAGATCAAGTCCCCTCCTCTGTAAAGCCTTTCTGTAATCTTGTATATCCTCATTGATGAGGATATACATGACCTATATTTCATTTATAAATCCCAGAAACAAATAATAATACTGATTATATTTTTGTGTGTGTGACTGGTAGATGCCAGATGCTGTTTTAGATTCTGAATAAGACATAGCTTCTGTAGATAGATATGACTTGGATATGTACAGGTGACTCATGCAATAATAGGCCATCTCTAATGAAGTAATCTTGAATGGGATATGCTTAATTCCATTCATTTCAATTTTGGAAGAGAAATATTTATTTAAAATATTAAATCTATCTTTCACTAAGAACATAAAATTTTTGAAGATTTATATTTTAATAAGTCATGTAGTTTTCTTTTTTACTATACAACCTGAATAAATATAGGATTTGTCTTGTTTCTATCTAGATTTTAAAAGGCTTAAACACAGATTCAACTATGGAACCCAGTTGAAAAGCTTAAACTCAAGATTCATAGATTCAGTTATGGAGACAGGAAAAAAACAAAACAAAACAAAACAAAAAACAAAAAACCTTCTAGGTTAATTGAACAGTATTTTCTTTCTTTTTTTTCCTATGTGTACTTCTTAGACAAAGTGAGTTTTCAAATGGTAGTAACTGCTACACAATAACTACAATTTTCAATCATCTAAAAATCATGAGAAGGTAAGCTGTGAAAATTACTTTTCACTAAAAGATTAACAAAAGGTGCTTTAGTTCTGTCAAAATTTCTCCCTTTTATACTTTTCTGATATTAATACAAATTAGATGACTTATTTTCTTTACAGATTTATTTTATATTGTGCTCAAAATGATTTCTGTATATTTCTATTAATTTAGAGAGACTAAAGTTTGTAAAAAAAAAAATCACATTTGTTTTTCTTTATGGTTCCTGTAAAAAAATGTAGGCTATATTTATGGTCTGATATCTAAAAACAGACTTTAAAAATCAACAAACTGAAAAGAAAATATATGTGAGGCTCCACACTCAAATGGAAGACATGGAAAAATCATCATATCACCAGATCTGGACAGTGCTGCAAGTGTTTCAAAACACATTGGTTATTATCAGGTCTGGAGATCACCATAGTGTGTGTGTTACATGTGAATACAATTAGAAAGTGTAAACTCACTAGGGAAATGTGACCCCAAGAGTCATATTGACATTTTGATATAATTTTTATAAGGGATATGAAATATTATCAGAGATTTAACAGTTGTTTTTAATTATGAAAGTTTGTACATAAATATTATTTGATTGGGGAAGCAGAGCAAGATGGTGTGACAATGTCTGTCAAAATCTGGATATGGCATCTATCCATCTAGGTCAAAGGCTATTGAACTTGTGTCATTTGAAGAGCTCTGATGAAGACCACATTCTCCAATGTAATAGTAACTTCTGCAGCGTACAGCACTTATTAAATTGCTACAGGTTCTTACCTGAGCAGTATAATGCTTTATTTTTAGTTTCTTTGGATGTTTCAATTGCATTTCTAAAAATAATATTTTCTTTGCACATGCAATTTTGTGCATCATTGCCCCTAATTGCATCTTTAAGATGCATGCTGTGAATATTTAGCCCTTAAGCATACCATGAACATTTTAAAATAGAGCATGCTTTGATTGCTGTGACTTCTTAATTTTCTCCATGAAATGAATATCCCTCATGTATATACTACGAAATGAACAATGCTAGAGGAAGACTCTATCCCCCAGGTGGCCTGTTCAGTTCTAATTCTCATAACATGCATATTCCACAAAAATGAAGTCATGCTTATATCTAATCCCTAGGCAATCCCTAGGCAGTAGAAACATGAGGGCTATCAACATTCCAGGATCCTATGAGCTCTGGACTGCAAGGAAAGGATTTTCTACATTATAATAAAGCTTATTTCAAAGATTCTTTATAAAGGATACAGTTCCATGATTGGTAACCTATATAGATCTTTCAGCAATGGTCTCCTTGTTTGTTTCTCCTGATTTTTTCAGTCAGATAAAATGGTAAGTGTTTATCCATTCAAAAAGTATTTATTGAGTGTTTTCTAAGCAAGTCACTATGCTAAACACTTAAAGCTTACTGTATATAGAGGACTTTCACAAAGAACAAGCTAATAAATACAGTAGAGTCTGTAAAGCTTTTGTTGAGAGGTAGAATTTAAATTAGGCAGTGAGGATTAGATAGTGACCAGGCAAACTATAAGGTCCCACTGGCCTAATCTGTCCACTGACTGCTTTTGCAAATAAAGTTTTGTTAGAACACAGACACACCCATTACCCACGTATTGTTTATGCCTGTTTTTTCAGCAGTGTTTAGTAATTGCAACAGATTTTAAAGTCTTATAAATTTGAAAATCTTTGCAATCTATCCCTTTAGGAAAAGTTTGCTGACCCCTCATAGAAGGTATCATCCATACAAAGAACAGAGAAGAGGCGTTTCCTGCAGAGAGAATCATAGAGGTAGAACAAAACAAAACATACTGTTTTAAAAGAACTGAGAGCCTGGTAGCTAGAGGTGAAGTGGGAGTGGACAGTGGGAGCCAGGTGATGTTAAGCTTCAGAGACTATATTGAGCTGTGTGGATTTTAAATTCTTTATTATTACAGGACAGCTTTGAGAGATGAGTGATGTGATCAGATTTATGTTGTTCAGAAATTTTACAACTAATCCTTATAGAGTAGTTAATATGTGTACAGTTTAAAGTTGTATGCATTGATTTATTTAATTCTTGTATTCCATGAAGTAATATGTTTATTATACTTGATTTACAAAGAAAAGCTACCATTTTCTTAATGTCATATACTGCAAATGGTGGAGGCAAGCATGGAATCCAACAGTTCTGCTTCAGTTTCTAAGTTCTTAACCACAAGGCTATATAGTCTTGCTCTACCTATAATTTTCAGAGTGGATAGTGTGACATGTGTGCACGCGTGTGTGTGTGTGTGTGTTTACAGAAACAGGAAAGAAAGTACCTTTGTAGATTATGAAAATAGTAAAGGTGTAGTATGTGGTATTGGCCTGAGTGTGGGATAGAACATTAATATGAAAAATAAGTCACTTAGATGGAGAAGGGTAGAAAGAAGTAGTATTCCACATTCAATACTAAAATTTAGTAAAGTAGGAGTGAGATTGAAAAGGGTACCCTAGATTTTCAGCCTGGAATCCATTGTTTTGGACAGACACTTTAAATAATAGCATACTGTTTTATGGAAATAATAATTTGTTCCATGGACCAATGAGGATAAGTGAATTTGACCCAATATTTCTGCTTTTGACCAAAGTATGGAGGAAGATTATTTCATTCTTATCTTTCATTTAATGTTTTGTTTATAGCCTAACAAAAAATGCTAGTCCTAATGACACACTTTATTTCTATATTAAAACATTTTAGAAGAGGAGAGAATGTAGAACAACATAATTGAATAAGAAACAAATCAGATGAGAGAAAATCAGGTGTCACAACCTGGTTATAACATAATAAGAAGAAAATACATATATATCCAAAGGAAATGAAGTCAATATGTAAGAGTGATATCTGCACTCTCATGCTCATTTCCACACTCTTTGAAATAGCCAAGATAATGGAATGACCTAAGTATGCATCAACATATGAATGGATATAGAAAATATTTTATATATTTACATATATAATTTGCAAAATACATATGTGTGGATTTTTAATTCTTATCATTACAGGAATGCTTTGGGAGATGATTGATGTAATCAGATTTATGTTGTTGAGAAATTTTATAACGGATACTTATAGAGTAGTTACTATGTGCACAGTTTTAAGTTGTATATAGAAATCATGTATATACACACAAACAGTAGAATACTATTCAGTCACAAAAAAAGGAAATCTTGTCATTTTTGGCAGCATGTCTGAATCTGGAGGACATTATATTGAGTGAAATCAGAGCCAGGCACAGACAGACAAGTTCTACATAATCTCACTCATTTGTGAAATAAGAAAGAGTTGATTTCATAGAAGTAGTTTCAGAATGTTGGTTAAAGTGACTTCAGCTAATAACAAATGCTGTATTCTTGAAAAATGCTAAGAAGGTTATATTCATTGCCCTCACACTGAACGATAACTGTGAGTGTTGCACCTGTTAATTAGCTAGATTTAGCATGTTTACAATGTATGTATAGTTCAAAACATTATGTTGTACATGACAAATTTTATCCATCATCTTAAAAAAGAAAAGATAAAAACTTTCACATTAATTTTACAGTACATAATGTATTCATTTTTTTGTAGTTGTTGTTTCAATAAGGATAGTTACCTTTGAGTAAAATATCTGCCAAAGAAAACACTATTTACATGTAAAAAATGTAATTTCTGCTTTTGGAGCTGGAAGGTTTGCTTTTATATATAGGTCAAAAAATTATTTTGTTCACACTAAAAGTAAGGATGTACTTTTCCTTAACTATAGGTGGCATGTTATAGATATTTTGAGTTAGAATAAACAATTAGGAATTAAATATAACCAGTTATTAGCTATTGGCAAAATAACAGAAGCTGAAATTACGTTATTTAGGAAATAACTCTCTTTAGTAATAATAATAAGGTTCCCAAAACTTTATGGAGGTAGCAGAACAATCTTTGGGGTAGAGAACATAAATGAAAAAAAAAAGTCTTCTTTCTTTCAAGAATTCATGAATACCTTTTAATTTTGGAAAGGGGATATAGCATATCTTAATACAATTGCTGAATATTATAAAGTTAAAGAGTTATCTCATGTAAGAGAATTACACTTGAGTTATGTGTATTAAAAGCACCTGAAACTCAGTCCAACCTTCACTTTTCTTCATTTTTAAAATATATAGGATTATTAAAATTATAGAAATATTTAAAAATGATCAGCACATTTAATACTGTTTGTCTAGATTTTAAAATGTTCTATATTTTGCAACAAAATAAACAAAAATAAATATAATACAAATAAATGTTAATATATTTGTTTCTTAAAGATTAATAAACCAGTATACAATAGGCAGAAGTAACTATCATAAGTTTTTCATATAACAATCATGCTGAAGAGTACATGATATAAATTTAGTACAATGTAGCATTCTGTTTTTATGTTTTCATGCAAGTAAAGTTGAATGTGATTTAGTAAATGTTAGTCTATGGATGTGTTTATTTCTTTTGCATTTTAACTTTATATTACAATTCTAAATCCTACAAATGTTCCCTAACACAACAAAGGGCAGTTAAATAATAAGTTCAAAATAAGAAGTCAGTCTCACGAAGAAGTATTTAGTATTTTTATAATTGGAAAAGGAATAAAAGGATAAAAATTTAATTTTGCAATGTGCTTAATTTTCAAATACTATTATCAATAAATAATATTCTGTAAAAATATATTATTGATGATAGAATTTAAGCTATCATTTAGATGACCAATTCTGCTTGAAATTGTGTGCATAAATTCTAGTTATGTTTAATTTTGCCAATAGAGTAAAATTATAATACATTAATGAATCTTAAATGAAAATGTTCATATTTTTCTCATCTAGGTGTGAGGTAGGATGGAAAAAATAAAGATAGGTAAAAAGAAGACTAACAGGGAAGGTGTAAGAAGCTAACTTTAAATCTAAGAATCTCCATGTGCATCTTCAACTTTCCTCTCCAAGCCTGCTTTCCTCTGTTATAAATACTTTAAAAGCCCTTGAATCTCAGAGTACTTTGAGTCCAGTTAACTAATGCCTACCTACATTGTTGCTGACTTATACAGTGAACCTTCCTCAGACTAAATAATGCCTTGGGAAAAGAATTGTTTGAAACTTATCATATGGGATCTTCTAAATAGTGCCTGTTATCTAGATGACATCGTCCTAGAGATCCTAAAAGAAAAGCAGTCACCACGACCCACCTGTGCTCCAGGATTAGGAGAGTCAAGATCACCAGGCTGATGACACTCCCAGGAACTTCTGATCTTAACTGTTTACAAAGTTTTCTTTAAAAGGAAAGGCCCAAGACTCCAAAAGCGTGTCTCATACTCAAGTGCCTACGCTCCTTCTGCTTTGAATGTATATCTTGCACAATTGCTTATTTTCCTGAATAAGTTTCCTTGCTTTCCTAAATAAAACTTTGTGCCTCTTTTGATGCATCCTGAAATTTCTTTCTGTAGCATAAGTCTCAAACCTGCTACGGCCAAGTTGAAATTCCTTTTTCTCCTGGGACCTCTTTAGATACCTATCCAGTGACAGGTATACTTACAAACATTAATACAAACAGGTACACACACATCCATACACAGTGTACATTTATAATTTTGCAACCTCAACAATCTCAGAACTGTAACAAAGAATTGAAAAATATATAGTCTAATATCATTTCTTCAAACTATTTCTTCTAATCATTCTTCAAATGAGTACATTAAAAACTCTGCCTCAAAGATAATACTGAGTCATAAATTTACTTTTACCCCCACAAATTTATACCATTGTAAACTGATTTTTTTAGAATAAAAGTAAAAATAATACTCATATAATATTTGGAAAGATTATTAAATCTAAAAAATATTCTATCTATTTTAGATACATCAAAGATTTCATTTGCCATTTATGTCAATCCAAAGCCACTTGTAGGTATTGAATCTACTTTAAAAGTATTTGAAGGGAGGGAGACAACACAAGTTTTACAAATAGTCATAGAGTAATCAATTGAAGACAAATTATGAATGGAAGAGCATTTTCTCCCCATAAATCATGTTTTTATAAAGTTAAACTATATGACTTCATATTTATTTTATTACTAAAAAATTATGAGTAAACTGGGTTTAGAAATATAACTTAGAGTAGCATCAAACTAAATCCTTTGCAATTTTTCCTTAACACCATAAACTCTGTATGTGTACATTATTTCTTAGAGTTCAGTTTTTTCAATATGTGCAAATATGTATATTTATATATAACAAAAAGCTTTATTGCAGGAATTGTACTGTTACTATTTAATACAACCAAAGTATAATAATCTTTAAAATTTTATGAACATATAATTTGGACAATTTCTTGGCTGGAAGATCTCCCCACTATCGAAAATCTTATTCTGGTGAGATAGTTTTCTTTTTTTCATTTCAGAGATGAGATGACTTATATTTCATACTGTGAGCATATTCTGAATTGCAAAATCCTCTGTGGGAAGAGATTGATAATTTTTAGAAACAAAAACTTTGTTTTTATTCTATCACTTTTATTTTGTTCTCATTTGTTTATGAGACAATTAAATTCTCATTTCTAGTATCCTCATTTTTTATATTGATTCATTTTTCTACTGTGAATATATAATACCTTATTCTAATATCTTAATACATAAATACTATGTGAATCTCAATAAGTTTTGAATCACTGCAATCTTGTAACACTCTTAAATATTCTTAAACAGTTCTTCTATTTATTTATAGGCCAGAAACATTTGAATCATTTTACAATAAACTGTTATAGACTTTTAGAGACTAGTTATGTGTGTGTGTGTGTATTTCTCAAAGAAATTTTGCTTTGCCCTTTTGATCCTAGCAGTACAAAAGAGACATATTGCAAATAGGGTACCTCCTTAGCCACAGTATTACCTGCAGCCTATGGCAGAAAATTCTCAGAATTGGTCATTATCCTCACTTATTCTTGTTCACCTTTCTTTACTTCAATTTTTAAAATTCCGCCAAATTCATACATGTAAAAATTTTTTTTTGAAGTCAGGTGGTATTAGAATGCTTATCATAAAAACTAGCCTAAGGGAAAAAGATAAAATATTTCTAGGGTAGCCTAGGTGATTTAGTGAGACTCAGTATCAAAACATATATTTTATTTTATTTTATTTATTTTTTTTTGTATTTTTTTCATTTTATTCAATTTTTTTTTATTGTGGGTTGTTCAAAACATTACAAATTTCTTGACATATCATATTCCACACTTTGATTGAAGTGGGTTATGAACTCCCACCTTCACCCCATACACAGATTGCAGAATCACATCAGTTACACATCCATTGATTTACAAATTGCCATCCTAGTGTCTGTTGTGCTCCACTGCCTTTCCCATCCTCCCCCCTCCCCCCTCCCCACCTCTCCCCTCCCCT
>NW_025999982.1:26856005-26921416 GCF_001458135.2 Marmota marmota marmota
TATATATATATATAAATGATAAATTTACTTACATAAACTGAAAATGTCATATAAAGTTTGGTTTGAAACAGGATTTTTATTAGACCATATTGGCTATAAGTCTGTTTTATCTTAATTTAGTCTCAAAGGAATCCAGTGCTTTTATGTGGGCAGCATTTTCATTCACTTCTGGAAAATTCTGTAGTGAGTTGAGTAGCAAATTCCTTTGTCATGGCTTACAAATTCTTACATGGTCTTTGAAAAGTTGAACAAAAAGGTGCATGTTGATTCTTCTACCTCTCAAAGAAATTTTGCTTTGCCCTTTTGATCCTAGCAGTACAAAAGAGACATATTGCAAATAGGGTACCTCCTTAGCCACAGTATTACCTGCAGCCTATGGCAGAAAATTCTCAGAATTGGTCATTATCCTCACTTATTCTTGTTCACCTTTCTTTACTTCAATTTTTAAAATTCCGCCAAATTCATACATGTAAAAATTTTTTTTTGAAGTCAGGTGGTATTAGAATGCTTATCATAAAAACTAGCCTAAGGGAAAAAAGATAAAATATTTCTAGGGCAGCCTAGGTGATTTAGTGAGACTCAGTATCAAAACATATATTTTAAAAGGGCTGGGGATATAGCCCCCCCTTTTTATAGTGATAGAATACTTGCTTAGCATGCGCAAGACTGTGAGTTCCATCCTTAGTAAGACAAAAAACAAATAAAAAATGAACAAAAACCCCCAATACCCTGATAAGCCTCCTGTTGTAGTCAGCTTTTTTGCTGCTGTGACTAAAGGAGCTGACCAGAACAACTGTAAGGATGAAAGGTTTATTTGAGGACTCATGGTTTCAGAGCTCTTAGTCCATAGAAGGCTGGCTCCATTTCTTGGGCTCAAGATGAGGCTGAACATCAAGGTGGAGAGTGGCTGAGGGAAGAAGCTTACATGACCAACAGGTAGCAGAGAAAGAGACTCCACTCTCCAGATACAAATATATACACCAAAGCCACACCCTGATTCCCACCTCCTGCAACCACATGTTATAATTTCAGTTACCATTTAGTTAATCCCTATCAGGGGATTAAACTACTGATTGGGTTAATCCTATCATTTCTCTTCTGAGCGTTTTTGCATTGTCTCACACATAAGCTTTTGAGGGACACCTCAAATCCAAACCATAACACCTCCAAACCCCCCAAACAACAAAAACTAACTTAAGGAATGGTACAGATTCCCATGATCCCTATACTTAGGCTTAATTCCAGAGGTAATTAAAATAAAACTTTCAAATCTTTCATCTGGTAGCTCCTTTTGTATCTCTATAAATGCATGTTTACTGATTTTTTTTTAATATATACTAAGTTTGGGCCTAATGTGTTACATTATTATGTTAGAGGAGAACTTGACTTTCATTTGTATTACCTCACCCATCATAACTCCTATCTCTGTCTCTCAGCATGTCTGTTTGTCTATCTATCTACCATCTATCTATCAGTCTTATTCTCTTTTTCATTTATATATATATATAAATGATAAATTTACTTACATAAACTGAAAATATGCTTTGGAAAATATGCTCATAAAGGTGAGCACACACACATACACACACCCCAAAACATATATAAAGTCAACCCTCTTCATCCCAAGTTTCCAAACCCATGGGTTCAAATAACTACAGATGAAAAATATTTGGAAAAAAATGATTGCATCTGAACTGAACATATATAGACATTTTTCTTGTTTTTATTTACTAAACAATATAGTATAGCAATCATATGCATAGTGTTCATATTATGTTAGATATTATATGTTATGTAGAGATAATTTAAAGATGATTTATGAGAGATTGTGTATATGTTGTATGCAAATTAAAAACCATTTTCCATAAGGGACTTGAGAGTGTATGAATTTTGTGTCTCTGGGAATCCTAGAACCAATTCCCCTGGGATATCAAGGGACAACTATGTGTGTGATTCTCTCTCTCTCTCTCTCTCTCTCTCTCTCTCTCTCACACACACACACACACACACACACACACACATTTTAAGCTATTTTTAAGAAACCTACTTACATGTTAGTTTCTCAAAGAACTATGTCAACAGTTCTTTTTGAAGAGATGGGGATTGATTTATAAAATTTTCATTTTTTACAAAGATACAAATGCTGTTCTAAATGTTCTTTGTTCCATATCTTGCATTTTTTCACCATTACCTAGCTCTCAGCTCTGCTCCATAACATGGATGAGTTTATCCATACTACCCACACATGTGCTTGTCTTTCCCCTGGAGACAGTTCTTTAGGAGATATCCATCTTATAGCTCTTATGTACTGTGTTGATCTCTTGGCCTAACTGAACAGCTTTTATGATGGGAGCTTGCCTTCAAAAATAGATTACCCTATTTTCCAGGATTCTATATCTTCTCTCTCTCTCTCTCTCTCTCTCTCTCTCTCTCTTGATTACTCCCTTTCCTAAGGTTTATCCAGAAAGGATTCCAGAGCAGGTGAGTGGGATGAGCCATAGCTCTTGTAAATGGAGTCAGACCAGTTTCTCTAAAAAGGTGATCTTTGAGCTGAAGCTTGAGTTAAGGACAAAGATGTAGTATGTGGTGGGTGTGAGTATGTTGTGGGAAGAATAAATTTATTGTCATGGGGGAAACTAAGAGTGGTACCCTACCAAATTCAAGATTTACTAAAGCAGGTTCTAGGTTCTCTAGGGTTTCACAGTCTATGATCAGAGTTTTGTAATTAATTTTTACTTTAATAAGAAATCACTGGCCAGTTTTGAGTCAAGAGTGGTAAGAGAAAAACCTTAAAATAACATAGACATAATGAGGGCTGGCTTCTAGACAAGAAAGCTGCTGAAGTAGATAGAAAATGACTGGAAGTATTGAGTGAAAAATAATTATCTTTAAATAATAACAAATGCTACAATACTTAAGCAGGATGAGGACTCCAAAAACATGCTTTGTGGCAATCTACCCAGATTAAGATATGCAGATGGTGAAGAAACCAAAGCATATGCACTGAACAATTTCAAAAAATTTTAACCCCAAGTTTGAAGGCAAGAAAGAAGATCTTACTTGATGGGGAACTATAGTTAAGTAGGATCATGGGAATTGTAGATCAAGAATATTGGTGTGGAAGGAAAGAGTAGAAAGAGGCTATAGATACAAATAGCAAATAAGAGATAGTGGGAACCAAATGTATGTGTAAAGAGAGGGAGGACCAGCCTGAATGGTGTAAGGAAAATAATATGGAGACCCAGAGACAAGATGCAGAGGTAGGAAAGATGGCAGAATGGCAGATGGGCCAAGCTGCCAAGCTTTATTTATATCAATAGTTTACTTTAGGTCATTGGCATCATTATTCTTATTGTATTCTTATCATATCATCATTCATTGTATTAGTAGGCAGGTTACAGACATAGCAGCATTGTGCAGTTTATTCCTCAGTCACATACTAAGTTGCAATGTGCAATGTTAGGAGCTTTGTGTAGCTCTCAAGAAAGTTCATTTTATAAAGGTACTGTTATGTGAATAGGTTTAGGCTCAGTGAAACATTGTGGTTGTATAACAAGAGAGCTCCTTTATTCCCAGGAGCTGTGTGCCTGAGATCAAGGTTGAGGCTGATAAGACTCTAGTGGAATTGCCACAGTAGCTGGACATAGCACATATATTAGTTATCTTAGGTAGTTGCTAAGAGAAACTGCAGGGCATTCTAAGGGTGGGAAACAGAGTGCCAGTTACCACCCACCTCTGCCCCACCTCGGGAGTTTGCTCAACAGAGGAATGCTTCCTTGTATATTTCCATGGTCAGAATTCTTACAGAATAAGAATAAGGAGCTCTACCTTTGATCTAAAGAGATTTTGAAAATGAAAGCTTAGAACAGAAAACAGAGTTCCATCAGATGAGGGTTAACCAGTATCTTTTATTCATTTAACAAATATGTATGGGCATCTATTTTCTAGACATACTCTGTGGATGTAATGGACATATTGATAAGATTAATTTTCTGCTCTCAAAATGTATACAATTAGTAAGAAATGTGGAAAATTAAATAGATCTTTTATTGCAATGACACCATCTGAGATAATGTGGGTGGATAATAGAAGTGGAGTCTGTCTTTGTACTCAGGTAAGAAGACGAGGGAGCTTGCACAAAGCAGGTGGTGACTTGCTGACTTCTTAATGGCAGACACAGAGAGGGGCAGAGGAGAAAACTCCTGTAATGCTCTGGAGAAAACAAATCAACCTTAGACATTGGAAAGCAGCTGCTCAGGAGGGAGGCCTTCCAGAAGTTCAGAAGGTGAGAGTACAGAGCAAAGTCTAGGTCTTCAACTTTCACAAGCATCATGTTTTGCCATTAAGGTACTATCATAGGCCATGCAGGTGCAGACATATGCAAGTGGTTAATACTAACTCAGAGAAGGGGAAATTGTAGGTAAGTAAGTAAGACTAGAGATTTGAGAAGGCTGATAATTTTTGCATAATGCTATGAGAAAAAAAGAGATGAATAGAAGAGATTTCAAAACATAAAAAAAAAAAAAAATCCAGGTGAAAACCTGAATTCATGCTCTCTCAATATGTGCATTTTCATGACTTCCTCAGGGAAAATTTGGTAACTGAGAGGTAATCATATGAGGTATATCCTGAATTAACTTTAAGGAGAGTGTAAAAATAATCAAGCTGACATATATTCTAGTGGTAGCAAGTGCTTTCATGAGATAGTTGATAACCATGTTTAGCAGGTGAAGGCAAATGGCTAAGCAATCTCATTGAGTACTTAAAGTATTATTTTTTAAAAAGAGAATATGAAAGACTCAGGATAGATGGGTGGTAAGCTCTGATCAGAAAAAGTTTCAGATCTTGAGATCTGAGTTTTGAAATGCTTCAAATGTTTAAAAGAGCAATGATTTGATCACTGAAGTCTTGTGTATTCAGAGGACTATATGGACATTCGAAGAGTTTGCGCAGAGATGACACAGAATTCAACCCATGAAATATTGAAAAGTGAATAAACAAATGGACCAGTGTATGAGTGGATAAAGAGATAAATGAACGCATAACTGAAAGTATAGAAGCAGAGTGTAAATGTTAGTGCATCTTAGAAGTTGGGTAATAAAAACATCAAGAACTAAAGGGAAGGTAATTGATGTGAACCACAGAACATTTGGGTGAAAATATATTTCATTCTTAGGGTGACACCCAGTCTATTTTGTCTGGATGTCTATATGGGTTAATCAATATGAACAATGAAATTTTATCTTGTCAATATATGCCAATGTCTAACAAGACAAAATCCTATATGATGATTTCTTAGAGTTTTATAAAATATTGACTTAATTTCTTCCTTCATAGACTAAGTTAAAATTCTCTGTGTTTTTCATTTGCAGAGCATATTTAATAATAGTGGCTCTGCTGGCTATTTTTATTTGCCTCTCCAGATGAGCTCTTTGCTTATTTCCTCCCAGTTCACAGCCCAGGAAGCTGACAAGTAAGGGCTTCAATGGACTGATATGTTTTCTGGGGTCCAATCTGGTTCTGTCAACAGGAACTCTAGTAAGAAGCCAGCTAGAGCAACAGAGTGCATTTGGGCTGTGTATCCCTCCAGCTTCATTCCTCTCCCAAGCTGGGTTCCTCTGCTGAATGTTACAGGTGCTCTCAAGGTCACCCGCTTGACCCAGCTGGCTGTCTCATCCCAGGTTTTGGTAACTGTTGACTCTGTTACCCCCTGAGGACCGAGGAGTAATAAAAGCTCCTCTAGTGCCAGGTCCAGAGTTTCTGTCTTTTTTATGGTTTCTCTATATCTTGACTATTCAGAAATAAGTTTTCTTTTATGAAACCACCCTCAAATTGCTCTAATTCAACTGTGCCACCTGTTTCCTACTGGGATCCCAACTGTGGCAGAATTAAAAACACCATTTACATATTACTATTAGCCTATTTCAAATATATATATATATATATATATATATATATTTAGTTGTAGATGGACACATGCTTCATTTTGTTTATTTACTTTTATGTGGTGCTGGGGCCAACCCAGGGCCTCACACATGCTAGGCAAGTGCTCTAACACTGAGCTACAACCCCAGCTCCTCAATGTGTTTTTATGATCTTGCAGTATTTTTGCATATCCTAGTTTTATATTATATCATTATCTTTGTAAAGATTTATTTTTTATCAAGTTTTAATTTATGTTTTCTGTTTTTATTTAAACTTTAGTTAGTAGAAGGCAAAACCCCAAACATAAATGTTTCTAAATGTCTTAATTAGTTCCTACTGAGGAAGATTAGTGTAACACAGTATTTTCTTCTTTCCTTGGCATATGAGATACCCAGGGATTTCTAGAGGAGTTCATTAGGTGTTGATTTATCTGCCCATTTTTAAAAATATTGTAGGCCATGATGTTGGCCAGCTTGGTTATGTTGAGTTGCTAACAAGTCGGAAGGCTTTTGTCTTGGCAAGAATGGAGTTATAAATGAACACTGGATATAGGTGTTGCCATAAAAGGAGAGAAATTGCTTCTCACAAACTTTTAGTTAAATTGGAAAGCAGGTTGATCACTGTTAACACTGCAGATAATTGACCAGAAACAAAGATGATGTATAGAACAAAAGCATTAATGCTAGAAACAGCCTGTTGTGTTTGTTTTTGGCAATCGACTAAGTGACCACTGAGAAAATCCTAAAAGGCAAAGAAAATAATTCTTTATAACAGAAATCTTTATCCCAAGATGAAATGCATTAATTTTAAAAAATATTGTATTTAAATTTTTAAGCTGAAGTCATGTAAGAACTCTGTTTCTAGTTAATTCTTAATTGATTTTAATCACTAAGAGTTACTTACAACCTGATATTAACTTGTTTTTAAATAAATGGACATTTTTCTTCATCTTATAACAAGGGTAAACATCTACATGTCTGAAACCAGTACTGAATGTGTGGCAATGTTTTATGCATGGAAGCCTAGTTTGCTAGTTTGTGTGTGTTTTTTGTATGTGTATTTGTACAATCCACCACACTCTGCCCTCCACCCAAGCTGTCGTTGGTATCCCCCAAGCTGATTGTTCTCTTCTTTATCTCATGGTAGAGGCAGAAATAACATGCAAATGAAGTTTCCAAACTAGTTTGAACCAGACATACTCAGACTTGGCATTGTTTTTCTACCATCTATACTGATCTATCATAGAAGAAAATGGAGCAAAGAGAACTGTAATAAATGGTAAGTGACTGGATCCTTGGATTGAAGTCCATTGTATTGAGTGGATGGATCCTGGTGGCCACTCCTCCCCACCTTTATGGTCTTGAAACTTTGAAGTTCCAATCACATACCAAGAAAGAGGTTTTTGTAAGGTAGTGTAATGAATAGTCTGGGATTCTATGGAAATCCATAGAAGAGGTCCTTAAGGCAAACAGACTATGTGTGTACTTCCAGCAGAAATGAACTCTGAGCTGATTTCTCAAAGGAGGGAAGGACTTACTTATCCAGCAAAGTGCCACAGGAACAGCTCTAGAAATATAAACATCATGTTTAGAGACACAATCTATAAAGAACACATGACCATTCAGTGAGCAATAAACAGAATACCACTGAAGTATAAAGCATGGTAGGCCAATGCAGGTGAGGAAGAGGAGGATGGCAAGGTGATCAGGAATGTGGTCATAATACACAAAGTACCCTGGAATATGTCAGCTGGGGGTATGCCCTGAAGAATGACGTTTGCCAGCTATATCACAGAGCAAAAATAAAAACAAAAAACAAAAAACAAAAAAATTCTCTTTCTCCCCCAAATCATCCCTAGTCTCTGGGATGAACATCCTCATCTGTCAGCCAGAACTTGTTCAGTATTCTTTTAACCAGAGACAGATAAACACAAGTCAAAGACCATAGCTACTCCATGCCATAAAAGGTTTTTGACCTTAGCTAATAAGTAAAGCCAAAGTTTGATTCTGGTATATACACAATCAATTATTCTTAATTATCTGCTATCCTTAGAGAACATGGAAATTCAAACTGGTGGCTATTTCTATGTTGTCTTTTTCTTTTGGAACTCATTAGGTTTCTTCATTTGAAGTAGATTAACTTTCTGAAAATGTTTTGCTTAGGATACTGCAAGATCTCATTATCTAATCAAACATCAAAAGCAAGTCAGGAAAAGGGTTTTCTGTAATGTGTTAGACTCATTAGGAATTTCAGGGATCTCTTTAGCTTAGAAAATGAAATTCACAGGCACGCGTGACAACTAGTTAAGCTACCTGAATGGCTAATGCTCAGGTTTTCTATGTCTAGCTTTGTCTTGCATTTCTCAGGATGGTGTGTCTTTTCATCTTAGTGAAAAGTGTCAAACGACTAGAATTATGCTATATTAAACCAAAAGTGGATATCATGAGACAAATTATGTTACTTTTAAAAATTACTATGTTCATAACTCATACTACTATAATGCATCACTTAGATCAAGGGTCAGTTAAGTATCCCAAAGTCATAACTAGAAGGATTTATTTATGTTTACTCAGCCAGATTAAAGAAAGAGAAAACTCCTAAAAGGTAAAGGGTTTCAAGCATCTTTCTGTATAGCTACTGGTCCTGCTTTGAGTGCTATACTTCAATTTTCTATGAAGCAAGTGAGGCCCAGAGGGTCCAGGAGGCAGGAGCCCCCATCCCTACCATGGCCCAATAGGACTGTGGGGACTTTTTCTGCAACTCTTCATACTATAGCACTCGATTTCCAGGTCCTTCTATACGGTGTGCTGCACTGTTACCTCTGAATTATGGAAGTTAATGCTCCTTTTTGCCACTGGTTGAAGCCCTCCTCTGGCTCCATCCCCATTCTCAGTCTGCCTTTTCCTCTTTCGTCTTAGGTGCCAACTTCTGCCTCATCTACATCTTAGGTGTTCACACTAAATCCTGGACGTTAGGAGGAAGTGATCACTTCTTGTTGACTCACAACTTCTCTTTTGGGCTACTAAATATATAAATATATATTTGGTTTGCTACATACATAAATATATACATTTGGGTCTACTTAATACCAGTGGTGCCTAGGGTTCAATGATGTGAGCAGAACATGTTCAGAACAAGAGGAACTGACCACCTGTGGGGAAATGGGGTGAAAAACCACCACTTTTTTCTTCCAAATTTTCTGTAATACTGAGAACAGGATGCTACTAGGTTCTAATTAGGTAGTTCTCCATGTGTTTGTGTATCTCTATTTAGCTAGCTAACTATCTCAAAGAAAAGTCTCACTACTATAAGTTTTGTTTTTCTTTTTCTTTTGATAGCTGCATATATCAGTTTTCTATAATTTTAACTAGAAAACTATTTATTTTTATTAGTATTAGTATTCTGTAAATACAAAAGGATGATAAATTTGACGGATGAAAATTGGATGGCTTCTAATTGAATAAAATGTTATTATTTTACAGAATTGATGATGTTCTTTATTACCAGTGAACAAGAGCATCTAATACCTTTTCTTCATTTTAATTTTTTTGCAGTGTTTTTTGTGTTTTGTGTTAGTATTGTACATTGAGCAAAAGTATCATCAGTCTTAAATATATACAACCTAACTTACAAGTGGACAAATATTCAGCAAAACTTCACAAGTTAGATTAGTCTGAAATGCACACATATGCACAATGCACTAAAAGAAATAACATGTATTTCTTTGAGTGTTGAGGGATACTTTAATGGGGAAACAATAGCTTCTTACAATGGATCTGCCATGATATTTAGAGATAACACATAAAAGAGTATTTAGCATGTCAATTATAGGTAAAATGGTTTTTAAAAACTTTGTCATTTTAAGTTATTTTACCATTCCCTTGAAATACTTTGTCACATTCTTTCTTAATCTTACACCCATACGTGAAAAATCACAAGTGCCAAATGAATTGACTTTTACTCTTCCTTATTCCATTTTCAATTCATTCTCCAGAATAAGTACATGTTTAAAATTTAAAACCTATCTTTTCCTTTATCCTTAGAAGAAAGTTCTTCATGCATTTTTAAATAAAGATTTTAATAATTGAGGGAAAAATAAAAAAGGCTTATCATATGACTTCAGCCTATATTTTCTACATTGAATGTAAAATAGCATCATAGGAAGGTTTGTTCTTCCTCGTTGCTCTTTCTCTCCCAGTCTCTGTTATCCAATTTTAAGTTATTAATGGTCAGGACCTGAGGTCGAGTTACCATAAATCTGGGGTATCGGGACTCGTCATTTACACTGTTTCCTTCCAAGAGCCTGAGAAGAGCTCTGGGAATGTATTCCCATGACCTTACATTTTTGTCAAATCTTCTAAAACAAGACAATATAACCTCAGATTAAGCCTCACTATTTTCTTTTTTTTTTTTCTTTTAATCCTTTCTGTAACACTTTTCCTTGGCTTGAACAATTTTGGAGTGGCCAAAATTTTGGTACTACTGATGACAGTTGCATTGGGAATACATTATTTAGGATTTTATGGATCATGTTTATGAGGTTCACATTCACTAACAAGAATCATTGGCTTATATTTAGACATCCTGGTATAAGAAAGAATTTCAGGATTATTCCTACCATCCAGTGTCCTGATTAACCTGACATCATGAAAATGAATATGTCCAATGAGCATATCAAAATAAGAATATGTTATAAGAAGTATGTGAATTTACTTACGATTAATCACCATATGAGAAAGTTGGAATGCCCTAGAATTTTACCATAACAGATATAAAAGAAACATATATGTCTTCCAAAATTTGCTGTTGTTTAAGTTTGGGCTTTCTCAGAAAGAACCTGAAGCAAGAATTTGAATGTAGATAGTTTATATGATATGCTTCTTAGTTTTTGCATTACTATAGTCTACTGATGAAGTAAAGGGAGGTTATTTATCTCACATTTTGGAGGCTTCAAGTCCAAACAGCATAGCACAGACTTGGTGAGGCCCACCCCTTAGCTAACTTATGGTGAATGGTAGATGGCAATGGCAGAAATGAACGAGAGAAGCTAGCAAAAAATTACATCTCCAACCAGAAACAGAAACTAGGAAGGCAGGGCCTACAGCAGGCTTTTATGAGTCCTCTGGCAAGAATACCAAGAAGTCCCAGGAAAACAGCTTCCTAAGGGCAAAGACTTAATGACTTTCATTAGAGCCCACCTCTGAAAGGTTCCAGAGTACTTCCCAATATACACCCTGGGGACCAAGTCTTTAATGGGCCTTTGGGTCTTACTCAGACCCTACCCAAAGCATAGCATGTGGGATATGATCCAGGAATAAAGCAATAGGGGGGAGAATTAGGAAGGAAAAGTCCATATGGTGTGCTATTGAGGATTTTTCTCTGGGTAACACAGGCTTGATTCTCCAGAACTTTGGGAAGTGTAGGGAATATCTCTCACAGTTATCAGGCTGAAGGATCAGAAGCTAGGGCATTACTGATCTCCTCTCCACCTCAGTTAAGTTCTGGTAAGCTGAGCAAGAATCAAGGAAATGACCTGAAATCAGAAAAGCAGAGAGATACACCATTGAGGTGGATTCTGGCAGCTGGTATCCAATTGTTCATCAAAACTGAGACTAAAATTAGAAGTGGGCCAGAGATGTAATGTGGAGAAACAAAACATCTATTACAGGTCAGTTTTTTCATCTTGATTTTTTTTGTACTAGGAATTGAATCAGGGGGTGCTTTACCTAGTACATTTTATCTTTTATTTGGAGTTGATAAGAGTCTCACTAAATTATTGAGGCTGGCCTCAAACTTGTAATCCTCCTACCTCAGCCTCCACCTGAGTTGCTAGGATTACATGTGAGATCCATTGCACTATATTTATCTTCATTTTTATAAAGAAGAAATTGAAGTTCACTGAAGTTAGGTCAGTTATCTAAGATGCATGGTAAATCAGTGATACGAATTATGACCTGAACGTACACTTGTCTGATACCAAAGGTCATTTTCCATCACATCACATGCCTCTGTGGGAAGAAGGGCATCTAAGCCAATGAGTCTTGTATGCTTGATGCTGTTCTGTAAGATGACATTTCTAACCAGGGCTGATGGGAGCAGATAAAGGTAATATGATAGTTAAGTATTGTGCTGTTCTATTTCTAGTGCCTGCTGTGTAGAGGTGAATATTCCTGGCTCTTAGCTTGTAGAAACAGATAGCTCAAACTTCTTACTCTAATCCAATTTCTATTATTAGTGATTACATCTACATAATCTTTAAATATCCAACTGAGGATATTACATGACTAGATAAACCTGAGGGAAGTCCATTGCCCTATGACATCCAGGAGGCTAACAGCCGTGGTGCGGTAGACAATTCTCAGGATTACACCTTTGTCTCTACTTCCAGAAGAAAGAGAACTATACTAGTTGTGTGATTGATCCTGAATATGAAATGTGAGCTGGAATGATGAGTGACATTTCTGAACTAATGCACCTGATCACTGGTGCTCAATTCTTCAGCCCTCTTTTCCCATGCTGTGTAGATGGTAGAAGCATGTATTTGTATAGATAAGGCACAGAGCAAATTAGTCTGTTAACACTGAGTCTCCAGATGGAGTACAGCATCCGTGGAAGCATGGTGAACTTTACATGTGTGAGAAATAAACTTTTGTTTTCTCAAACCAATGAGACTTTGGAGGTTGATTGTTGCTATAGCATCTCATGAACTAAATTCAATAATTGAACAGCAAGACACATTCTAAGCCTAGGTTCTTGTGACTTCAAAAGCCAAATATGCTCTTGTAAATAAAAAATTTTATCAAGTTCTAAATTATTTTCAAAGTCTTACTATATGTTTGGTTATAAAAATAATTTATAGGACCATGTGTATACTTCAGTTATAAAGTGCTTGCTAAACATGTGGGAGCCGTAGGTTTGATTCCTCACACAAACCAAACAAAAAAAGTAATAGGTGAAGTATATGAACATTTTGAAAAATACAGAATATACTCAGAAAGAAGTGAAAAACACCTCATAGTCTCAATACCATTCAAATTTTTATATTTACACTTCATCTCATTTACTATTTATGTTTATGTATATATTTTTGCATTATTGACATATTATTGCAAGAGAGTTTGTATGCTACTTTTTTACATTAGATACCTTTGATAAGTCTTGTTCAATGTCATTAGAAATTCTTGGCAAATTTATTTTCTAATGCAACTTGGTTGGTTGAAGTGTGGAAATAATTCCTTGCTTTTTTTCCTCTCCTGTCAGCTCTCCTTTTCCTACCATATAATACACATTTCTTATTATTCTTTATCACACAAAAATCATTGCTATTTTATTTGTTCCCTTACCCAGAAGCCAGGCCCCACATGATGAGAAATATTCTCTGACTTCCATTTCACAGTTCAGTTACCCTCAATGAATCAGTAAGATATTCAAGCAAAATCGCAGCTGAGTGTTCCTGCTGACCAATGGTTTGCCTTACTGTCTTATGAAATCATAATCTTGTACTTCTTACCTTGAAGTTTATCCTACGTATTTATCTTTATTCTATGCATTTATTTTTTTACATATGCTTGAGATCCCTGAAAAATATCACAACACTAAATTTGTGTTATGATCAGGTTAGATGAAGAATGATTCAAAGTCAAAATACAACATGAACTTTTCAACTGCCAAGTTGAGGAAATGCTATAGAAATAAACTTATGATAAATTTTGCATAGGGAAAATATTATATCTTTATTCTTTTGGATGAAAAAACTAACCCAGGAGAAAATAAATATTTTTATTTGTTAAGACATTCAAAATGACTCTGTTGCCTTAGCTTAGATTCACAAAAGACAAAAAACATATTTAATAATTGTTGAGATGATTTCATAAATGATGGCACAGCATTTTCTTTTGTTTTGTTTTTCCCATTTATCTGTTAACTGACATAGATGTCAATTTTTACCTTTTTCTAGTGGCACTGCTCAGTTAGTTTTGCAGAAAACAAAACTGGTGAACTCATCTGAAGATTAGCCAAGTAAAATAGTTCATCAGCATCCCACTATCAAAAAATAACTCCTATTCTACACTTGCAGAAAAATGCATGGATTTGTGAGATTGTAAAAGAAGCCATGGCAGAAATTTGTTATATACATAACAACATCTCAGTAGGCAGCTACACTCCAAGTCCTCCTACATATCCAGCTAAATAGAGACACTGAAAAAGCCAAGTGTCTAATCCTGTCATATTTTTCATGTGGAGACCATCATGGTCAAATGATGCAGGGAAGTTATACATTCCCTGTAGGTGGGCACTAAGATTTTGTTAGGATGTGTGCTCTCTGCAGAAATTCAGCAATGCTTTCTGGGATAATAATAATGATAATGAAGCAACAGCAACAGTTTTCATTTATTTAGTGATTAACATGTGATAGGCATTTATTCCAGGCATCTAAGCAGTTATTAAGCTTAACAAGTGTATGAAATAGACATACTCAGTTAATAAAAGAGGGAACTAAAAGAGAGGTTAGGTAACCTATGCAATGTCACACAATTAAGTTGTGGAGACACAATTTAAAGACAGATCTTTCTGACTCTGAAGCCCGTTTACTTAGTCATTTTGTTATATTGTTTCTATGTGAGTTAACCTCACAGATCACCTTGCCACTTATTAGTTGTGTGACATTGATGAAGAGAGTTAACATTCCTCCAATTTCTCCTCTGAATAATTAATGCCTTGCCTTCATCAGGGGGTTACTGTGAATATTAGAAGGACTTAACAAATGTCAAAGTGCTCTGTCAACTTGAAATGCCATATAAATGTGAACTGTTTTATAGCCACTATTACTGGTAATAGTAATTGTTTTCATAATTGGAAGTATCCAGCAGTTGCTCTTGATTCTAGGACCTGGGACTCAAAGTGTGGTTCATAGAGTTACAGTTTTAGCATCTCCTGGTAATCTGTTAGGAATGCAGATTCTGAAGCACATCTCCACACCTATTGAATTAGAACCTTCATTTTTACAAGATCTCCAGATGATTCTTAGGCCCATTAATCTAGAAGTCCTTATCTAGTACAGCCCTGAAGACAGAGGCTAGATCAAAAGTACTTATCTGTTTAGAAATTTTAGAGGTTGTAAGTCTTCATGTAGGTGGCAGATGAGGACCCTAATGTGTTCTGAATCAATCTCCTTCAAGATTTTTTAGATACTGGGATGCCCATACACGATGTAAGACCTGAGTATACCCACCCAACTCAGGAAGTTTTAGAGCAGCCAAAATTGTACCAACAGTTACTAATGTGAACTTTTCTGATAAGCTCCCTTACAGCTGTATTTGCAGCCCTGGCGAACTGATAGATTGTGGGATCAGAAATACATATTATCAACATGATTCCCAAGTGATTGTCATCTTTTCTATTATTTTTGCTTGCTTCTTTGAATTTTTTAAAAATTGATGGTGTCAATTTTCTTTTCCTGGGGGAAGAACAGCATCATGTACAATTTAGAGAGAAGGGCAGAATTAATATTATCAAAATGACCATACTATGAAAAGTGACATGAGTTGCATATATCAAAGTTTCAAAAACCTAAATAAGGGGGTTATTAAAAATAAGAGATAACTGATTTGACATCTTTGGTCAGATATAAAGAAGATTAAAAAGCTTTAGGAATTCTAACCAAGGAATAAAATTAATAACACTTCTTAAACAGCACTAAAGAGAGTTAAATAGAAGGAATTTGAATAGACTAATGAAAAGCATCAACTTCAGGAATGGACTTTTGAAGTGTGACTGTAGGAAAGAATTATGAAATTGCATTATTATGGAATTGACATTAAAAGTGGAAATTTTTGTGATAAATTGATCATTCTCTACTGTTAGTTCTAGGAGGACAAATTGGCATGACATACTTGGAAATTTCTTTGTTAGAATCTGTGCATACTTAAAATTACCATGTCTCATAACCAAGCAATTCCATTTCAGGCTGATATTCTTATATGATGTATGTGTATGTTTTCTTGAATACACAAGTGTTTTGGTCTAGTGATAGTCACACTTGACAATAAGAAGAAAATAGAGACAATTCAAATGTCAAGAAGAGGGCAATGGATAAACACATTATGATTCAGTGAGACAGTAGTCCCCTACCCCAACACTTTGCCCACAGGTTTATGGACTCTCAGTGGATTCCTGAAACTGTCAACAGTATTGAACCCTTTATACAATATGGTTTTTCCAATGCACACACACCTATGTTCCAATTTAATTTATAAATCAAGTACAGTAAGAGATTAACAATAACCCATAATAGAATAAGTCTAGCAATATACTATAAAATTGCTAGCCTCATTACTGTTGTGCTTTGAGCCTCTTGAACATAATCACTGCAATACTCAGAAAGTCGATTTGGTAACTGACATGCTACTAAGTGACTAATGAGTGGGCAGCATATGCAAAGTAGACATGCTACACATAAGAATGACTTATATACCGGGTGGGACACAAGGAGACCAAAGGAGATTTTATCATACCACTCAGAATGCATACAATCTAAAACTTAAAATAACGGTTTATTTTGGTACATTTCCACTTAGTACTTCAGGACCGTGATTGATTGTGGGTAACTAAAAGCGTAGAAAGCAAAGCTGCAGACAAGGGGCCTACTGTATGTAGAAATCTCTGCTCCATTTAAAGAGAATGAGATACATATTAGGTAAAGGTGCCAAAAACATACATTGGAGAAAAGACAGACTATTCAACAAATGGTGCTGGGAAAACTGGAAATCCATATGTAGCAAAATGAAAATCCATATGTAGCAAAACCTCTATCTTTGACCCTGCATAAAAATCAACTTAAAGTAGATTGAAGACTTAGGCATTAGAACAGAGACACTGTGTCTAATTAGAAGAAAAAGTAGGCCTAAATCTTCATTATGTTGGCTTAGGACCTGGCTTTCTTAACAAGACTCCTAAAGTGTAAGAAATAAAATCAAGAATCAATAAATGGGATGGATTCAAACTAAAAAGCTTCTTCTCAACAAAGGAACAATCAATAAAGTAAATAGAGAGCCACAGAATGGGAGAAAATCTTTACCACATGCACCTCAGATAAAGCACTAATCTCCAGGATATATAAATAATTCAGAAAACACCAAAAAAAGAAAATAACCGAATCAATAAATGGGCTAAGGAACTGAACCAATACTTCACAGAAGAACAAATACAATGAATCAAAAAACATGAAAAAATGCAAATCAAAACTACTCTAAGATTTCATCTCACTCCAGTCAGAATGGCAACTATCAAGAATACAAGCAACAATAAATGTTGGTGAGGATATGAGGACAATGTACATTCATACATTGCTGATGGGACTGCAAATTGGTGCAACCATTCAGGAAAGCAGTATAGAGATTCCTCAGAAAACTTGGAATGGAACCACCATTTGACTCAGCTATCTCACTCCTCAGTTTATAACGCAAAGGACTTAAAAATCAGCATGCTACAGTGACACAGTCATATCAATATTTATAGCAGTTCAATTCACAATAGCTAAACTATGGAACCAACCTAGATGACCTTCAACAGATGAATGGATAAAGAAACTGTGGTGCATATACATGATAAAATATCATTTAGCCTTAAATGAGAATGAAATATGGCATTTCCAGGTAAATGGATGGAGCTAGAGAATATTATGCTAAGTGAGTGAAATAAGCCAAACCCCCCAAAACCAAAGGACAAATGTTTTCTTTGATAACAGGATGCTGATACATATTGTGGGGGGGGGAGTTGGGTAGAAAAAAAAATGAAGAAACTTTGGATTGGGCCAAAGGCAGTGAAAGGAGGGGAGGGGTGTGAGGATGGGAAGGACGGTGGAATGAGATGGACATTACCCTATATACAGGTATGACTACATTACCCTATATACATGGTGGGACCTTTGTACCCTGTACAGCCAGAAGAATGAGAACTTGTGCTCCATTTATGTACACTGTGTCAAAATTCATTCTATTTTCATGTGTAACTAATTAGAACAAATTTTTAAAAATTTAAAATAAGAATGAGGTAGTTCATATAAAGCATGTTGATGTTGAAAATATTTAGGATATATGGTTTAATAAAAGTAAGTTACAGAGGATATATACCTATTCACATGTACATGTACTAAACATTTAAAATATTTATAATTATATAATTTGTTTTAAAAATTAGTTTTTTTAAGAATTTGTACATTGTAATTAAACATAACAGTGGGATTCATTATGCCATAATTATACATACACATTATATAATTTGATTAATCTCATTCCTCAGTATCTTCCCTATTTTGATCTGCTTTCTCTACTGATCTCCTTCCTATTAATATTATTGTTATTTATAATCTAGGATATATAGTTTATACATATATTTAACAATATATATTTTAAGCTTGAAAATGCAAAAGCAAAACTTTTGAAGTGGTGGTGTGAAAATGGCTCTGGAGAGAGATGGGGAACTGTCAGTTTTAAATACATATAATATTATTTGAATTTCTTATAGCAAAGAATATTTACAATACAAAATATAGCTATAAAATGATACGTTTCTTTCTTTATCTTTGTCATTTTTATTAAGAAAGCCGTTATTTTCTGACATATCTGAGTTTTATTTCTTCCTTTGAGCACTCTCCTACACCTGGGTGACAAACTCTCTTCTTCAGTGTTATTCTGTGTGCAAAACACAAAGTTAACATGTTTCGTGCTTTAAATGATCTGCTTTATTCCAATTCTAATATTGTTTGAATAAAAAATGAAAACAGAGTCCACTCATTAAGATTCAAATACAATTTGAACATGTTGGGAATAAGAGAAATGGAAAGAGGATTGGAAATCAGTGTGGAGCAGATTGTAACTAACCATGATTTACAGATACAGTGTTTAGATTATGAGAAAATATCGTGATGACAGATTTGAAATTTCCTTGTCTTAATTTCTGTGAGTATTTTCTCTTACTACATAACAAAGATGGACTACAAATAGGTCATATAGAAGAAATCTTAGAAACTTAAAAATGTGGTTGCTTCTGAATTGTTTTCAGTTTTATGATTAGATTTTCATGCTATTAGGCATCAACTGTACCTTGCTGCTCCTATAATTTCCTATCCTGATCCCACAATCTTTAGTATGTTAGGGAGCGTCACAGTCAATTATAAAGGATGTCTCTGGTTTTGAAGCTTTTAACCTAGCTTTTAGTGCTGGGGTTAAAGATATAATTTTGTAGCATTGCAATCAAATGACATTTCCAGTTATAGCCATATTCTAAGATCTCCATCCCTTACTAAGCTTTTTAAAAAATCTATCATTTTTAGCAAAAGACTCACCTCCTTGAATCATCTGAAAAATAAAATCAATGAGATTTCCACAATATCTTTCACTAAAAAGTATCAAATCATTTTCATGACTTTCATTAATGTATAAAAGGCCAAATACATTAATATAGAGAAAATTTCTCAGAAACAGAGAATAAAAATAGCTTAACAGGATAAAGGTAAATAATAAAACTCCACATAGATAAGGAAAATTATGGTTTAAAAAAATAAAAGTCTTGGAAGTAACAAGTTACATAAAAACTACAGTGTGATTTCTGAAGCTTATCTCATATCTCAAAGTGCTTAGGATGCTGTGTTATTCACAAAATACCATATGCATGTAACACCTAACAACAACAACAACAACAAATCACTGTGTTCCAGATGCCAATTTAAAAGCTGCACATCCATTACCAGTTGTCATTATATTCTCCCAACAATTCTGTTGGATTTGGAGATTAGGGGTTGGAGTTATTATTATCTCATTTTAACATGAGAATACAGAGCCAATGAAATGTTAAACCTCTTGTCCAAAGCTACACATTAAAAAAGACTAAATGGCAGTTTGAACCTAGACAAATTGGCACCTGTATTTATACATTTAATTAGACCACAATGAACAATGATTTGGACAATCAGAATTAGTCTTTGAAGAGGCAAAGAAAGCATCATCATATGTATTTAAAAAATAGTGGGAGGCTCTAGTCCCTTAAGATCTTCCCCATTAATATTGCCTATAGGGTCATTATTCATTGTTTTCATTTTGGTAAATTATTTTTGTCATTACATATAACAGAGTATGATCAAAATAGATAAATAACAGAAGAGGAAATCAAAATGGATAATTCATAAATGAACAGAGTTTTAACTAAGTCATTAGAGGCAAGTTTAAACAACTATGAAGCTGTTTCACATTCCTTAAACTGGCAAAAGCTCTTCTGACAACATCAGGTGCTGCTGAGGATGTTGTGACACAAGAACAGTCATCCTTCACAGATGGGATGGAAACTACAGTGGAGAGCAATTTGGAACTGTATAGTGTCACCCACGCTCATAGGCTTTGACAATAATTTTCCTTTCAGTATAGATATTAGAGAAGTCTTTATACATGTGCACAAGGAGATAGTTATAAAACTATTTATTTTTACAGTAGGAGAACATATAAGTAAATTAAAATAAATGTAGAAGAGCTATAGTACTGAAAATTGAACTATTAGTTGACTTTAAAAGTAGATTATCAATTACCCTGTTTTAATCTTTATAGAGTACACATCACACTGTACTCCATAAACATGTACTGTTATGTGTCAATTTAAAAAGACGTATGTTTTAAAAATATATATACAGTGTGATAGGATTCATATGATGTTTGAAATTTTCCAAAATGATGCTTCTTATTGTCTAAGGATATAATTTAAGTAGTATAACTTATAAAGTAATAATAAATACCAAACTTTATGATAATGGCTACCTCAAGGAAAGGTAATTTAAAAGTGGCCTTCCAGGGATTTCAGCTTGGTCTTTTGTGTTTTATTTAGCATACATTTTAAAGTAAATAGGGAAAAATGTGCAGAGTTGATAAAGCTGGAGGGTGGTTACTTGATATTCATTACCTTCTATGGTTTGTTTATGTGAATAAAATATTTTATAGTAAACATGTTATGTGGTCTTTCTAGGAAAATGGAAAATACAAAATGCAAAAAAATTATGCCTCATTATCCCATTATTTAAAGACTGCTTTTAAAATTCAGTATTTATTATGGTTAGCATTAATTTGTAGCAGTAGGTACATCATGTTTGCAGTTTTGTGCTCCCTGTGAGGAAAGGCCAAGATGTGCTTTTTCCCCCCTTCACCTTCTGTTAAAATGCTAATATTCTGGCCATGAAAATGTGCTAAAATATTATTGAATATCATACCACCTCAGGGTAACTGTGTTTGAGTGATTGTTTTCCAATCACATCCATCTAATTTGAGGTCTTGTGGGACTGTAAAACTAGTTCCCATATAGAAACAAAAGTTTGGTGCACTTCTTATAGGGTTGATAGGGGCCGATGGGCAGGTCAGTAGGGCGTTTGGGTAGTGGGTGAGGAAAATGGTCATTTGCATGCATTATGAGAGAGTGGCAGTCTGTCAAGGATGAACTTAATCTGCTTTACAATCTTGCCTAAGGCTGGCCCTGGAGAGGATGATGAATAAATTCACAGGATTTAATTTTATGTTGTATCTAATATACAATCTGAAGCAATAACTTATTATTAGAAACACTGACTGAGTCGTAATTTATCATCAGTATCTAAAAGGACTCAAGCATTACAACCAGCACAGATCTACCCACCCTTCGTCCCTTTCTCCCTCCCTTCCTCCCTTCTTTCCTTCCTTCCTCTCTCCCTCCCTCCCTTCTTTCCTCCCTTCCTTCCTTCCTTCCTTCTTTCTTAATGTTCCTGATGTGACTGTTTGAAGAGGGAGCAGTCCTTTATACCTATGGATGCGTCTGTGAAATAGGTCCCTGATTTTCAACACCAGGCTCATGAATCTAGCTCTGCTTTCAAGTAAAATTGAGAGGTCATATATGTGGGGCAATTTAAGGGGTCAACAGAAAGGCTGAGCTCAAAAGTGTTGGCCTGACAATAGGTAATTAGACATTCCTTTTTTTTTTTTCATATGTATTAGTGATGAACTTCATCATCGATCCCCTTATTGTGTAGACAAAGGAATGACTGAAAAGTCAGATAGATCTAGGATTAGAATGAGGGAAGTGAGGTTATACAAGTACAGGGTCTGATCTGATCCTGTCTTTATTTATTGTGATTTTAAAGCTTCGATTTTTAGAATACTATTATTACATTAAGATATTAATGTTGGTTACTGAGATTGTTGGCACCTCCTTAAATTTTGTGTGATGAGGAGGCCTCACCTGCCACACACTAATCCTATCAGTATAAGCAAAGTAACAGTGAAAAGAAATGTGAGAACCCAGAAGAAAACCTTCACTAGCCTGGGGGCAAGGGTATGATGAGGTATGCTGAAAAAAATACATACATAAAATGCGTGTGTGTATGTGTGTGTGTGTGTGTGTTTGCAGTTTTCTGTATTCACTCTATTTTTCTAAGATTCAAGTGATATAATAGTCTAATAAATTAATTTTGCTGACTTCTCACACATTTTTGTGCCCTTTGGCTATACTTTTTGATTCTTCCTTCCTGCTAGGATGTACACTTCATTATATATGTATTTTTGTCTGTTTTATTCACTGAAATATTCCAAAATCCATTACCATTGTAGACAGAGGTGTTTAGCAAATTTTCACAGAATTAATGAATAGATTGATTTTAGAATATAATTTAATTTACAGATTTCTTTTTTCATTTCCAATTTGGTAACATCTAAGAATATAACTTAAATTTCAGTTAGTTAAGACAACTGATACCTGATACTGAGAAAAAACACTAAAAAGAAATAAAAGTTATTTAAAACATATTTACTCAGGTAGGCAATTAAATATTTACAGGGTTGACAAGAATGATTCTCAGCTACATGCATTAAACTAATAGCTAACCTCCCTCTCTCTATTTCTCTTTGAATAAAATTATCATGTATGAAAGCCTCTCTTCCTGAAAACCTTTCTTTCACTAACTCAGTCACCCTTCATTATCTTACAACTGAAGAACTGCTAGGTCTTCAACTAATAATCTTTGTTGGCTGATTTACTCACCCCTTCAACTCTTTGACTTTTTACACATTCAATTTCTGAGGTTACCTACCAAACTGCAATCATTATCTTTTTAGGACCTAATAACCTCTTGGTGACTCCAGACAAAATGAATCTGACTTCTGGTACTCTTTGCACTACAGCTATTGAAGAAGGAACCATGTAAACACAGAGTAAATTTAATTCTCCTTCCCAATTATTCAACAAATACTTAGTGAAGTCTATTGTATTGCAAGTAGTGTTGGTCATTGTGGGCATATCAATGAGCAAGAATCAACCTTCTTTATATCCTTATAAAATTAATACAAAATTATGGCTATGATGAAAATGGAGTGGTATATATGTTATGTCATGGCTTAGAAATTTAATGTCCCTGTAAAAGCTCATATTTTGAAAGCATGATCGCTAATGCAGTGAGGTTCAGAGGTTGAGCTTGTAGACAATGATTAGATCATGGGGGCTATACCCTTACCAATGGATTAATCCATTTGATGGATTAATAATTTAAATGGATTACTTGGTGGTAATTAAAGGCAGATAGGGCATAGCTGAAAGAACTAGACAAGGTCATTGGTGGTGTGCCCTTTGACTAGATTTGGTCTTCTCTCCCTTCTCTCTCTGCTTCCTAGCTTCTATGAGCTGAGCAACTTTTCTCCACCACACCTTCTGCCATGTTTAGTCAGCTAAACATGACAGAATCTCTGAAACCATAAGCCAAAATAAACTTTTCCTTGTCTAAGTAGTTCTTGTCAGGTATTTTGGTCACAGTGATGAAAATATTATTAACATACTTTATCAATCAATTTTCCTTTATATTCTTTCCCATCTGAGCAATTTGGCTTCACTCTTTGGCTATTCTTTTTGGGTTTCAGGATACCCTTGTCCCTAGGAAAAGTTGATGTAGCAGGAAGTGAGAGCCTGTCCAAGATGTACCTGATTAGAGGCTTAAAATTCTATAAGCTAGCCTTAATGCTAGATCATTGCCATTGGTTTCCTTTTGACCAGAATAATATTTTTTTGGTATCTAATCCTGACAAAAATATATACGAAGCAGTTACTGTTATTATTCCATTTTCCAAGTGGTACCAACGGAGGCAGCTCACTTGCTAATGGCCTCAGAGCTATTAAATGGTGAAACCAGATTTCAACGAGTGGTCTATATACCTCTTGTCCAGTTTTGAGTAGGTGAAAAATAACCCAAGAAATTATTCCAATCCTTGTTCATTAACAATTACAAGCTTTCACAATGAAAGCCATTAGAAATATGTTTTTTTTAAAATCTCATTTTCGAATGCCTTTTGAGGGGGTTGAAATAATCATTTCAAATTAGGCAGCATCTAGAAAATTTGTAGCTACATTTATTAGATGACTATAGTATATATGGTATTGTTTTCATGAAAAATTCACTGCATTTGACTGTATGACACGTCCAAGTTATCTTATTCATTCTCATATCCTGGGTGCATCATTTTTCTAAAGAAATTGTATTGACTTGCAACCGAACACAAAATTGATTTTAATATTTAACAAGTTAAAGCACTCCTAGGGACATGAAAGCTAAACATATTTGCTATTTAGTCTTTGTGTTTAAGTCCAGCTTCCTCTGTAGCAGTATCACTATTCTATAACATATAACATATAACTAAAAATATTAATAAACTAACAATATAAATAACATATAACTAAAAATATTTTTAAACAAGTACATTATTTGCCTGAAATTTGGGGGCCCTCTGATGAATTCATTGGACTGGTTTAAATCTAAATGTATGCTTTATTTTTTCAACACAGGCATTTTGTGCTTTAATGTATCTTTGTCTTTTTGGCCATAGGATGTTTAAAAATGAAGAGCAGGATCAGTGCAGCTATTTGATATAACATGCTTTTGACAAGGAGGTGTGTGTACCTGCCAAGCAACCAACCTCTATACTGGTTGATGAAAGAATTCTCAGTAATGCATTTCCTCCAAGGGTCCACTCCCCAGTTTTTAGTAGTAGATTTCTTTGAGAACTACATTGACATGCTTGACTGAATGATGCCAGGATTGCTATTCCATTCCCTAGACAGGCACTTGCTAATTTACAGCCTGGTTGTCCTGGGGACTAAATAAACAAGGCTATGCAGTCCTCAGAGAATATTCATTATGAACAATTTCATTTAAAAAAATCTAAAAGGACAGTTACCTTAAAGATCCAGCATAAAATATATGACTCAAAAAATCAATTTTAGATCAACCCTCCCAAATTCTCTTCAGAAGAATTGTTGAAAATGCAGTGCAAGCATTAAAAATGTTCTCACGAGAAGATATGAAGGAGCAACTTGTAGCTATAGGAAGCAATTTTGTACTTGGTGGGGAACATGACTGACCATCTGTGAAGATACATATATAATAGCAAAATAAGGATTTGGTTGGCCACATCTAATCAAGAAACTGTTTATAATAGAAAACAAGCCTTGAGGACATGCCATATCCAAAGTGAAGCAAATATTCATCTTCCATCAGTGTGCTGCTACTGTCATAGAGGCAATCAAATGAATAAGATCTCCCACAACAATGCACAAGTGGTGTATGTTGGTAATGGTGTGTGAGTCACTGCAGTAAAGCAAGGTCATTTCAACAATTGTTTCTCTTGAGACTTTTTTTTTTTGAGAAGTAAAATGTAGTTTATGTTCACTTTGAAAAAGGGTAAAGGAGACCTGTGATTTTGAATCTCAACAAACACTGAGGACATTGTGACTCACTGAAAGAGAAAGGTTTCCAACATATGTTTAATGAGGTAAAGTAATTATTTGGAAATTTTGTCTTATAAAATGATCTTAAAGTGGCATTATATAAAGGCCTATATGGGACCTGTTCTTTATAACTAATAAGAAGGGATTCAAATAATCTCCATATATACACAAGAAGCTGGTAGTTTTAAGATTCTGATATTGAAGAATTTCTCCATTCTGTAATACCTAGATTCATTCTCAGCAAGACTGTTAGTAGCCTATATTTCTGTAAATATCACAATTCTCTTTCATTTCTTTTTAACTTTTGGTTTTTTGTTAAACCTAATATATTTTGGTTTGTGAGAATTTCTACAAAATAGCGATAGAACAAGTTTATGAGAAGAACTTCCCTTACCTTTTAGCTCCTCCTTTTCTAGCCCTATAGAGAAAAGAAAAAGTAGTGCTCTTGTGTCACCTGTTGTCCCTTTCCCTCACCTAAGGGAATGTATGAGGAACTAACTAGTTAGGAAAGAACAACCCTTTTGAGATGCCTTGAAGATCCATGGACTTTATTTCCCTTTAAATTAGGACACATAAACCTCTCATTTCCAAAACTTACCAACACTGCACTCATGAAGTGATTTCTATGTTTATTTGATTAATATCTTCCTTCTCCACTTGTCTATAGGTTCTGTAAATATAAAGGCCGTGACTTTTCTTAATCATTACATTTCCATGATATCATTAGCTCATCTGGGGAGGGACAACATATTTTATCATTCAGGGGATTCCTAACAGTGTCCATATTTCCCTGCTTCTCTGTCAGGGATATCCTGGGAGGCCTAGGAGTTCTTAAATATGGTGTCTCTTATTCCTTCGGCAACTGTAGGCTGAGGCAATGACTAGCGTCATTTCTCTTATAAAATTGTATAAGGAAAGTTAATTCCTCTGTTAATGAACATACCCTGAATTGGCATTGCAAATCAGAAATTAAATTTCTCTTGACACAATTCATAGGCTCACAGCATCAGAGTTTTCAAAATCTGTTCTTACTTTTCACATCCTCTTGTTATTTCCTTTCTCCCAGTTGATCCAAAGTTGTGGCAAAGCTGTGCCAGAGTAATAGTAGCGTGGTACTATTTATTTACGTAATTATTTATCATTTGTGACTGATTAGCATAGATCATAATAAGGATTGGCATTTTTATTAAATCAATAATATAATAGTATAAAGTATTTGTATTATTCTTTGTAACTTTGACCTTACAATATGTTTGATCTTCATAGTTTACTGGGTACAGATAATATAAATTTGTGTATTCATTCATTCATTCAAAAAACTTTTTAGAGAGTGCTATTTTGTGATAGCCACTGTGCTTGCTCCTGGAAATTCTTACAAAGGGAAAAAGATGTACAGAAGCTTACAGTTAAGGCAACCTAATTACACCACTAGTCATAGTGTTTAAGACCTGGGGGAAATATGCAGAAGTTATTGAGAAAAGGATTTAGATGGGCAAGGGTGAAGAAAACATCTGTTAGCCTATAGAATTTTTTGTTTGTTTGTTTTTAAGCAGGGAGAAAAACAAACTCACCTTATAAATATAAAAATAAACAAAAATCAGAACAATATTATAAAATACTCTATAATACCATTATTTTTTCTTCTGATCTTCCTTCAAAGTTACAAAGATTATTAGTTCTATTTCAATCATTTCATTCAGGTTATGTTTATCCTCCTTAACTTTAAAAATTTCTTTCATTCATTTTCTTTAACTGCAAGTGTTCAGAAAGCAATTTTGAGCTAACATAAAGATAAGTCAACCTTTCTATAAGGTAATTTTTTTTTCCTTTTAGTGTAGCACTTTAAAAAGGGAATACAAAAAATGGATGAAGCTGGAGAATATTATTCTAAGTGAAATAAGTTAAACCGCAAAAACCAAAGGCTGACTGTTTTCTCTGATATGCAGATGCTAGTTCATAATGGGGGGATGGGTAAGAATGAAGGAACTTTTGTACAGAGGGGGATCAGGGGGAGGGAAGGGAGTGGGAGGATGGGAAGGATGGTGGAAAGAGACGAACATTACCCTATATACATGTATGATTGCACTACCGGTGTGACTCTGCACCATGTTCAGTCAAAGAAGGAGAATTTGTGCTCCATTTGTGTACAGTGTGTCAAAATGCATTCTACTGTCATGTATAACTAATTAGAATTTTTAAAGAAAGGTATATACAGAAAGAATTGGGAAATCTCAGTTGACATATAAGTTTCTACCTTTAACTCATTTTAACCTTCAGGGGAAAGCCAAAGAGCTGTTAGAAGCTGGGAAGCCAGGGGAGAGAAGCACACAGGAAAAAAAAAAACTATGTTTGGAAGGATTCCTGAGCTAGTCTATAAGTTGCCATCACATCATGAAGACAAATGGTTGTTGCTAAAGACCCTGAAGGAGGCTTTTAAGCTTTGGGTTTGATTTTATTTTTCAGTTTGTAAAAATGGTGTTCTTCCCAGATGTTGTTTCTCAGATACTCTTTCCAAGCATCGGAATATATATAAAGCAACTCCTAAATGGTGAATTTAATGTTTCTGCAGGCAAAGTGTCATGTGTGGTGTTGGAGTTAAGTTGTCCCATCATCTTAGGAAATCACCAGTGCCTCTTCCTCTTGGAAACTCAGTAACGTTAGACGGCCACATCTAACTCTAATTTCTAGTACAATACTGCTTCTTTTAATGGGTTTATAGATGGGACTATAATAATAAAACACATACTTGACTACAACTGAGATCATGAATAGGTTTTGAAAAAAAAATTGCACAAGTTGTTGGTTTTGGAATTTGATCCTTGGTGTTCCCTAGGATACTATAATACTGTTTGTGGGGAAAAGAATCTTATATGTATGAGAAAATGCTAATGTACACCTGACTTTTATATGCTGCAATTATAATGACAATTTTCAATTGACCTGTTATCATTTGTTAGCACCATGTATGTCTTGTTCACCAAGGTAGTTGTAGCACTTTGTTTTAAATGGGTGATGGGGGTTTTACATGTATCAACAAGACATTAGAACTTGGCCAAGTTTTTAATGATTTAAAGATAATTTCCCACTGGTAGGGCCCACTCAGGCCAATATACATGAATTTCTTTTTTGGTTTTGACAGGATCTCAGTTCAGAAAAATAAATGAAAACTATTATATTTTAATTTGTTGAATAGTGAATATTTGTTGAGTGAATGAAAAGGTAAATTGTTGGTTTTAATTTTCTGCCCTATCTCTATATTTAATCAATCAATTTATTTATTTATTATTATTATTTTTAATATATGACAGCAGAATGCATTACATTTCATATTACATATATACAGCACAACTTTTCATATCTCTCGTTGTATACAAAGAATATTCACACCAATTTGTATCTCCATACATGTACTTTGGATAATGATGTCCAACACATTCCACCATCATTACTAACCCCATGCTCCCTCCCTTTCCCTCCCACTCCTCTGCTCTATATAGAGTTCGTCTATTCCTCCCATGCTCCCCCTCCCTATCCCACTATAAATCAGCCTCCTTATATCAGAGAAAACATTTGGCATTTGTTTTTTTTGGGATTGGCTAACTTCACTTAGCATTATCTTCTCTAACTCCATCCATTTACTTGCAAATGCCATGATTTTATTCTCTTTTATTGCTGAGTAATATTTCATTGTGTATATACACCACATTTTTTATTATCCATTCATCTGTTGAAGGGAATCTAGGTTGGTTCCACAGTTTAGCTATTGTGAATTGTGCTTCTATAAACATTGATGTGGCTGTGTTCTTGTAATATGCTGTTTTTAAGTCCTTTGGGTATAGACCAAGGAGTGGGATAGCTGGGTCAAATGGTGGTTCCATTCTCAGTTTTCCAAGAAATCTCCATACTGCTTTCCATATTGGCTGCACCAATTTGCAGTCCCACCAGCAATGTATGAGTGTGCCTTTTTCTTCACATCCTTACCAGCACTTATTGTTGTTTGCATTCATAATAGCTTCCATTCTGACTGGAGTGAGATGATATCTTAGAGTAGTTTTAATTTGCATTTCTCTAATTGAGAGAGATGATGAACATTTTTCATATATTTGTTAATTGATTTAATATCCTCTTCTGATAAGTGTCTGTTCAGGTCCTTAGCCCATTTATTGATTAAATTATTTGTTTTATTGGTGTCAAGATTTTTCAGTTCTTTACATATCCTAGAGATTAATTCTCTATCTGATGTGTGAGGGGTAAAAATTTGCTCCCAAGATGTAGGCTCTCTATTCACCTCACAGATTGTTTGTTTTGCTGAGAAGAAACTTTTTAATTTGAATCCATCCCATTTATTGGTTCTTCATTTTAATTATTATTTTTTTAATTTTTTATTGTTGGTTGTTCAAAACATTACAAATTTCTTGATATATCATATTTCACACTTTGATTCAAGTGGGTAATGAACTCCCATTTTTACCCCATATACAGATTGCAGAATCACATCAGTTACACATCCATTGATTTACATATTGCCATACTAGTGTCTGTTGTGTTCTGCTGCCTTTCCTATCCTCTACTATCCCCCCTCCCCTCCCCTNTCTACTACCCCCCCTCCCCTCCCCTCCCCTCCCCTCTTCTCTCTCTACTCCCTCTACTGTCATTCATTTCTCCCCCTTGTATTATTTTTCCCTTTCACTATAGGAGTCTTAGTAAGGAAGCTGGGGCCTAATCCGACATGAAGGAGAGTAGGGCGTACTTTTTCTTCTGTTAGACACAGGGTCTCTGGTTTAATTCCGAGGTCTTTGATCCACTTTGAGTTGAGCTTTGTGCATGGTGAGAGACAGAGGTTTCATTTCATTTTGTTGCATATGGATTTCCAGTTTTCTCAGCACCATTTGTTAAAGAGGCTATCTCTTATCCAATGCATGTTTTTGGCAGCTTTGTCTAATATAAGGTAATTGTAATTTTGTGGGCTAGTCTCTGTGTCCTCTATTCTGTACCATTGGTCTACCAGTCTATTTTGGTGACAATACCATGCTGTTTTTGTTACTATTGCTGTGTTGTATAGTTTAAGGTCTGGTATAATGATGCCGCCTGCTTCACTCTTTTTGCTAAGGTTTGCTTTATCTATTGTAGGTCTCTTATTTTTCCAAATGAATTTTATTAGTCCTTTTTCTATTTCTATGAGAAATGTCATTGGGATTGTGATCAGAATTGCATTAAATCTGTATAATGTTTTTGGTAGTAAGATCATTTTGATAATATTTATTCTGCCTATCCAAGAGCAAGGCAGATCTTTTCATCTTCTAAGGTCTTTTTTGATTTCTTTCTTTAGGGTTATGTAGTTTTCATTGTATAGATATTTCACCTCTTTTATTAAGTTGATTCTCAAGGTTTTTTTTTATTTCAGGCTATTGTAAATGGGGTAGTTTTCCTCATTTTTCTTTCAGAGGATTTGTCATGGATATACAGAATTACCTTTGATTTATGTGTGTTGATTTTATATCCTGCTACTTTGCTGCATTCATTTACTAGTTTTAAAAGTTTTCTGGGTCTTCTAGGTATAGAATCATATTGTCAGCAAATAGTGCTAATTTAAGTTCTTCTTTTTCTATGTGTATCCCTTAAATTTCTTTTGTCTGCCTAATTGCTCTGGACAGTGTTTCAAGAACTATGCTAAATAAAAGTGGTGAAAGAGGGCATCCCTGTCTTGTTCCAATTTATTTTTCTCCATTTAGAATGATGTTGGCCTGGGGCTTAGCATAGATAGCCTTTATGATATGTTCCTGTTATCCCTGATTTTTATAGTGTTTTGAACATGAAGGTGTGCTGTATTTTGTGAAAGCCTTTATCTGTGTCTATTGAGATGATCATATGATTCTTATCTTTATGTCTATTGATATGATTAATTACATTTATTGGTTTCTGTAAGTTGAACCAACCTTGCATCACTGGGATGAATCCCACTTGATAGGGGTGCATGGTCTTTTTTTTTAAGTATTTATTTTTTAGTTTTTAATAGGTGGACACACAATATCTTTATTTTATTTTTATATAGTGCTGAGGATTGAACCCAGTGCCTCACGCACGCCAGGCAAGTGTGCTACCACTTGAGCCACATCCCCAACCCAAGGGGTGTATGATCTTTTTTTTAGAAAAAAAAAGATAGATAATTTTTTAATATTTATTTTACCATTTTCGGTGGACATAACATCTTTATTTTATTTTTATGTGGTGCTGAGGATCGAACCCAGGGCCCTGCGCATGCCAGGCTAGCGCGCTACCACTTGAGCCAAATCTCCAGCCCAATGCATGATCTTTTTGATATGTTTTTGTATTCAATTTGCCAGAATTTTATTAGAAATTTTGTGTCTATGTTTATTAGAAATATTGGTCTAAAGTTTTCTTTCTTTGATGTACCTTTGCCTGGTTTTGGAATCAGGGTGATGTTGGCCTCATAGAATGAATTGGGAAGTGCTGCCTCTTTTTCTATTTCCTGAAATAAATTGAAGAGTATTGGTATTGGTTCTTCTTTAAGTGTCTTGTAAAACTCAGCTGTGTATCCATTCAGTCCTGGGCTTTTCTTGGTTGGTAGACTTCTAATGGAGTCTTCTATTTCATCACTTTATTTTGGTATGTTTAAATTATGTATCAACCTGATTCAATTTGGCCAAATCATATGACTTAAGAAATTTTTTGATGCCTTCAATATCTTCTATTTTATTCAAGTACAAGTTTTCAATAATTTCTAATTATCCTCTGTATTTCTGTAGTGTCTGTTATGATACTACCTTTTTTATCATGTATGCTGGTAATTTGAGTTTTCTCTTCTTTTCATTAGCATAGCTAAGGGTCTGTCAATTTTATTTATTTTTTCAAAGAACCAACTTTTTTGTCTTGTCAATTTTTTCAATTGTTTCTTTTGTTTCAATTTCAGCTCTAATTTTAATTATTTCCTGCATTACACAGCTTTTGGTGTTGATTTGTTCTTTTTCTAGGGCTTTCAGATGTAATGTTAGGTCATTTATTTGTTGATTTTTTTTCTTCTTTTAAGGAATGAACTCCATGCAATGAACTTTCCTCTTAGTATTGCTTTCAAAGTGTCCCAGAGATTTCAAGATGTTTTGTCCATGTTCTCATTTACCTCTAAGAATTTTTTAATCTCCTCCTTGATGTGTTTTGTGACCCATTGTTCATTCAGTAGCATATTGTTTAGTCTCCAGGTGTTGGAGTAATTTTTATTTTTTATTTTGTTGTTGATTTCTAATTTCATTCCATTATGATCTAAACAAATGAAGGGTAGTATTTTTACTTTTTTGTATTTGCTAAGAGTTGCTTTTTGGCATATTATATGGTGTATTTTAGAGAAGGATCCATGTGCTGCTGAGAAGAAAGTGTATTCACTTGATGAAGAATAAAATATTCTATATATGTCAGTGAAGTCCAAGTTATTGATTGTATTGAGATCTACAGTTTATTTATTCAAGTTTTGTTTGGAAGATCTGTTCACTGCTGAAAGAGTTGTGTTAAAGTCACCCAAGATTATTGTGTCATGGTCAATTTTACTCTTGAACTTGAGAAGAATTTGTTTGATGAACATTGATGTTCCATGGTTTGGGGCATATATAATTATAATTATTATGTCTTGTTGGTGTATGGTTCTCTTGAGCAGTATGAAATGTCCTTCTTTATCCCTTTTGATTAACTTTGGATTGAAATCTACTTTATTTGATATGAGGATGTAAACCCTTGCTTGCTTCCACAGTCCATGTGAGTGGTACGATTTTTCCCAACTTTTCACCTTCAGTCTGTGTAAGTCTTTTCCTATCAGATGAGTCTCCTGGAGGCAGCATTTTGTTGAGTCTTTCTTTTAAATCCAATCTGCTAGCCTATGTTTTTTGATAGGTGAGTTTGAGACATGGTTTGTATTCCCAGCCATATTTGATTATGTTTGTTATTTAACTTGACTTGTCTTCTTTGATTAGTTTTTCCTTTAGGGTACTACCTCCCTCTGCTGATTTTCATTATTGTTTTTCATTTCCTCTTCATGAAGTATTTTGCCAAGGATGATTTTTAGTGTAAGTTTTCTAGCTGTAAATTCTTTTAACTTTTGTTTATCATGGAATATTTTTATTTCATCATCAAATATAAAGCTTAGTTTTGCTGGATACAAGATTCTTGGTTGGCATCTATTTTCTTTCAGAGCTTGATATATGTTGTTCCACGATCTTCTAGCTTTCAGGGTCTGCTCTGAAAATTCTGCCATTATCTTATTTGGTTTCCTCCTATATGTAATCCAATTCCTTTCTCTCATGGCTTTTAATATTTTCTCCTCATTCTGTAAGTTAGGCATTTTCATTATAATGTGCCTTGGTGTGGATCTGTTGTGATTTTGTATACTTGGTGTCCTGTAGGCTTTTTGAATTTTGTGTTCCAATTCATTCTTCATTTTGGAAATTTTCTGATGTTATTTCATTGAATAGATTGTTCATTTTTTTGGTTTAGAACTCTATTCTTCCTCTATCCCAATAACTCTTAAATTTGGTCTTTTTATGCTATCCCATATTTCTTGAATTTTTGAATGTTCTGCTCATGGTTTCTTACCATTTTCACTGTGTCTTCTACATTATTTCCAAGATTATATATTTTGTGTTCATTGTCTGATGTCCTATCTTCCAAGTGGTGTACTATGTTGGTGATGCTTTCAATTGAACTTTTAATTTGGTTTATTATTTCTTTCATTTCAAGGATTTCTTTCTTTCTTTCTTTCTTTCTTTCTTTCTTTCTTTCTTTCTTTCTTTCTTCCTTTCTTCCAAGAACCTCTAACTCCCTGTGAAGTGATCTTTTGCTTTCTGTATTTTTTTTATGTAGCTCCTTGTTGACATGTTCTTTTGCTGTCTGTATTTGCTTTTTTACATCAGAGAACATTTTAATCATGTACATCCTGAACTCCTTATCTGTAATTTCTTCTGCTGTGGTTTCCATGGATTCTAATAATGTGGTATCTTGATTTGTTTGGGGTACTTTCTTCCCTTGTCTTTTCATGTTGCTCATGTGTCTTCCCTTCTAGCTCCGTGGGTCTGAGATGTTATTGTTTTTACCCTATAGATTTGTAATGCTCCTGTAGGGTTCTAATACCTCTCCTTTGTGGGGAAAGACAATGTTAACAGATCCCAATATCAACAATATACCACCTATGAACAACTCATTGTTATTAAGACATTCACAGTTTGGTCACAATGTACAGAAATGTTGAATTCAATCAGTAGGCTTGTAAAAGGGTTTATATTTTCTGACAATGAATAATGAACTGGGGGTGAGGTGTAGGATGATATGCTGAGGAGGTAGGATGTGAGGATATAGAATTAATATATCTTAGGAAGTGTGGAAGAGAAATCTTATGAAGAGGTTTAGTAGCAAGAGAATAGACAGGAAATAATTAGGGTAGACAAGTATGTGGGAAGACAGTAGAATACATAAAACAAACACACATATGTATTTAGAAACATAAGGAATGTTAAAATAGTAAAAATTGGAGGAGAAAAGAAAAATGAAAGAAGAAAAAAGAACAAAAGTGGGGGGCATATACAACACCTCTATATCATATTATTCAGATGGCCCAGTCCTCAAAATCCTAATTCATGCAAAGTTCTTGGTTTCACATATGTTGGGGATGTGAGGGCTGAGAATAGAGAGGGAGAAGAAAAAAATAAAAAAAAAATTCTCAAAGGAAGAAACCAGGATTGTTGCTAGTTTTAGAGATCCATGTCTTTCCTGCTTCTCTTCTCATTTAATAGATGGGATTATCTGTTGCTAGCTGGTATCTCTGCCCTTAGGATGGTGAAGGTAACCAGGATGAAAAGGCTGGTCCTGGTGCAGGGCGCCTGGAAGCGAGGAGTGGTATCCACCAGTCCCTGTAAGGAGACTGGACCTCAAGGGTCTCTTTTTGGGTCCACTTGTATGACTTGAGCGCTCAGTCCTCTCTCCCTGTCTTGCCTGAAGATTTCCCAGTTCCTTGTCTCTCTGTTAGACTCCAAACTTTTACCCCATTTCCCTCTCCCTTAGCAGTTCCTAATTGAGGGACCTCTCTCACCAGGCCTCCTGTGGGTGGTACCCTGGTCAAACTGCACACCAGTCCCACTGAGAGCTGTTTTGTATTGGGCATTTACTGTGCTGGGTTACCGGCCACTGGGGAGAGTGGAGAGTTGGAAACCAGGTACCTGGCCAGCTGGAGTTCCAATCTGGAAGCTGCCCCTGTCAAATATGGTGAGAAAGGTGAGCCAAGATGGAGGCAGTCTGCTTCCAGCACTGGGGTGTCGGCTGGGGTTGGGGGAACCAAGTGATGGCATTGTGTGATGTGTCCAGAGATGAGCTCTGTAACATTCAGTACTATGGCTTTGGCTGCCTTCAGAGCCTGTGAGATGCCCCCAGGTGCAGGTGGATTATTACGTACGGAACTATGGTAGTAGCTGTGGAGTTGGGTCTCAAGATGGAGGTGATGGGGGAGCCCCTTATTGGCAGATGGGGGTTCACAGAGGATTGGTGGCCGGAGTTCCTGTGGGTAGAAAGCAGCTGAGTGTCCTGCATGGGAGTGTAGTGGTGTCTAGGAGTTCTGCAGTAATACTGATAGGTGATCCTACTAAAGTGCTAGGAAGCCCTGCATGGGTTAGAACTTCTGGAGTTGGGTGTTGGGAGCCAAGAGTCCTGCTTGAACATGGAGGCCCGGAACTCTGTGTGGAGGCACGGCGCTGGTGATTGCTGCATGAGAGCAGCTGTATAGGGGTCCTCTACTACTCTCAGAGAAGCAGTATGCCCACTAGTTAAGACTCAGGTCATGGAGCGACACAGAATGCTGCCTCTCTCTGGCCTGCTGTCATGGATTCTCTCTATATTTAATTTAATTGGCTACAGTTCAGCAGACAAAATGATTCTACTAAATAGAAATATATTGTTTAAAAGAGTACAGATTCAAATTACTAAGGAGATATAAAGTATTAGCAATTTTTCCACACTGAAATACTCTGAAGTACTGAATATATTAATTTTGATCTTTGATTGCCCCCTCCCATGATACACAATTTTATATCACTTCATCTCTGACTTCTAAAATGAAATTCCTAAAATATGATAAACCCAAGAGAAAATATGTGCACATTCTTAAGCCAAACTGATGAATGGGTTTAGTGAGTTACTTTTAGGCAATTATGTCAATGGGAGATTAAAAAGCAGGATCACTGCATGGTATACAATAAATATAAGTATTTCTTTGTTTATCACTTATACCTCAGTAAATCTATTATAAACTAAAAATACAATAAAAGTAGAGTGCCTATTATAAAAGAAACTTGTATATTACTGTCCATGAAAACAAAGTAGAAACAATGCTTCAAATTGTCTTGGCTAATGAAAATGATGATAGTAATCAAAGTGTTAAAATCAATCATGTACTACAAGATTTTTTTTTTTGAGAGAGAGAGAGTGTGTGTGTGTTTTAATATTTATTTTTTTATTTTTCGGTGGACACAACATCTTTATTTTTATGTGGTGCTGAGGATCGAACCCAGCGCTCCACGCATGCCAGGCGAGCGCGTTACTGCTTGAGCCACATCCCTAGCCCACAAGATTTTATTTGAGTGAATGCACTAAATAGCAATGATTTTAAATAAAATATTAAGATACTCTTTTCTATAAAATAATTGTATATTTGAAATTCATAAATTTTCATATTTATTTTCTTTGATATGATTGCTAAATGTTCAGAATTTAGAAAATGTCTACTTAGGGATTTGATTATTACATACTTACTAAGTTAAAGCATTGGTTATTTCCTTAGCTGGATTATGCTTACTTCATCTTTTTCTTGATGAACTTTTGGTTTCAATAAGCAGTTCTCTGGGTTTCTCACAGGTATGGCCATGAGGCTTGAACTCTGACAATTCTTCAGGTTCCTCATGGTTCCTCATTAGTATGGCTCTATAAACCCTAGAAGCATGAGCTTCACTGAAGGATTTTGCAAGACTTCATTTGAGTAGTTATGTAAGTGCCTATCCAATACATTATATTAGATTGCCTGAGAAGATTATATTTTATAAAACTGAAAACAATGTTTATATAGTAAGAATGCTGTAACAGCATTTAACTTTGCAGAAATTCTTAAAATAAGAAAATATATTAAGCCACTTTAGTGTATGGCACTTCTTTCTATTAAATAAGATGTTTCCTCCTCCATTCTTGCAGGGTTAGTCAGCCTTACTGGACACTAAAACATCTGCATTATTGGAGTGCATTATTTGTAGTATCATGTGTGATATCATTCATAGAGTTTAAGTACTAGAGAGTAACTGTAGTGATCATATATTCCATTTTTTTCTTTCACTAGAAAATTTTTGCCCTTGAAATATTTATGTTAAAATGCTAAATGACACAGATCTGATCAGGTGATAAATACAGGTCAATAGATATAATATACAAAAATAATAAAACAATAATTGCCTGCCTAAAGTACCTTGGATAGGGACAGCTACTTATGTGGACTTAGCCAGTATTCCTACAGCTTGCTTGACTTAACTTTAAGGAGATGTTCCAGCCCTGCAGGGCTTGGTTTAAGTGATTTGCACAGGGTTCCCACTAACAGGAAGAAATGTCTATGTCCCTTGCAGCAGTCACACATTTAATCTAATACAGCTCATAAATCACCTTTACAACCTTCAGACTTCAATCAATAGGGTGTTTTATAGTTGGAAGAAAAATTATCAGGAGAGAAGCAGGAGAAATACAAGAAGGATATAGCTGGGGCCTGTCCAAGTCTAGATTCTTCACTCTGTCATCCTGAAGGAATAAACTGGCTGATTTTAACAAAGAGGGATCTCTTCAGAGCAGCTGTGCGCAGGGTCAGGACATTTCTTGTGCTAATGAAGCATTATGGGAAGACATGATCAATAGCACCAAAGCAAAGAAAACATTTCTGCTTTGTCGTTCAAATTTGGGGTAAATTATAAAGAATGACTGGGGAACAGATCACAGTACTTATAGTAACTGATCCCAATTTACCTGTTTAGTGTTCTCATGATAATGTCTTTGTCTCATGGTTATACAACATTTCATCTTAATATGTTGACATGTTTTTTGGACATATCATTGTGTTTTTAAAACAATTTACCATGTCATGAAAATTGCTAAAGTCATAAAATCACAGTTTATAAAATAGCAGAGAGGTTCATTTAGATCCCTCAGCATGTACTCACAAAAATGTTATCTCATAATTTCCTAAAATTATATGAGCAGTAGAAGATGTCCTGCTGGCTGATCCAAAATACTTTGATAGAAGAAGTGAGAAAGATTTCATTTAGATCATCTAAATATTCCTGTACTTTCAGGTAATAGTTATGCAAGTTTTGTAGTAAATCTTGATTGTAAATAAGAAAATCACACAATAAGGGATGGTTATCATATATCTATGTAGTTGCTTCTGGTATATAAATCAGTGCCTATGAAATAAAATTAAATTAAACAGTAATGTGAGATATGATGGACATTTTGCATCTACAGCATCTTAATGTCAGACAACAAGCCTGTGATGATGATGATAGATTATTGATATTTAGGTTCATGACAGGATTGTGATATGAAGATGAACTTTGCACAACACAAATATGACAGTGCTCAAAATAGTGTCATCGCTTGGCTTTTTTCTTGTATATTTGGTGCTTGGGCTTATTTATGAAAGGTAGGTGTACATTCTGAGTCACTTGAAGTCACAGTCCTTACAATTTCATGAAAATTCAGGGTATGTTAGAAGAAAAGATAAATATTTGGACTTTGACTTAAAGGTAATACACAAGGTCCAGACATGGCCATATGTGTATACAGAGACACATACATATACATAAGCACATACATGTATATGCTTATATGTGTACATATATATATATGCACCTATATTAATGCATATATATTATTATGATATAAAAATAATCTTACATTAAGAAAATAAAAAAACAAGTGAAAGTACAGATAATATTATAAATATTAATAATAATGAAATACTTCATCCAAAATATATAAAAACAATTATATAATACCAAATTCATAATTCAAATAAAAACATTAAGATTTGTCCAGATATTAAAACAAGGCAGATATAGAAAGGGATCTTAGATTCATGAAAAGATACTCAACATTATTTTCCTTAGAGAAATACAAATTTAAATCATAAGATATCTCCTTACACTCCTTGGTGTGGATATAATCGGCAGGAAACAATAAGTGGCAGAGAACATACAGATGTGGGGAAATCATACTTTGCTTGTAGAAATGACAGATGCTTCATTCACTTTGAAAACAGTTTGCAGAGTCTTAAATGTTAAACTAAGCTTACCATATAAGCCCAAGCTTTTACTCCTATGTCTCTACCCGAAAGAAAGGAAAACATATTCACAGGAAGACCTGTATGAAAATATTCATAGTAGCATTATTCATAATAGCTAAAAACTTGAAATAATTCACATGTCCATCAACTTTTAATTGAGTTAAAACATGTTGTATACATTAGAAAATTACTCAGCAATAAAAAGTAATATAGTCCTCATATTATTGCTGAAAAGGCATTATGCTAAGTAAAAAAGCTATGTAGAAAAGATCACATATTGTATGATTCTATTTTATGAAATGCCCACAGAAGCAAAATTTGTAGATATAGAAGTAAATCAGTGGTTCTTGAGACTGGGGATGAGAATGGAGAGTGAATGCAAATCTTCACAAAGGAACATTTGGGAGTGGTTTCTATCTCCTTGATGTTCTGAAAGATTGTGATGAAGGTTGTATAACTATAAATTTATTAAAATGAGTGAAATTTAAGGTGTGTCAATTATACCTTAATGTTGTTTTATTTATTTGTTTATTTATTTATTTAGTGAGGTATTGGGGATTAAAGCAACTACATTCCCAGTCCTTCTTATTTTGAGACAGGGTCTTGTAAATTGCTAAGGATGGCCTTAAATTTGCAATTCTCCTGCCTGCCTCCTGAGTTGCTGGGTTTATAGACTTGTGCCATCACACCTGTCTTCAATGATATTTTGAAAGCTGAACTGTACTTTTAGATACTGATTTGCACTGAAATTTTAAGGCAGAATTAGCAAGATATAACACAATTAAAGAAACATGAGAAAATTTGACATTTGTAGAATTCCTAAAAGAAATATTTAAAAGACTCTGAATGCACATAACAACTTGTATAAAATTTCTTTTGATGTTTTGTATCAATTTTGACTCTTTGATTTATATGTTCCATGGGAATAGGTGTCTTGACTTTCTTATCAGTTTGTTATTCTTACTCAGGAAAGTTTCTGGTTCTGAAAAATTACACAATAAATATTGATAAATGGACGAATCACATGGTCTACATAGAGGTGGTCTGTAGAACAGGATCCCCATTGACTTAATTGGGGTTTACTGTGAGGCATCTGGATACTGTCAAAAACAGAACAGGAAGTAGTGGAAGACCTGTTCCATAAACAGACATATGAGTACAGGAAGAGTCAAGCCTGGTAACATGACTAGGCATTAACTGCAATAGGAAAAAGATGGCATGCTTAAATTGCAAATGTTTAGGATGTTTTTTTTTTTCTCCAAAGGGATTATTTAAAAAAAATACTTAAGATATGAGAAAAGCATAGAGATAGAGCAGCAGGCTGGGGCTAGTAAAGGAGAGGAGCTTCAGCTTCAGCTTATATAAGATATAAAAAGAGGGAAAAGTCCTGGATCCCATATGAAAGAGTTGAACAGATGAGGTCACTTTGAAAAATGTCCTTTGGAAAAACTCTTAGCCAGAAGTGACTGCTCATGGTAAAGTTAATCATAGAAATACTCCAATTTCACAATGGAATATTACTCAGCAATAAAAGAGAAAAAAAATCATGACATCTGCAGGTAAATGGATGGAGTTGGAGAATATAATGCTAAGTGAAGTTAACTAATCCCAAAAAATCAATGCCAAATGTTTTCTTTGATATAAGGAGGCTGATTCATAGTGGGATAGGGAGAGGAAGCACGGGAGGAATAGATGAACTCGAGATAGGGCAGAAGGATGGGAGGGGAAAGAAAAGGGCATAGAGTTAGAATTGGTGGTGGAACGTGATGATCATTATTATCCAAAGTACAGGTATGAAGACATGAATTGGTGTGAATATACTTTGTATACGACCAGAGATATGAAAAATTGTGCTTTATATGTGTAATAAGAATTGCAATGCATTCTGCTGTCATATATAAATAAAAACAAGAGAAGTATTCCAGTTTCATGCTCTTCCTTTCCTCTGATGTCCTACTAGGGTTCTTCATTGTTCAACTAGAACAGACGTCTGGGTCCACAGCAGTCTATTGAAGTGCCCATACAGCACAGCCTTCTACAGAAATATGGGAGAGAAAGGCGCAGTGGATGTTTGGGTGCAAATGGAAAACTAGCACAGGAGTGAGCCTTGATTCACAAAAGTCTGGGTCCGACTGTGAGGAAGAAGGAATTGAATTGTAATGCAGAAGCTAATGATTCAAACTAGATGTCTAAATTCCTAACTTGAACAATAACTAGGGACACCAGACTGATGAGCTTTCAGTACTATTCTCCTTATAACTGGGCTGTCCTTAAAGTACACAGGGCTGAGATTGTAAGTAGGCAATTGGTGGGCTGTGATGTAAGGAGCTGGGATACTACAATGTGGAAGTGGAATGTCCCCCAAAGGCCCACACATAAAGGCTTCATCCCCAGCATGGTGCTACTGAGAATATTTAAGTGGTGGAATATTTAAGAGGTGGGTCTTAACAGGAGGCCTTCAGGTCATTGGGGTGTGCTCTCAAAGGGGTTCAAGGGAGCCCAGCTCTTTCCTTCTGCTCTTTTTCTTTTGTTTCTTGGCCAGGAGGTGAGCAGCTTTTCTCTGCATCCTGTGCCCACCATGGTAGGCTGCTCCAGCACAGCCTAAAAACAAAAGGGCCAACTAATCATGGACGGAAACCTCTCAAACCACAGCAGAAACAGCCTTTGTTGTATAAGGAACATATGGCAGCAGCAGGCAAAAGGAAACAAGTATTGACCTCATTGTCACAGACCTTCACTAGACTGCTTCTCTACACTGTGCCACTCAAAAAAGCAAAATCACTTACTATACTTATCTGTTGTTGGAATATATAACCACCAAGAGAAAAGGAAAACTCTTGATTCAGGAAGCTTAGGGTACTAAAAGTCAGGGTTCAAGACATGATGCACTTCCTCAACAACTCACTCCTTTTCAGACTAATGCAATTGTTTCTTAGGAATCCTGAGCAACTTGCTGCTTTTTAGATTAATGAATTTGTTTCTTAGGACTGCTATAACAAATTACTACAAATGAGGAGTTTTAAAATAACAGAAAGTTATAGTCTCAGTTCTGGAGGCTAGAAGCTAGAAATCAAGGCATAAGCATCAGTTTTGCTCTCTCTCAAGGCTCTGGGGCAGGATCTTATCTTGTTTCCTTTTGGCCTACAGAGGTGTTTGGGATTTAGTATGATTTTATCTTTACTTGGGTATATCTACAAAGATTCTATCTCTAAATTTAAAGGTCACGTTTACAGGCACCATGGGTTAGTATTTTAATGCATCTTTTTTTTTTAAGTTCTACAATTTAACCTGCAAGAATTAATGATAATAATAATGTCTGATAAAGATGACCTCATTCTTATGAAGTATTTCACATAGTACTTTCATTCCATGTTCCTTTTTAATTCCAGATTTTTCTCATCAAATAAAAAAATTGCTCTACCAAGAGCTAGGGAGGCAGGTACAACATTCTGAAGACCAGTGAACTTAGAGACATTACAGTTCCTTCTTGCAGCTCTGGTTGTGATTTGAACTCTTTATGCCTATGTCCCTGAGCCTCTCTCTTCTGCTTAATAATGTGTGGTTGTATTTGTTCCTTGACAGATTTTAAATGACAAGATAATTTAGTAACTGCTGTATGATACAAAGGAAATTTAATTTTTAATTATAAAGTTAAACATTTTATGATACTATTCATTGAGTTAGTTATTGGCTTAAAACCTTTCAAGTAATAATAATTTCACCAATATCAGTCTTATGCCCTTGACTCTTTCTCTGAATTTACACATCTCTCTATAAAAAGTAAGTAAGTTAATTATAAAGGGAGTAAACACTGTAAAGATTATAGGGATATGTGGACCCTTAGAACGCTTTTCAGTTCAGAACCATGCTTGGAGTAGTCAATATATAATATCATAGCAACATACAATGCCATTTGTGGTCAAATGTTCAGTTCCTTAGGATGCTCACTGCATTTTAAAAATGTTGATTGTGTAAATATATTTCAATTTATAGTCCTATTTACACTTAATTGCTAAATGATCAAATTTTTACTTTTACTGATTCAAAGCTATTTCCTTTTAAATACCTGGAAAATACCTAGGTATAGCATAATTTTGAAAGAAAAGACATCCTTTGAAAATAAGACATTGATTACTGATTGTTGTTATATCAGTCACTGTTCTTTGTTGCAAGTAACAAAATTTCCATCTCAAACTGGCTTGAGTGATAACAGGAATTTATTGTCTCAGGTAACAAAAAAAAAATCTCTATAGATAGAAGAGACTTCACATTTGACCAGGGTCATGGGTTTATTTCTTGGCCATTTTTCAGCACTTTCCTCATCTGTGAGTTGGTCTTTTAGTCGGGCTGACTTCTCTCAATGAAGCAAAAATGCTGCTGAGCACTTGTGGTCCACACATTTCATTGTCTAGGAACCTAGGTTGTCACCTTTCCAGTGTTGTGTTCTTATCTAGAGATCTTAGGGTCACAGTAGTTGTAGGCAGGAAAATTTACTGCTCACCCAGAAACATTTCTTTTGGTAGGGGAAATGAAATGTGCAGTTTCCTTTAGGTAAATCAGGATCCATTGTTGAATAATTAGTGAAGTGTGGATACTTGAACAGACTAAATCTTAAGAAAAAGCATGACAAAATAGTCAATAGATATCCACAACACATGCCAATCATTCTTTCAATAGTATTTCTTGTCACCTTTATAACATGTATATCTCCCCCAGAAAAATGCATATATAACCAGACTACTATACCATGTTTTCCTTCCTACTTTTTTTCCCCCTCAAATTCTGGTAAGAAGTCTTAACCTGAGATCTATACTCTTGTACAGTGGAGTACAGCCACAGTGTTGTATTTCACATATCTAAAACTTATGCATGTCACTTAACTGAAACTTTGTATACATTGGCTAAAAATCCCCAGTTTCTCCCTGTCCCCAGCTCTGGGGAACCACCATTCTCCTCTCTGTTTGTATAAATTTCATTACTTTAGATATATCTCATAGAAGTGGAATTAACACTGACAGGGGAAATTAAATTAATATGGACACTATGGATAACAGTATGGATATTCCTCAAAAAACTAAACATAAAAATGTATACCTTATGATCCAGCAATCCTATTTCTGTGTATAGATCCAAAAGAATTGAAATTAAACAAAATCTCACAAAATATATCCACTGCCATATTCATTGTAGCATTCTTAACAGCTAAGAAATGGAAACAACCTAAGTGTCTACCTATATGTAAATAGAGAAAGAAAATATGGTCTATATATACAATAGAATATTATTCAGAGTTCTTTAAAAAGGAAATCTTACCATATGTGATGAAAGGAATGAATCTGGAGAATATGTGCTAAGTGAGATAAACCAATCACAAGACACATACTTCATGACTCCACTTATATGGAGTATCTAAAATAATCAAACTCATCAAATTTTCTTGACCTTAATTAATAAGGTAATATATTGTTAAAGTCTCTGCCCAGTGAGAGCAGAGGTTCCATTTCTCCAATTGAAAATAAAAAAAAATTCTTTCCTTCCATTGAGAATTTTCAGTTTCTTTAAAAAGGTAGATGAATATTTTCTGTTTTTGTTATTCTTTAAGCTTAAATTAGAAGCAAAATGTAATTTAGAGCAAAACGTTTCTTCCCCATTACCCATTTGCTTGTTGAATGACTATTTTTTCTTAAATATTAAAATTGGCTTTGTTTGGGGGACTCTTCTTTGTGATGATAATTTTGAATTCACAAAATGTAATCTTTTTATCATCACTAAAGATACTTTATTTTCTTAAATTTTAAGTTTTAAAATTAATGCATAATAATTGTATATTTTTGTGGGATATAGTGAAGTTTTGATAATGTATATATTGAGTAATATATGTGATAAAGATTTTTATCAAACATTTTTCACCCAAACCCTCCAAAATTAAACTTTTAGAATTACAGTGGTAGAAAACTCACTTCATCCATATATCCTTGCCTAATTCCCCATGTTTCTGGATTACACATACTAATGTTACAGCCATCATCATGAGGACATTCATTGTGTGTAGCAATTTAGGGTAGTGTAGAATATACAAAATATTGTATAGAAAAATGAGATTTATTTGTCTTGTAGGACATATGGTTAATGAATTTCAACCACTTATTTAGTGTAAAAGACATTTTTCCTAAACTAACACAAAGATAATCTCATTATAATGTGTGTAATAATTTATTCTAATGCCTCAATGCCTGTTTTGACATATTTATTCTTTTGAAGTGGATGATGAAACCACCACTTTAAAAAAAATCTAATTAATAATAAATCATATAACCTTGAATGAACAAAAACTAAAGTTTGGTTTCAAGACATTTTTCCTAAAATTAGTAGACTAAAGATGATTTCCTTTGTAAGTCTTCTAGAAGTCTAAAAAAAAGCATATATATATATCTTATAATGCAATGAGGATTTCAGACGTCTTACACTGAATCTCTAATGTTTCTTTTCTTGCTATTGTGTACAATAACCAAATTGAGAACATATATTGCATTTATGTCAGTCATCTTGTTTAACATTACCCTTGAATAGTTATTTTTTCATTCTTTAGGCTTGACATGGTATCTGATTCCCTGGATATATTATCATAAATATAACTCACTCAATATTTCTATATTCTTATTTTATATTATAAATTTTCTTTATTTATTCAATCAATCAATATTTATTTAGTAACTATTGCCTTAACCTAGGTCTCCAGAAAACAAAGCCTCAGATAAAAGCTGTGTGCTACAATTTTTCTCCCTACTTAGGGAGTGTAGTTCCAGGAGTAGAAATGAGAGAAGAAAGTGAGGAAGGAAAGGAGAGAAAATAAATTTCAGGGCTGTAAAACCAATCTGGCTAATACTCAGTGTCAAGGATAAATTATTGGGCACAATATGCCTTCTGAGAGGACATAAAATGATCACTTCTCCAGACAGCCTGATACGAGAAAATAATTTATTCACTGGCTTCTGTCTCTTTGTGGTGAGGTTAATTCCCCGAGTTTCTGGATTACACATACTAAGGAATAAGAAGCTCTCAGGCATCTCCTTGCTCAGTTTCAGCTGAGGAGCTTGGGAAACAGCAGGGACAGGAGCACAGACAGGGTAGGCATGGGACAAGCAGTCATCAGCTTGTGTCCTGTAAGTTATGTCATAAAAACCTGGTCATCCTGGTGTCTAGAACAAAGACCTCATTTCCTGAGATCAAACCACACGGGATCTGAAACTAGTAAGACGTATAAAATGAGGAGTACATCAAGGAACAAAACACAGAAATGTTTGCCTTCGTGGAATTCACATTCTGGTCCAGAGGAGAAAGAAAATAGGGAAAAATATGATAAATAATTTATATAACCATAAGTGCCATGAGAAAAGTTAAGCATATAAGTGGTAAGGAATTTTGAGGTGGTGGAATTCAATTTTAAATTAGATGTTAAAAGTTGATCTCACAGAAGAGGTGACATTTAAGTAAAGGCAACCACACACAGTCCCTCGATGTTGGCAAAACCTTAAGGAAGCTAGTGTCAGGAGTACTGTGATCTAGTAGGGCAGAAGTGACAGGGTCAGAAGGTAAGTCAAAGCTTAGAGAACTGTTCAAAGACTTTGACTCTAAATGAAAAGGAGAACCCTAGTAAGGTTTTAAGTGAAGAACATTTCATGAAGTACATATATTAAGTTTTGGATTCTATGGTGAAGATAGACAAGAAGTAAATTTGGAGACCAGGGAGACTATACAAAAGGCAATTAAAATACTACAATTAATTTTACATAGTTGCATCATTTCTTAAGATAAGATATTTTGATGATAAACTTTTTGATATCCAAACACTGTTCATATAGTAGAGGAATAAAATTTAACACATCAGTCACATGATTATAAATATGTGTGTATATACATGTGTATGCATAAGCATGAAGACTCTTTAATCAATATGAATTTTACCATGTATAATATATTTATAAATTCTCCAGATGAGTATGTGGGTGCCATAAATATGATGCTAATTTTTCTTAAGAAAACATCTCTCAATAAGGTAATTTGTTTCTAATAACTAATTTATTGCTTAATTTTTAAAGCTCTGTGAATGAGTTTGGAGTTTTATTTTTAGATGTTAACTTCAATGATCACTATTAAAAGAGATTTAAGAAGTGGACTTAAGTTTTAATGTATTTTTGTGTGTAGTTTGATAACAAATAGGAGTTAAAAATGAAATTTGATACAAATAGAGGATGGCATACTCTTGAAAATTTTCCCTCCCTTATTTATTGTTGCTGTATAAAACATTAATGGTACATGACTGAAAACACATAAAAGGTAAATTTTACTAATAATTCATATTATTTTCGTGAATTTTACCTCTTTGAAAAGAAAGCAGTAATTTATAATTTGCCCATAATTATTGAAGTTATTTAACAGCTAACAGAAAATACTGACATATCAAAACATCAAATATTTATTCCCCTTGTTCTCTTTCCTTGTTTTAATTTTCCCTTTTACTTTCAGAAAGAAAGCTAAAATTTTTATAAATGAGACATTTCTCATATTTTTTTCTTCTTTGGTAGCTGATATTCTCCATATATCTATTTCTCATTTCTCTTGTCTAGTCTTATTCTATAAACTATTGTAAAACTAATCAACATTAAATGGATTATATTTTAAATTGTTCTTCTAATTAGTTTCCCCTTTTTGAAATGTCATTAATCCCTTGAATTAATTATTTTTGTATGAATATGTATGACATATTTTTCTAGGAAGTCCATCTAATTTAGCTTGCTGATTGCACTGCTAATCACCTAGATAATTTTTTGGTTATCCTGATCAAATAATGTTTATTGAGGCTTATGTTTATGAAATACTACTATGACAGGTGCTCTAAGAGCCTTCTGTGCCTTCATGTACTATGATTTACACTTGCAAAGTCTATTTAATTTTCCACACTTTGTATTCTCTCTTGGGCATAACTTGATTTCGCTGACCCTTTAGATGCACAATAAAAGGGTGTTTAGTGGTCAGAATTCTCACTTCCTAATTTGAGTGGTCATCCATGTATTTTCTATTCTTAAACTCTTCTGTCTTTTTGGATATGCACTCCTATAATTTTAGGAAATTGCTCATTTCCTGCTCTGGGATATTCACTCCACTCCAGTCCTTAGATACATGTCATTTTTTTGGCTGGTTAATTTCAGTAGCAGAATCATTGGCCAATTGTGGTGAGCCTGTGACCCAAACTGAGCCAATCAGCATTCTTCCCTATGTTTTGTTTATGCCTTATTGAAATAAAAACCATTGCAATGAAGCCCAACCCATTGGTGCCAGCCTGTAATTCCAGTGGCTCTGGAGGATGATGCAGGAGGGTAGCGAGTTCAAAGCAGCTTCAGCAATGGCAAGGCACTAAGCAACTCAGTGAGACCCTGTCTCTAAATAAAATATAAAATAGGGCTGGGGATGTGGGTCAGTGGTCGAGTGTCCCTGAGTTCAATCCCCAGTACCAAAAAACAAACAAATAAACAAAAAATCCACCACAAACTACAAACAACAACAACAACGCTATGAAATAGGAGCTACAGGTTATTGGTTTTCCAGCTGTTAAATTTTTCTGAGTTAGTTATTTTGGTGTGAATATGGATGCCATTTATTTCTAAGAGGCTCATCTTTTAGTTTGCTTTTTGCACTGTTGTCTACTCAGGTAAAGGGAGGTAACCAGCAGACAGACCCAAAGACATTCAATTAAAAAGCACTTTGATTCTCTTTTCAGATCTGAAGCTAATCATCATGGAGTCCAATTGTCTCAGGCCCTTTCTTTGGTTTAGTTACATGGGACAACAGAGTCCTTGTCTTATCTAAATTAATCCTGAATCTATAATTTTCTACCTGAATTAGTTTAGATTGCTTAAATACATGGTAATCAACCATTACATAGCAAATCAAATTGAAAAGTCCACAAATATAGCTAGAGCCTATATGTTTAAGTCTGCAGATGAAACATATAGCAGGAAGCAGAGAAATATGATGTTTGGCAAATAATAAACTATTAATTCACTTTCCCTATCTAAAGGAAGGAATTGATGCGGCAAACAAAGGAGTTTCCAGTATTTCTAGAAGGATATTTAAAAAGCATTTTACACATAGTAGAAGAAAAGCAGAATAATAAAAAAGTCATATAAATAATATATAATCCCTTACCCCTGACAGAGATAGTTCTTTGCTCATGCTCTTACAATAATATTAAATCATTATTACCAGGAGACTTAAATTTATAAACCAAGTTTGGCCTCCGAGCAAGTTCACAATTGCCTTCCTAGGCAAGAATGTTGGCTTTTTATTCTTACTTTTCTGCTTGCCTTGTAACTTGGAATTGTGCTCATAGTGTGGCAATAAACTTGTGATAGTCGGCTTTTAGAATTACTAGACACCCCTCTCACATTAAAAAGCAATCCACAGCCTTAGGTATATATCGATTCATTTTAAAACCAACCCAAAGATTTCTCTAGTTCAAGAGTGGAAGGAATATTATTTTATTTAAAAACTAAAGAATGTAAGTCCCAGTAGTTTCAGATTATACTTAAGAACTAGTTCCCTTGGGTATAGTTTCTTTTCTACTTTTTTCAATTGTTTTGGAGTAGGAAATAAAAGAATAAGAGGTAAAGCACTAGCAGGCTTTTTCAATAAGATATCCCTTATTGCTATAAAACTACCTTGGGCTAATTCCACACTAAAACTGCCAGAGCATGAAACCCAAGAAATTACATTTTTAAAAAGGCTTAAAATGCCAATTTTAAATCACAGTATAAACCACCAAACTAACTTTTAAAGTTTTTGAAATAAGCAAAATATCAAGTATGTAATGAAACTTAGGATATAAAACTGCAAACTCGGCATTTCCCATAAAATCCCAGATTGATACTCATAGGACTCCAATATGACACATGTCAAGCACTAGTAAAAGGCCCGACATTAGGTAGTATAAAATGTTGAATTAATAATTAAATGAATGAAAAGAAGGGTGAATTTCAGAGTCCCTAAACTCTTCTTGCTGCCAAGTGAATTATCATAACTTTTTGAATCTTGGGCTTCTAGGATGTTAATTATTACTAGTGACCTGTGTCTCTTTCCCATACATTTTAATCTACATTTTGGCCTATATTTTAAGCAGAAGTTGGTTCTGGAGGTTCAGCCCTGATTCTTGAAATACAGGGGACAGATTAGGAGAGAAAAAAAGACCTTATGAAGGAAGAATTCTTTTTTTTTTTTTTTTTAATTTGCCTGTTGCAGACAGTGTATTGTGCATGTTCGGAAAAGAAACTCAATATGGAGTTGATAAATATTGGAATGAAGTGAGAAGTGGTAGAAGGAAATAATTGTCCAAATGTGTACAGGTAACTCAATGCATTAGGAAGGCATTACAAAATCTGGGGTTTGAGATAAAGCAAAATGCATGAGGAAAAATGTTGATCTGTAGAAGTGATAAAGTACTGGGGGAAAATGAAATAGATTTGGAAAGATCTGAAGCAGATCAATGCAGCAATATGCATGTATAAAATACCACACTGAATTTTATTAATATTACAATTAATATGAGTTAATAAAAACTTTCAAAATTCATTGAAAGACAAAAAAAGAAAAAAAAAAAAACAGGTCAAGGCTTTTCTATTATAACATTCTCCCTGTATTGAAACACCCAATATGCTATCAATTTGAAAAATAACTAGATTACTTTTTATAATGTCAAAAAATTTCAACTAGCACACTAAGATATTTTCCTCCAGAGTTGTAGAGTAATATGCCTCAGAATTTAAAATAAAGAATTTTATAGTTTGGGGAAACTTGTCCAGAATGTTCACATTCCTTATCTGGGTAATCCTACAGGTATTGAAAATATCTCAAAATAAAATTATTTTATCATCAAATTGTCATAATTCTAACACAAGAGTTGCATTACCAACAAGAAGGAGTCAATGAAATTAGATTTAAGCCTCATTTTAATAACAATTTTGAACTTAAGAAATATTTACTGCTAATTTAACTTTGAGATGGATATTGCAGGAATCAGAAAAGATTACAAGATATTTATTGCCCTAATGGGCAATGTACTCTTTTGAAGGAGACGAGATATAACACATAAAACAAGTAGAGAGGAAAAAAAGAAAACACTGCCAAAATACAGAGTAATGCGTTATAAAATGCTAAATTGACTATAATCAAAAACTGTGCTCTATGGTACAGACAATATGTTTCATTGGACTTAAAGATTTTAGATAAAAGCAATGGTCTGGTTGTATAAATTTTATTATTAAATCATTAGGTTGCAATAAAAATTCCTTCAGTTAAAGGTTCTCTCAATATATTATTTAATAGATAATAAAAATAAATGATATACTATGTGACGATTCATTTTTCAAAAGGTTTTGTCCTAGATATATTCACTAATGCCAATAAAAATTTCCTATAACAGGTTAAAGGCCAAAATTCATTCTTTATTTTTGTTTTTGAAAACTACTGCAACCTCAATTATTATGTGTAAACAAAAAACTAATACCTATTAACTTCACTTACTTTATTATATTTCTGTTGGAGTAATGCAAATGAATCAGCTTTGAAAACAGGATCCACATTGCATTTCCACAGAGCCTGAGGAGACATGTAACATTTCACTAGATTACCTAATTATCAGAAAATTACCACCAACAGAATAAATGGTAGCATTTCAGTCCTACTAGAAAGGATGTGTTTTTATCTCTAAAATGCCACAGATGGGTTAAAAAAAAAAAAAGCAATTACTTGTCACATCTACTGCAAAGGTTGTAATAGTCAACTTACTTTAAATGACAGATTTTTCAAAGGGTTAGAAAATCAGTTGCTAAATAGGTCACAGCTCTTGCAAACAATCCATCTTTGTTACCAATATTCTCAATTAGTTGAAAAAGCCAGAGGACTTCTATGACTTTAACTCTGATCTGTCAGAATTTAATTTTTGCCTTCCCATTTCTACTTACAGTTGTCTTCCACATGGCATGCAGGCATTCTTCCTTTAACTGATGGAGGAAGTCTTACCATTTCCTAAATTGTTAAATATCCTTGCTGACACATTAACTGAATATTTATATGGAAAACCATGCAGAAAGACAGCATAAAAGTATCATTTTTTTTTCTTCAAAATGTTTCTAATTGTATCTGTTATGCTATAAGTATACAGAAATTTCCTGTTTTTATTGAAATGACTTTTTAAATTTTTATTTCTATATGAAATCATCATATGGAGTAAGTTCTGAAATCACCCTATGTTCCCCTAATCCATTTACTCCAACTATCTACAATGGAGGCTCATACCTTATCCTTCCTCCAAATCATGTCACCTTCTTTTTGTGGAGAAAAGAGTAAAGAGCTGGTTCCTCTATAAGGGCAGAACTAAACTCCGGAGGGGCTTTAGGGTCACTGCCCTGACACTCTCAAGGTCATCTCCTTACCTGTGTGCTCCTCTTTACCTATGAAGATTTTTTAAAAAATATTTCTTTCTTTCTACTTTACCCATCATCATTCAAAGTTACTGTTATTTTCCTCATCCGAAAATAATCTAGGAAAAAAATCCCTTCTCCTGACTCTGCTACCTCCATCCAACACTTCCAGTGATCCCGCTTTTTTCTCTCACTGCACCAGAAACTTGTTAACCCAGAACAAAAGGCACACTCCTCCCCTGGACTGCTGCCAACATCTTAAACCTCAGCTCTTCCACTCAAAGTTCTTGCTCTTCTTCTTCTTCTTCTTCTTATTATTATTATTATTATTATTATTATTATTATTATTTTAGTTGTAGATAGACACAATACCTTTATTTTGTTTTTTATTTTTATTTTTTATGTGATGTTGAGGATCCAACCCAGTGCCTTACACGTGCTAGACAAGTGCTTTACCACTAAGCCATGATCTCAGCCCATGAATTCACTTCTTTTATTTTCTGCTCTCTTGGTTGCCTTTCACACACCCTCTGATATTAGCTTAGAAATCACTTTTATGGGGACCCAATCCTCTGGGCAAATAGTGCTCTGGGCGAATAGTGCTCTTCTCATGTACATGCATCAAGCATTCTGAAAACGGAGGATTTCATCTCAGTTAAACACCGTATTTCTGGCACTTAACCTGGCACAGCATCTGACAGAGTCAAGAAATGCTTGCATTTGAATGAATAAATTGAGAAATGGAGAATTGAGGAGACTCAACACTGCTTGATAAATGTTTACAGACTGCCATCTAAAGAAACTGAGTTTCAATAAAAACATAGCAGTTTTATAACAATGGTCCACTTTATCCTTTGAATATAGCCTTTGCTTCTCTACCACTGCAAGTTATTTTTAAAAATTAGAGCTCTATGGTTATATATAGAATGCAACTTATTTTTAAACCAGACGTGTTTCTTTCTTTTCCTCTCTTCCTTCACCTCCCTAATTTCTGGAGGTGAGATGGTGTGAGGATGGGGAACAGGATTACCTTTCTTCCCCATCCTAGACAGAGTCATCTGTCCTTGAGGAAACTTACCCACAACAGGAACAAAATAATTGAGGATGGCACTGGAAGATCTCAGAAATGGCTGTCTCCCAAATTAACAAATGAATTACAGAGAACAATAGGAATGTAGCCTTTGGATCATCTCTAAAAAAATTCCTCTTTCTCTTGATGGGCAGAATCACAGCCTCTGGGACAAGAGTTTCCTCTTTTGCTAGCAAAGCAAAAGAACTTCTTTTTCCTTTTTGTCAAAAGTGTGTCCTCTCTATTGGATTGACATTGGGGACAAGGACTGAGCTTTCCTAACAATTTGGCTGTAAGGTATGAATTACAGATACTTAGATTATACTGGCTAGCATATTTTCTAACATTCCTTTTGTATAAATGTAAAAAGCTACTAATAAAAACTTCATTCTTAGCCAAAGAGAAGTGCAATGTTCCCTTTTTGACTCATTTTAGAAAATTATTTCATGTGGGTTAATTGAAATAGTGGCAGGTCATCAATACTAATAACAAAATACCACAGACTTCAAAGCAAGTATCTGACTTCCTAAAACTCTTCATTCTGGAAGGTGTCCTCTCTGGAGGATGCATTCTTTTAATCATAAGTTTCATCTGTAAGAATTTATTTCCCTATGATTTGAGGGAAAACATACAGAGTAAATACTTCTTACTGTGGTTAGCAGAAAGATAGCATTTTGGTTCCCTTTTCACTTCTGCAAGTAGGAAAGGTCTGAACCCCAACACATAATATCATTTAGTACTCTGGATTCTATAAACTCTATCTTAATAGAAAGTCACCAGTATTTAAAAACAAACAAAGGAACCTTTGAACTTTTGGTATCCCACTCTTTTTCTCTTTGGTGGGGCTTGCAATTAAAACTAGCTGAAGAGAAGTGTTAGATTATCAAAAGATCCTGAATGTATGTAGGAAATAGAAAATTCGCCTTCTGCTCTTCAGATTTTTCAAATCCTAATTGGTTTCACAAATATGATTGAAGAGAATGAGAGTATTTTTTTTTTTAATTTGAAAGATTTCCACCCATTAACAAGCCTTCAACACGTTCCAGCCTATTTGTAAATGTCTGTAATTAGCATTGATATCCTCTGAATGTTTGTGTTTTCCCAAATGCATACCAGGAGAACCTAGTCACCTTTGTGATGGTATTAGGAAGTAAGGTCTTTCAGAGATTATTAAATCATCAGGACAAAGTCTTTATAGATGGAGTAAATGCCTTAATGAAAGAGAGCCCTTAGTGCTATGTAATCCTTTCCACCTGGGGACTCAGTAAGAAGACAGCATCTTTGTATCAGACAGCAGGTCCTCACCAGATACTAAATCTGCCAGTGTCTTGATCTTGGACTTCCTAGCTTTCAGAACTGTGAAAAATAAATTTCTCTTGTCTCTAAGCTACCAAGTTTATGGTATTGTTATAGGCTGAACTGACTGAGATAAGCATATAGTTTAAATCATTGCTCACCAAGACATTAAGATATCATTTAATTTAATAATTTATTTGAAAATAATTTAACATCTAACCCATAAAGTCAGCTGCATATTGACTATTTTTATTACTATTCACTCTAAAGAACGTTTTACCAGAAAGAAAATACCCTTCACTTAATGATTATTTTTTACCGTGTTTTAAATATGTAATTTCCAAGATGCAGATGATGTTCCTGATAATCTCAGAGTTTCACAGCAGATTGGTAATCTGTCCTTCTTATTTTTTTTTTTACAACCAGTGAATGACAAATTAATTAATATATTTTGCTGAGTTTTATTATAGGCATTTAAAAGCCACTAAGAAGCTGCTTTTAAAACAATGTGAAGACTCAGAAATTTATATTTTTTATAGATATCTAAAATCTAAAATCAGAGGTTACTATATGCTGATCCATTATTCATTCAGTACACATTTTAAATAATCCTTACTATAGCTAGCAAGTTGGTAGTCACAGCATCCTCATTTCAGATGACAAGTTTAAAACTTGGTAGATCAGGTCCCAGACTCAAGTAAAGCTTTTGTCCATAATACCACACTAAAAAGCACCCTGCAAATCCAGGTAATAACACCAAGCTAGCAAACTGGCATGCTTCTCAGGCTTAGGCAGATTACCTAAGGAGGTGAGACAAGACACGTGTGGAGGTGTTGTGACGTTGAGCCCACAAGCCCCTCCATAGTAACTGGGGCCTATCAAAGGCTACCATGTATGAATTTGTGTTGAAGATTACATTTTTTTTTTTTACTTTTTGGAAAAGAATTAAAATTTAGTAATTTGTGGGTAAGTATGCCTGTTATGGTTTAGATATTAGGTGTTACCCAAAAGCTCATGTGTGGGACAATGCAAGAGGTTTAGAGAAAAATGATTAGATTATGAGAGACATAACCCAATCAATGTGTTGATCCAGAAAGGGATTAACTGGATGATAACTGTAGGCAGGTAGGAAATGGCTAGAGGAGGTGGGTCATCAGGGACGTAAATTTGGGGTATGTATTTTATCCCTGGCAAATGGAGTGTCTCTCTTCTCTCATCTCTTTCTCTCCCTCTCCCTCTCCCTTCTTCCTGGTGTGATGTCCTGAGCTGCTCCCCTCTGCTACACCCTTTTTCCTTCAAAGAATAGAACTGGCCTTCTGTGGACTGAGATCTCCGAAACTGTAAGCTCTCCCCTCAAATTGTTCTTGTCAAGTCTTTTGGTCACAGCAGCGTAACTGCCTAAAACAATGCTCATAAACATGTGTTATACGCTGCAAACACATACACAAACCTATACATGTGCATGAATGCACTCCTGTGTTCTTCTGATTTTCAAAGGCAATAAAATTCATGTTTGTTTACATAATTTAGGGTCCAAATACAATATACAATAACCAAGGGAAGTAGATGCAACCCCTGCATTATATTAATAAGATTAAAGTCTTTCAAATAACTTGAATAAATTTAAATGTATTAGTAACTAGAGCAGATGTTTCATTTTTTGTGCAAAGTAATAGTATAATTTGGCCTGTATCACCCAACTGGCATTTTTGAATAATTGTATCCATGTATCTTTCTTCTTCTTTGTTTTATACTTCTGAAAGCACTTAAAAGAATATTACTGGAAGGACAAAGTGCTGTTAATAGAAAAATCAGCGGAGGTGCCCTGTAAACAAGGACGTATCTGACATCCTTGTCTCCTGGAGTGACAGCAACTGAAGAGAAGCAAAGTGCCCATGTAGAAGTAGAACACCCTTCCCTCTGTCACTTATTAGACTTTGGTTTCCCACAGGGAGAAAACTGAAACTGGTAAGGACTCTTGGCCCACCTTTGACTCTTTTTAAAATATGATAAGGTGTGTTTTGAGACTATAAATAGTAACACTGGGTAAACCCACTCATAAAGATAGATTATAAAGGACTGCTCTCTGCAGAAAGCACTTAATGGTACAGTTGTGTTATCCTCTCCCACACTTCCTGGTAGAACACTTCAGAATGAGCTATCAAATGAGGCTGCAGAAAGTCTGTTTCTGTTATTTTTTCCCCCCTCTAAAACTCTTCAACAATCTTTCTGTGATCACTTAAAAAAATGATCTGGACATGAACCAATTGACTAAACTCTGTACAGTATATGAAGATATTTTCCTCATTCCTTCTGAGCTTTTCCTTTCTTAGGTTTTACATTATTAGATCAAATGTGCTTTCACTTACTTAACGCTTTTTATACATTTGTCATACAAATTTTTATTCTTACTTTGTACCTTGTGACTCTTCTGTGATATCTCTTAATCTGACAGTGAAGTATCATCTTTCTTAAATCTCATCCCTTTAAATCTACTAAAGATGTCTCAAAAAGTTTAAAAAAAAAACTTAAGCTACTGTGTTAAAATGAAATTGTATCTATTTTAGAGAAGTCCTGGTAGATTCCATGTCTTTATTTGTACTGGAAGATATCCCAAATGCAAACTCAAATGGTTTACATATAACTATTTAGCAAATAGCTAAGAAGTTGAGAATCAAACATTTAAAATTATTAGTGCTATATTAGTGTATGGCTATATATTTTGGAAGAATGAAGAATTTTTTATCATTATGACAGACTGAAATAAAAAATAATCACATAACAGGTGAACATATCTTAGTTATCAGCTATATTTATCTTTTTAGTTGAGAAGAGAAAGCAATAGATATTGTTGTCTCATGAAGGACTGCATGTGTGAAATAATTAATTTTAACTATATAGATTTTCTGTTTAAATTTCACATATTCTCTGTGTTCAATGTAAGATTTCTTCACAAATGAAATAACAAATTTGGGACTTTCCTATGGTGATGAAAACTGGAATTAGCATCTGAAAAGTTACTTGCCAAATTTTATTAAAGGAAAGTTAATTTCCTATTGAACATTCCTGTAATGCACAGGTAATGAGTTAAAATGGCAATGATAAGTAAGTACAAGGAAGGTCTTGTAAAAGTGAACATTATCTTGTAAGATGAAATTATAATTATTAAGACAGTTCAAATTTGATCCAGTTGATTGGTGCATACCTGTAATTCAGAGACTTGGGAGGCTGAGGTAGGAAGATCGAAAATTTAAGGCCAGCTCAGCAACTTGTAAAACCATGCCTCAAAATTAAAACTAAAAAGGAACTGAGCTTTGGCTTAGTTGTAAAGAACCCCCCGGGTTCAATCCTCAGTAATACACACACAAAAATAGTTCAAATTTGTTTTCTGTTAAAGTCAACCAAAACTTATCCTTCTTTTGATTTTCTTTAAAACATCACATAAAGTAAAAAAAAAAAAAACATAAGTTTACATATGAAAAGTATATAAAGTTGAATAACATTTTATTGGAGCACAACTGAATCTGTTTGTTTATACATTGCCTGTGAGTCCTTTATACTCCGTGATGGTTACATCATTAAAGTAGTGTTGCTTTGACAGTGGCAAGCGACCGTGCTGAGAGTGAGCTGGGGAGGCATCTGGTACAGACAGTCCTGCATGATCACGTTATATAAAACTGATACCATCATAGGTGCAGCATCCAGACATGCACTGAACACATCACTATGCCTTACTTTAAGTAAGTAGGCTTTTAAATATTGTGTGCTATACACAGTTTTTAAAATTTAGAAAGGAAATGTAGATATTATCATGCAAAGATCCCAACTTATTTACCTTCACCTAAGGTAGGAATCAAATGATCTAAAAAGGATGTAAACAATGTAGAATGATGGAGACTGGAAAGTCTCAGACCATGTGATCTTCACATTTTTTTTTTCTATTTAAATTAAACATTCGAAAGAAATGGTGCAAGCCAAACATATCTTCAAGTTTCAAGTGCAAATAATTTTGAAACCACTCAGGTGAATCCTACTTCACTCCGTAAGTGAAGATGAGAACACAATGATCTTCAGTTACTTGCTGAAATCCCTTCACCTCTTTGTGGTAGAGATCAAACTGGAACCCTGGTCTCCTACCTCCCGCTGCAATTTCCTCCTGTCTCTGGAGGAGCCCCAGGATGTGTTAGGGCAGGGTTACAAGAAAAAAACAATGAACTCAAAATTAAGGTGGAGAACAATACATGAATTATAAATTTAAAGTTCTCTGTTGCTATTTATGATGCTGCCTACTAGAACTGGTCAGTGGTCTTGGTGTTTGAAGGAAGTGGGTGAAAAATGGTATCTCATTGTTGTCATTATATTGCATTTCCCTAATTAATAATAAACATGTGCATACATTTACTGGCCATTTATTACTGCACTTATTATTATTACTACTACTATTATTATTTACTGGCCATTTATACTACACCTGTGAAATATCAATACATTTTTATTATTAATTTATGGAAATTAAAAATATTCTCCATATTAATCATTTGTGTTCCTCTTTGGCATATATCATTTTTGATATATATTCTTAATTTTTGGCTTATATTTTCATTTGCTTCCTAGTGTCTTTTGATGAATGGATGTTTTTAATTTATTTTTTGTCATATTTATTTATCTTTCCTTTAATTAATTTTCTGTGGTTCTGGTGATTGATTTCAAGGCCTGGTGCGTACCACACAAGTGCTACATCACTGAAGGATGTCTCCAACCCTTCCTTTCTGTGTTTTCAACATTTTATTATGTCTCATTTAAGAAATCTTTTCTTACCCCCAGAGCATACAGAAATTTTCTTATATGCTTTGCTAAAATCGTTTTTGCCCATTAATATTTAAGTCTCGAAAACACTTGGAACTGATGTTTGGGTATGGCATGATGGAGAGGTACAAATCTAGTTTTCTCAGGTGGAGAACTTTCTATTCTTGCACAATTTGTTGAATAGTTCCTTCTTTTTCCCATTGATTTTCGGTGCTAAATCTGCAATGCATCATGTTTCTCTGTGTGTGGTCTGCTTTTAGTCTGTGTGGCTTGTTGTGTGAGTCTTTTTTTTTTTTTTTCTTCCTGCAATCAACATGTCAATGTCATATTGTCTTAATTACTATAGATTTATAATTCTTCATTTTTGGGAAGGGATGTTGCCCCACTTTGCTTTAGTGTTGTTGTTGTTTTCTTCTTTGTTTTTGTTTTTGGTGGATTAGTTTTGTTCCATATATATTTTAGAAACAACTTGTTAATTTTAACAAAATTAACAGGAATACATTTTACTGAAATTTAATTGAAATTATTTTAAACTATGGACCAACTGAGGCAGAACTGGCATTTTTACAATATAGTGTTCAAATTTAGGAACAGGGATCTTTCTCTGATTAATTGATAAGTGCCTTGCATAGATTTAATTATTATAGTTTTATAACAAAGCTTACTTAGTACCTGCTACAAGGCCCTTCACCCAACACATAGATCTTGCTCTTTATACTCAAGATATTGTAACTTTTTTTTTTTTTTTTGGTACTGGGCCTGGAACCCAGTAATGCTTAACCACACCCCCATCTCTTTTTATTTTATGAGACAGAAACTTGCTAAGTTCTTGAGGTTGGCCTTGAACTTGTTGTCATCCTGCCTCATTCTCAGCCTCCCACTGAGATTAGAGGTTTGCCCCACTATGCCTGTCATCTAAACTATTCTTGTATTAATATTGCCCTTTAATTTCTCCGAGTTTTCTCTGCTTTTTCTACTTTCTTAAGATAAATGCTCAGCTAATTAATTTTAAGGCTTTTATCATTACTCATATAAGACTTTAAGGCTATCAGTTTTCCTGTAGTTACTGCTTTATTTGTATCTAATAAATTTTTATATGTAGAAATTTTATTGAATTCTAAATATAGCTTCCATTGTTCTTCTTGACTTATGCCTCATTGGAAGGGTATTTCTTAATTGCTCTAATACTTTTTATTATAGTAACCTTCTGGTTATTGATTTTTAATGCAACTGCATCTTAGGCAGAGCTAATAACCTATATGATACTAAGTTTGCTTTTTGGTCAACATAAATCGATTTTCATGAATATTCCTTTGTGATTTGAGATAATGTGCTTTCTACTGTGATTCAGGTCAGTGTTACATATATGTGTAGTATATCTTGACTTTCACTTTGTTATTCTAATATTCTACAACATTATTATTTGTCTGTTTGTTCTATGAGATACTAAGAAAGTTGGCTGAAATTTAGAGTAAAATTGTATTATCTAATAACTGAAGTCCCTTGCAGGGATTGGATGTTACACACTGCATTACTTTTCTATTTTTGGTTTTCACTTGGCACACCAACCTCATTTACCACAACACAAAAACTTTAACCTTTGCAGCTCTCATTATCCTTCTTGACTAATATTCTGTTATTTTCATTTTTTCTTTTTACTGTTTTAACTCTATACAAGTTTTTTGAGTTCATATATACACTATTTATTTAGATTTACTCATATATTATTTTCTTTAAAAGCTATAATTTTTATTAGATTAACTATTATTAATATTAGATTATCCATCAGGAATCACTTACTTTCTGTCTAAATTATATCATCCAAATTTTTAAGATAAAGTTCTGTGGGCATGAAAAACACTACATAACCAAAGTTATTTTGAGCAAAAAAAAAAGCAGACACATTGCACTACCTGACTTCAAAACATGCTACAAAGCTACAGTAATCAAAACAGAATGGTATTGGTATTGGCATAAACACAGGCTTATAGATCAGTGGAAGTAAAAAGAGAATCCAGAAGTAATTCCATCCATCTATAATCAACAGATTTTCCAGCAAAATGCTAAGAAAAAGTGTTGGAAGAAGGACAGTCTTTTCAATAAATTGTCCTGAGAAAATTGGGTATCCACAGGCAGAAAAAAAGAAATTAGATCCCTATTTCTCACTAATTATAAAAATAAACTCAAAAGGCATTAAAGACTTAGAAATCTAAGACCTAAAACTTAAACTTACTATAAGAAAATGTAAGAGAACCCCATCAGGCCAATGGAACAGGCAAAAATTATTTGGACATAACTCTAAAAGCACAGGAAACAAAGCAAACATAGGCAAGTGGTGTTAGAGAAAAGTTAAAAGCTTCTGCATAGCCAAGAAAACAATAAGGAAAGTAAAGAAAACTACAGAATGGGAGAAAATATTTGCAATTTGCATCTGACAAATGATTGATATCCAGAATATTTAAGTAATTCTCCGAATTCCAAAAGCTCAATAGTGAAAAAACAAATAAGCCAATTAAAACAAAAGCAGTAGATCTAAATGGACATTTCTCAAAGAATACACACAAATGCTCAACCAGTATAAAAAAAAACTTAACACCACCGATCATCAGAGAAATTAAAATCAAAGCCACAGTGGCTTATCATTTCATTCTAGTTATAATTTTTTTTAATTATAAAAAGGACTAAAGATAATGTGTGCCAGTGAGGATGTGAAGAAGAGGAGATGCTTGCATATTATTGGTAGGAATGGGAATTAATATATTTTTTTTAATGAAAACAGTAAGGAGCTTCCTCAAAATAGTTAAAAATGAAATTACCACATTATCCAGCAACTGGGAATAGATCCAAAGGAAATGAAATGAACATTTTAAAGAGATTTCTGCATTTGAAAATCCATTGCAGCACTATTCACAATAGTAAAGGATTAGAAATAACTTGCAAGTCCATCAACAGATGAGTGTATAAAGAAATGTGCTACTTATTCACAATGGAATGTTATTCAGCCATGAAAAGGACTGAAATCTTGTCATTCGCAACAACATGGATGAAACTGGAGAGCTTTATGGCAAGTAAATAAACTAAGCACAGAAAAACAAGTATACATGATCTCACTCTTACATGGAATCTTAAAAAAAAAAAAGATGTCATTGAAGTTGAGAGCAGAATAGTGGGTACCAGACGTCATGGGGAGAGTAGAGAGGAGAAAGGGATGGGCAAACTTGATCAATGGGTATTAAGTTACCATAAGATGGAAATAAGAAGTACTGGGGTGCTATTGCACAGGAAGCTTAACAAAATGTACTACATGTTGCAAGCAGCTAGAAGAAGAGATTTTTGAATTTGCACTATATAGACATGATAAATATTTGGGAGATTAGTATGTTTTAACAGATTTAAACATTACACAGTGTGTTACATGTATTGAAACACTACATGGTAACCTCATTAATATGTAAAATTTTTATGTTTTAAAAGTACTCGTTAAATAAATGTAAATAAAAGAATTTTTAAAAATGACCTGCTTTTGGCAAACTATTTTATTTTTCATGATAAAATAATGCAATTTACTGACTTCCATTGTTCTTTTTGAAAATTAGACATTCTTGTGATTTTTATTCATTTGAAGGTGTTGCTATTTATTCTTTTTTGTTGCGTTTAAGATTGTTTGCCTTTGATATTCCATGATCAGACTATAATGTATATACCTACTACTTCCATGGGTACATAACTATTTTCATATATGTAAATATGTATGTACAAATAGATTGTTATCCCAATATGTTTTCAAATTCAGTTGGTCATTTTAAATAGTCTGTTGCTTGTTATTAATTTTGCATTGCATTTAAAAATGTAAACATAATAACCCACACATTTTACTTATGTGTCTGATAATTCCAATATCTGAAATGTTTCAGAATATTATTGTATCTTCTTGGTTTCTGCTTGTCTTCATTAGTGGTGTCTTGTTTCTTGGAAAGTTTTGATGGTTTAATGCTGTAGTTGTTATTTCTTCATACCCTTCTTTCTGGAAGTCACATCCAAATATATGTATGTATGGATCACCAGTTTCAGTGCATTATCCACAGGCAAATATTTAATAACAGTTCTTGGCTTGAAATTATTTTTATACCATCTAGGTATAGTTAATTTCGGCTGAAAACTCATAAAGACTGACAGATGATTATAAATTTTTATGAAATATTCTCTTTTCCCATCTACCCTATGCTAAGTCTAGTCTGAAGGGGAAATTTTCCTTTCTAGTGCGTTGTGTGTGCATGCGCACTGTGACCTGGAGCTCACTGACACTCGCGACCTCGGGATTCCAGCTTTAGCTGTGGATGGGCTCTTCCGTTTGAAGGTTCCCTGGAAGTGAGTCCCAGCTTGGTCTCCGGTCCTTACGCACACTTCCCACCCATCTCAGAAGCTCAGGTTCCCTGAGGGAGCGAATCCTATCAAGGTAAAAGACAGTTTTGTGTTGTGTTTGTCTTTTTTGATTCTCACATTCACTTAGTTTTCCCCCCCCCTCTGTTTCTTTCTTTCTTTCTAGTTCATCAAAAAATGAAGAACCTGCTAGGCACTGTGGCTCATGCTTATAATCTCAGCTGCTTGGGAGGCAGAGGCAGGAGGACTGGAGGTTCAAAGCCAGCCTCAGCAGCTTAGTGGGGCCCTGAGCAACTTAGCGAGACCCTGTCTCAAAATTAAG
>NW_025999982.1:26923019-26975320 GCF_001458135.2 Marmota marmota marmota
AAAAAAAAAAAAAAAAAAAAGAAAGAAAGAAAAAGACCTCCCCCACATTGTTAGTAGTTTTCAACAAGAAAGTCGTAAGAATCTATATTATCATATTGTCAAAAATGGATAGTTACTTGAATATCCAAAAGTTTATCTGTATATTGCTAGCTGCAGTTATTTATTTTTTTTAGAACCTAGTGTTTTACGATGATCACATTAAAAAATACATTGTATCCCTCATCAACTCATGGTATCATTTCTAACCTATTTAATGGTTTCAATTTAGATTCCATCTTGTTTAGTATTGTTTTTGCTCTTTCAGCTATCATTTTGTTTTCCACGTCTGCCAGTTATTTAAAAAATTTGACCTTACCTTTATTTTATTATTTTTTTTAATATTTATTTTTCTAGGTGTAGATGGACACAACACGATGCCTTTTATTTTTATGTGGTGCTGAGCATCAAACCCAGATCCTGCCTGTGTTAGGCGAGCGCTCTACCACTGAGCCACAATCCCAACCCCTTTACCTTTATTTTTAACATTTACTCCTTTTTATTTCACAGTGCTATGGATTGAACCCAAGGCCTTGTTACAAGGCAAGTGCTTCACTGAGCTGCATCCCCACTCCCTTTCACATTTACTTATAACTGTCAAGAGTATTATAGCTGGGCTTTGAGTGTGAATGGAAACATTTAGTTCATGCACATTTATTTTAATGTCTTAAAAATTATTTATTTAATTATTCCTCCTCTCACACACACTTTTAAACTTTTTTTTTTTTTTTTTTAACATAAGGTCTTGCCAGGTTGTACAGTGGCAAACTTGAACTCATCAGCTAAAGTGAACCTCCCACTTTAGCTCCCTGAGTAGTCGGGACTACATGTGTGCAACAAAATGATCAGCTTTCTTCATTTTTTACACTGTTTCTTTCAATGTTTTTCTTTCTTTATTTGTAGATTTTATAAAGCCGTTATGCATTCAAAAATCTTCCTTTGTTAGTTGGGAAATTCTATTTTCATTTTCCATTTAAACTGTTTTCATTTTTTCTACAATTTCAGACACATTTTTCTGTATTGTGATTGGAAAACTCTGTTCCTAACAAGGAATTCAACCTCTCTCATAAATATACTTCTTTTAAACTTCTGCATATTCCAAGTCAAGGAGACTCTCAAAACATTTTCACTTCTGACCTTGCTTCCTTTTCTCCCACTCCTGTATTTTATTGAAACTGTTTGTTAGTTTAGTTCCCTAATCTAATTCCATGGACTGAACAGACACCAGCAGGCAGATTATACTGTCTGAAGACTCACCTGCCCTCTCTCCCAGGGATCTCTCTGTCTTCTCAGGTTCATGAGTTCTTGCAGACTGAGCATATATGTAGGCTTGAGTCCAGGGAGGCCTGTGTGCCTATCTGTTTCCAGTGTTTAGTTGTCTCCCTATACTAAAACACAATTTCCAGCTAGCCTAAGTCCTTCCTTGGCTTCAACTTTTTACTACAGCATTTCAGTACTTAGGTTCTGCCTCTGTCATTCAGATCCTCATTGTTGGGAACTTCATGGTGCTCAAGTTAGCATTTGTGGTCCACTATCTATGTTATAGGAAAGGTAGATTTAAAGGTGGACAGGTAACAAATCTTCTTCAGGCCACTATATTTTTATAAATCTTTTCTGTGAATTCTAAGAACAGAGATCTATTTAAAACAAACAAAAAAACCATGCTAATATCATGGTAATTATTTTTCCAACTTAAAAAAAAAAACCAAAAAGCATTAATCTAATTAGATAGCTGGAGATGAAAAAGTAAGAAACCAAATACGGTGGTAAAAATAGAAAGACAATGTTTTGGCAAGCTGATTTTTCTTCTGAACTTTAGCTATGCTCAGTTTTAACGAGTGGACTTTGAAATGCTAGCTGTGGCAACTTGTAGCAAAATTCTTCCCCAAATATCAGCCCCAAATTCATAGTGAAGTCTATATCCTCATGTGACCGAGTTTGGAGAGGGAGTCTTTAAAGAGTTAATTAAAGTTAAATACAGTCACAAAAGTGAGGCTGTTATCCAATAGGACTGGTGGTCTCATAAGAATGAGAAGAGAGAGGGATCTGAGAGAAGATACAGTGAGAAGGCAGGTGTTGGCAATCCAGGAAGAGCTTCCCAGTCATCAGATCTTTCCACCATTATCATAATCCACACTTTCCCCTGCCTCTTCATATTCCAAACTAAAGCACCACCAGGAATATATGGTGGCTGGGAAGGTCAAACTTCAGGACTCCTCATTTGCAAGAATGTGTTTCATAATCGTGCACCTAAGTTAATATTGTTAATTTTTATTATTTTTCTAAATGGCCCCCCTCCCTCAACATTATATAAGCATTAGTCCCCACAGAATGTGGAGAGAATATATAAAATAAATTTATATAAAAAAGAGGCCTAGTGAATGCTTGGTCTATTACACACAGGCATTTTTCGTGGTCCATTAATCATACTTTTAAATGTCCTATTGGACTGACAACGTCCACCTTGATTTATCTTCTTAGAAAGATGGAAGCCAATGAAATTTAGATTTAATCAGATTTTGAGCCTCTAGAATAATAATTCAAAATATTTTAGTCTAGTTTTGTCACATGAAGGAAAGTTGATACACTGATAACAACTTTCAGTACTATACAGTTAAGTAAGAACGGGATATTATCTGAAATAAAGGACAAGCAGTCATTTTGTATCATGTCTTGTTTGCTTGTTTCCTTTTTATTCTGGTTTAATTAGAAGCACCTCCTATAGTAACACAGAGAGACAGAAGGCCTATAAATACCAGTTAGATATTTTTATGAGATTTTCTGCAATTTTCTGCTTCTCTAAATGAATCATATGTACGGCAAAATGGTGAGCTATTATTCAATATGTTGGGGCTAATGGGGCTTTAAATAAAATGTAACAGAGCCTTAGAAATGAAATATCTCTAAATTCAAAGAAAAGGTTTGTCTTTACCTAGAAAATAATATTTTTCTGCATAGGATTAGAATTATCAGTATGCACCTTTGCCTCTGGAGAGTGTCATACAAAAGTGTCTTAACCATTAAAATTAATGACCTGAATAGTAAGAGACCCAAACAACCCTATTAAATTGGAAAAAATCTGTCAATTCTCAAAAAGGGTGAAATAGATGCTGTCCCTTTCTAAAAGATACAATTAATTAAACAACAACAAAAAAATTCAATTGCAGAGAATACAAAATGTTTAAGTGTTTTTAGTTTGAAGCCATTTGAATCTCTTCTCAACAATTTAAAGTAGCACATCATTTTAGGGATACAATTTTCATAGCAAAAATCAATAGTGACCACTTAGATCTGTGGTTCTCATCAGGGAGTGATTATGTTACCCAGTGGACATTTAGCAATGTGCGGAGACATTTTTTGGTTGTCATAATAGGTGAGCGGTGCTATTAGCATTCAGTGACCACAGATGGCTAAACATCTTACAATGTCTACAGTGCCAAAGCTGCAAGCCTTGAGTGAAAGAATTGTTGGAATAAACATCAAATTTATATAATCAAGATTTATAGTATGCTTTAATTAGCTTTTTTGTTGCTGTGTCCAAAATACCTGATAAGAACAACTTAGAGGAGGGAAAATTTGGGTCTGAAGGTCTCAGTCAGTCCTTAGATGTCTGACCCATGGCTCTGGGCCTGAGTCACAGCAGAACATCATACAGGAAGGGCAGCAGAAAGAAGGGTTCATGGCAGGGTCAGGAAACAGAGGGTGGCCTAAAGAGGCCATAGAGAAGATACTCCCTTCCAGGGTATGCCAAGTGACCCACCTCTTCTAGCCATTTTCCATGTGCCTACAGTTACCACCCAGTCAGCCCATTCAAGCTAGGATGGATTGATTATGTTACAGCTCTCACAATTCAATAATTTTACCTCTGAATATTCCTGCAGAAACACAGGAGCTTTGTGCAGGCTACCTCACATGGACACTATAACAGAGTGTATCAAGAAACACCAGTGTCTTTGGATTCCTGATGAATCACTTCACTAGTATACAAGCTCATGGGTCTTGGGTCAGCTGCTGTCAGTGTGAACACTGGGTCTATTCCTTGGGCTTTCCTTTGTGGTGTTCTGTTAGAGTCTGTAAACAAGTCTGGATGGCGCCTGGCATTTTGCCAAAGGGAGTGGTTTGTGAAGTAACGCCAGCGAGCCATTAAGTGTGGAGATTCCTTACTGGTTGACTGCTGTATGGAGTTTATGTTAATTAGATAAGCTGTGTGGAATGTATATGTACCGCTCCAGTCCTACAATAAACGGCTCCCACTCCTGCTGTATCAATGTACACAAGTTGCTCGTCACCCCCCGGTTATTTTGCTGCAGCCAGACTGCGGCAGGTAGTGGCCCGTTATGGGGAGCCCCGGGACACTCGGGGGTAAGTGACGAAAAAAAAGCTGCCCGTCCATAGATAGGACCGGAGCAAATCTGCTCGTCCCTAGGCAGATAGGGCGAAAGGAAAAATGGCCATTTCGAGAAAATGGAGAAGATTGATACAGTATGTTTGTGTCTTGTTTTGTCTTGAAATGTTGTATTGTCTTTGTGACGAAAATATGGAAGGGGTGTTAAGTAAATTGATAAGGGAAGAGGCACCCCAGTGAAACCAAAAATAGTTAGGGCATGTGTTGATGAAAGCCCAGGAACTCTAGTCAGAAAGAAAAAGAAAGTTCAGAGGAGGAAGGATTATCAGGAAAAAAGTTACAGCAAAATAACCGGGGGGTGACAAGGAACTTGTGTAGATTGATACAGCAGGAGTGGGAGCCGTTTATTGTAGGACTGGAGCGGTATATATACATTCCACACAGCTTATCTAATTAACATAAACTCGATACAGCAGTCAACCAATAAGGAATCTCCACACTTAATGGCTCAGATAGAGCACTAATCTCTAGGGTATATAAAGAACTAAAACAAAACAAAACAAAACAAAAGAAAACAAATAACTCAATCAATAAATGGCCCAAGGACATGAGGAGACACTTCTCAGAAGATGATGTACAATCAATCAACAAATACATGAAAAAATGTTCAACATCACTAGCAATTAGAGAAATGCAAATCAAAAATCACTCTAAGATTTCATCTCACTCCAGTCAGAATGGCAGCTATTATGCACACAAACAACAATAAGTGTTAGCGAGGATGTGGGAAAAAAGCGTATCCCACATTACGCTGCTGGTGGGATTGCAAATTGGTGCAGCCAGTATGGAAAACAGTATGGAGGTTTCTAGGAACATTGGGAATGGAACCACCATTTGACCCAGATATCCCTCTTCTTGGACTATACCCAAAGGACTTACAAACAACTACAGGGACACAGCCACATCAATGTTTATAGCAGCACAATTCTCAATAGCTAAACTGTGGAACCAACCTAGATGCCCTTCAATAGATTAATGGATTAAAAAAATGTGGCATATATACACAATGGAATATTACTCAGCAATAAAAGAGAATAAAATCATGGCTATTGCAGGGAAATGGATGGAGTTGTCAAAGATAATGCTAAGTGAAGTTAGCCAATCCCAAAAGAACAAATGCCGAATGTTTTTTTTTAATATAAGGAGACTAATTCATAGCAGGATAGGGAGTGGGAGCATGGGAAGAATAGACAAACTTTAGATAGAGCAGAGGGGTTGGAGGAAAGGGTGGGGGCATGGGGTTATTAATGATGGTTGAATGTGATGATCAGTATTACCCAAAGTACAGATATGAAGACACAAATTAGTGTGAATATACTTTGTATACAACCAGAGATATGAAAAATTGTGGTCAATATGTGTAATATGAATTTTAATGCACTCTGCTGTCATATATAAATAAAAATAACAAGGTTTATGTTTCAAATAGAGCATAATAAATGTAATACTATACTAGTGATATCTTGAAATTATCTTTCCTTCTTTTTCACCCTTCTTATTACTCCCTTCTTCTATAGATCCTGAGAAATGCTGAAGCTTAAGTCACAGTTGCATCAGTGTACTCAATCCATCATATCATAACTCTATATGCAATAATAAATATCCATGTTTTCAATCAAATGTCCATTCAGTCCTAAGTATAACATATGCTTTTCTCCATCTCACTTTCTTTTAGGCTTTTCCCTCTGTTCTCATTTCTACTCTTTTCTGTATTTTTTCAAGACTTCACTTCTTCAATGTCATATTTTGTCTTCATAAAATATTTCTTCTTATTAGTCCCTTCCTTTCTGATTTTAAGAGATGCAAACTACATTCTTAAACTTGAAACATATTTGTTGCCTTTGGCCATGGTCCTAGCTCTCTCCTTTCTGCTTAACTATGAACTGTCTGAGTTTCTTTTCAAACTACCTCCTGAAGTCCTCATTGTGGGTCTGTTGTTGAATGGAAAATCCAGTTTTCTTCTCTAAACTCTTATTTTTATAAATGCTATGCTTTTTATACAGTTGAAGTAATATGAGTCTTAATCTCCTCTTTGATATCCTTGATTTTGTTTTATTCTAGATTGCGTTTTGCCTGTTTGATAATGTCTAATTTTTTGTGTCTTTCATTAACCTTTCCCTAATCTTACTCCAAGTTTTGGTGTCACCAATGATAGATTACAACTCATTTCCTATGTATCCTGGCCTCTAAAAATTTACTTAGCACTACCATCATTTATTTATATTTTTCTTATTCTTTTATAAAAGCTAATTTATTATTAAAAGGTATAGTTATATCACCATGACAGATGGATATATTAGCATTTTACAAAAATAGATGGTAACTACATTATTTTTCTAGGGCTGCCATACCATAATATTATTCACATTGAGTAGTTTAACCCATGCATATTTATTTTCTCACAGTCATGGAGCCAGAAATCCAAGATATACATATCAGCAGGTTTTGTTTCTTCTGAAGTCGTCACTCTCCTTGGCATCTTGTTATATTCTCAGATACATTCTTGCCATGTGTCTCCATGTTTGTCTAAGTTTCCCAATGTAATAGGACATAGTTTAAATTGAAATAAGGCCCACCACAATGGCATTATTTTAACTTAATCACTTTTTAAAGGGCTTTATCATTGTATATATTTATATTTTGAAATAGTGGAATTAGTGCTTTTACATGTGCATATCGGGAAGACACAATTCAGTTCATATCAGTAAACATAAAAATAATCATAATAATAAATTAGAGAGCTATTTTATCTTCCCCAGAAATTGTAAAACTGCGAACTTAAATTTTTGGGAAAAACAAAAGACAAAAACAAAAACAAAAGAGTCCCATGTAGATATGTTCAGGATATAATAGAATAAAGTTGAGACTTTTGAGTAATCCGAAGGATCAAAAGACTATCTAAAGAGATAAACTTTCTCCATTGGTATTAAAATGTCATGTAATGTCAGTTTAAGCAATGCCTAAAATCATCTCCCAACACCAATGAGAAAGACTAAATTTACTCTCAGATTCTGATGTCTCATGGAGTCTCTTTTTATTCCTGTATGGACAATGCACATTCTCTCTTCTTCTTAGCTAAAACTTTATAAATTTAATTAGTCTAATTTATTTTATATATAAATTTCTTTGTATATTTATAGTCTTGAAATTTACCTTTTATATTACATACATGGACACACACACATGCACACACACACACACATATATGAGGTAGCTATAATATTGTTGTATAATCTTTCCAAAAAGCACATTGCCTTAGAGAAATAAAATACTACTGGGTTCAATTACCACTATGTAATTTCACATAATCTTATCTAGAAAGAAAGTCCATAAGTATATAATTATACAAGTTGAGCCTACCCAAATAAATTACTGCTTAGCTGAAAGAGTTTTAAAAAGTTATGGATGGAAGATGGATGACAAGCTATATAATCACGATGAATATAAGAAAGTACAAACACAGAAAAATGATTTCCAGAAGGCAGAAATCCAAAATAAATGGCAAAATGCTAATTTTTAACTCAAAATAATTTAAATGTTTGTATATATGCTAAAATATGCATGTATAGCTGTAGATACACACATCCATAATTAAAGCTCTCTGTAGTATTGGATAGATTATTGCTTAATGCAGTAGTATGAAATCACTAGGGAGACATGATGTTGTTTTGATTCCAATTTATTCTTCAAGGAAAAAAAACTCGAGAGAATAGAAAAAACATCATAAGTAGAAAATTGAACTTCAGTTTGATTGACAGCATAATAAGAGGCACTTTCTGGTTTAGAGAAGTTTATATTTTCAGGCTTAGGAGAAAAGGAACACTAACAATAATAATAAGTCTTATGCAATGTATCAAACTTCTGTTAATGACTGCATTCATTTATCAAACACAGTCACTGAATTTTGTGTTACTATATTGCTTTCCTGTGCTCAAATCACACATTGTGGGAAGAATTTAAGGAAGGAAAAATAGATTCACTTGAAGAAGAATGTGTAAGTGAACCAAAACTATACAGGTTGACTGCTACTGATAGTGTTTGGAGGATAGTAGGAATATTGTGAAATCAGTCTGAGGTAGGAATTTGAGTTTGAATATAGGTCTCAGAATCCAGGGGATACCCTGCTAAGGACAAATTAGTAAAGATCAAATAGGGATGTTAGAAAGAAATCCTGAATAGTCTGACAGTATATTTTATTTTTATTTTTGTGTTCATAAATTTATATATTGATAAGGAGCACTCAATGAACATTTCAACAAAAATAAATAATGAATGATGTTTGGGAAAGTTAATGATTTATCCAAAGTTACTCATCAGAATTAGAATCCAGTTCTTTTTCAATCACCTTAAATTAAGAGATTTTTGAAAGTCTGTTCAGAACCACTTGATTTTCACTCTTTTTCTACAGAGGAAGTAAGTAAGGGGCAACAGAGGACTAAAGATGGGCAAACTCTGTACCAAAAAAGACAATGTATGAATTTCAGAAAGGACATAAGGATAAGATTGAGTTTTTCATTTGGTCAAACAGCAGAAGCCATTTTTAGCTTGATGATTTGTGAGATGATAGGAATTTGGAGCCAGCATTTTTCTTATCAATAACACATGCTGATCTAAAGTTTAAGGCAAATCAAGAAAAGATCATACAATGCTCAATCATGATTTTAACAAAGCATTTCAGGTTCATATGTAAAATCAGAGCTAATGACCTAAACCAGGCATTGGTAACCCACGACTTTTGAGTCAATCCAACCCAGACCTGGTTTTGTGCAATTGGGGTTACAGTTGTGGGTTATGAGTGATTTTTTACATCTTTGAAAATATTTTTTTTCATGAACTTTTTTTTCCTTATTGGTGCCTATTAATCATAGAGCGGTATGTTTCATGGTGGCATATTTGTACATACATAAAAAACAATTTGGTCAATTTTACTCTCCACTATCTCTTCAACCAACTCTGCTACATCCCCCTGATTCCCTTTTTCTAGTCTAATGGTCACTAATGGTCAACCTTCTACTTTTATAGGCCTTTTGTTTTTTATCTTTAGCTTCTACATATGAGGGAAAGCATATGATACTTTTCTGAATGTGACTCATTTCAATCAAAGTTGTAATCTCCAGTTCTACTCATTTTCCTGAAAATGACAATTTTTTTTCTAGTTTATGGCAGAATAAAACTCTATTGTGTATATAAATCACATTTTCTTTATTCATTCATTAGGTGACAGACACCCACGTTGATTCCATAACTGGTTTGTTCTGAATGGTGCTAGGATAAATGTGGGTATGTGTGTTTTCTCTAAAGTATGCTGATTTTAATTATTTTAGATAAATACTAAGGAGTGGTATAGTTGGATCGATTATACTGTTGTTCTCTTTTTAGCTTTTAGAGTAATCTCTGTACTGATTTTCACCAACAATGTGTAAGTGTTCCTTTTGCCACACATCTTTGCCTGCACTTATTGTTACTTGTATTGAAGGTCTTTTTGTTTAAGAAAAATACATAACAAGATCATTTGTGACACAACATACCTAAAATATTTACTAAGTGGCCCCTCATTGTAAAATTTTAGGGCTGGGGATATAGCTCAGAGATAGAATACTTTGCCCAGTGTGGACAAGGCCCTGGGTTCAAGATGCAGCACTACTAGAAAGAAAAATAAACACAAAATAAAAAAGAGAGAGAGAGAGAGAAAGAGGAAAAAAAAGGAAGAATAAATGACTCATTTCCTAAACCATTTTTAATGTTATTTCAAGTTCTAATAAGTCTATCCTTAATATAGTTACAGGATTGTCAGATCTATTAAACAATGTACATCACAGGGACCTAAATTTCGATTTTAGATGTTTTTGAGTAGTATGCCCCACGCAATATTTGTAAAATATTTACACAATAATGTTTCATTGTTTTTACAAAATTTAAATCTTACTGAAAATCTTGAATTTATCTGACAACTCTATAATTGTAGATATATGTAAATGTTCTGGTAGTATTTTGTATGTATAGCAAGTTGAACAATTTGCACAAAATGTGCTGATAGAAAAGTCCCCTAAATGTAGCTCTAGCAGGAGTGTTTATTGGAAGATCACAGGCCTTTGTCTTTGAACCTGTTTACTTTTTGTTTACATCAATGCTAAATTGTACTTCTGTAAGCAAAATGACAGGAGGCATAAGTCTTCTGAAGAGACAACGACAGAATCATTTGAAACTTCAGGTGGTCCAATCTGTGTAACAATCGGTAGTAAAATATGGTAAATGACCACAGAAAGAGAGATTTAACAATTAATGAGGTAGATCTGGGCCTAGAGATCATTATTTTCCTCCCTAAAGTGAGGATGACACATTATTTACACCATACTACTATGTAGAAAAGAATCATTTTTGTGGAATGCGTTTGGAAGAGCGTGCTGGCGTTAGGGAGAAGTCCCTTCTGAAGTTTGAAAAAAAAAATCGCATAATCTTGGAATAGTAAATAAAACAGATTTAACTAAGTTAATCATGAGCTTGACCAAGAGTACTTCTGCTTAAAGATAGATAGAAATGTGTTCAGTAGCAGAGACTTTCAGAAGCCCCTGAAAATAAGGATTATTTTAAAACAAAGTCAATAATTTGATGTGCAACAGTATAGATAGAAACACAAAATGGATTGGCATGGGGTGTATAAGACTGGATTAGTATTATTTTTATATAGAAACACAAAATGGATTGGCATGGTGTATATAAGACTGGATCAGTATTATTTTTATATATTAATATAAACAATTTTTATGTGTATCCAATGTGATGAAAACCCAGCTGCATACAGTGAATATGATTTGCACAAGGGTCACCAATACTACCAAAGTTTCTAGCTTTAAGTTAAAAGATAGAAATATAATGTTCTAATCCAGAGATTTATGAAACACTAATGTGGGATGGTAGTGCCTTAAAATATAAATAGTGAAACATTAGAGGCCATTTTATAAGATAGCTTTTCAAATGATCTAAATGTAAATTAACCTGATATATGTGGTTTATATTTTTTTTCAATGTAATACAAATGGGTTTAAAATGAAGGGAACATTGCTTTACAATAGGGAACAATTCCATACAGAGATGCTCTGGGCTTTCAAACATATGTTCAAACATCTGAACAATGGTATGCTTGATTTCACAAACTCTAATTGTGTCCAGAGTCACACATTCATCATTTTTAGCAATTCTCAATGCTGGCTATTTTCAAGTGATTACACAGTAATCTTTTTGGACATTCATACATAATGCCTTTTTATCACCTCAACAAAAAGGGAATTATGAATCAACTTTATGTGAATATGTGTACAGTTCTCAAGTTTCAACCTAGAAAGGGAATCGAAATACAATATAAACTCATTATGTAAGAAAGAAAACTCACTTTGGCTTTTTGCCTTTTTTTCCCTCTTTGTTTTGATCTTTGCATTTCCCAAAATGTTAACAGGTTCTTTCCAGAACACAATTTTGGCACTGCACATGGTAATTTGAATAAAGAAACTAATCTTAAATGGCTCTTTTGCATTTTATGCCAAGACATATCAGATGTGCTGCACACAGGAATCCACAACAGACAGGACTTTTAGATTCTTACTTAAATCAGGTGTTATAAATTTGTGAAAAGGCAAACAATATTGTTATTGAAAAGCTTAAAGCATAGAAAATTTCAGCAGTAGTTATGTAGATTCCTTAAAGGGCACCTTGTTAGTCACCAATTTCCATCCTTCTTGTACAGAAATACAAAGCAATAACTGCACACTGTTCATAAAAATGCACATTCCATAGGATATACTTACACATATCTCAGAGTATTTTATTAGATATATTTTGAATCATTAGCACAATTGGATTACAGATTTGGATGGCTGAAAGCTGAAGGAAAACAAAACTAGAGAGGTAAGCCGGCCTCAGATCATAGAGGACAATGTGTCAGGAAAGAAAAATGCATTTGGAAGAAGATCCTTTGGAAAAAAGCCATTAATGAATCCAGGTGAATGAAACCTCTGGAAATCCAGTAGAAAACTTTAGGTAATCATACATAAAGAAATCACATTCTTGAACTTTGTGAGATTAGGAATAAAAAATTTAGAAATAAAAACCAAAATGAGGATATAGACCTTAAGATATTCCCTCCAGCTCCAAACAACATCTTTTCTTCCAAAGTTCTTTGTTTTTCAGAAGTTGTTCTATTGGTGGGTAGTGTCATAAAAAGTTCATAGAGAAGTCCATGTTAGAATTTCAGGCTATAAAAGACTAGGATACCTACTTGTTGAATCTCAGGGATGTAAGGGAGATATATTGGTGTGACAAGTTAACTGAAGCACTCACTGTTCTCTTAAAAATTTTCCCACATTATAATCTCTGTCTCAGATTCTACTTCTTGAGGAACTCATTCTGCAAAAAAAATATGTAGCAACATAAGAGAGAAGCCTGATTAAACCATCTTTCTTGTCGAGGTAAAGACAGACATCCCAGCTGGTGATGAACAGTTTTATAGACCGCTCCTTAGGTCAGAGTCAAGAATAATGACTGAATAGAATCCAGGACGTTTCATGTTAGACATCCAATGAGAGCTCAGTAAATTTTAGAGCTAATAATGTTCTCAAATTGTGTTATGGTTTGGATGTGAGGTGTCCCCCAATAGTTCACGTGTGAGAGGATGCAAGAAGGTTAAGAGGAGAAATGATTGTGTTGTAGGAGCCTTAACTCAATCAGTGAATTAATCCCCTGATAGGGATTAACTGGGTTGTAACTGAAGTTGTAGGGTGTGGCTGGAGGAGGTGGGAATTGGGGTGGAGCTTGGAGTATATATTTGTATTTGGCAAGTGGAGACCTCTCTCTCTGCTTTCTGGTCATCATGTGAGCTTCTTCCCTCTGCCACACTCTCCGGCCATGATGTTTTGCCCCACCTTGAGCCTGCAGGAATAGAGCCAGCCTTGTATGAACTAAGATCTCTGAAACCTTGAGCCACTAATATAACCTTTCCTCTTCTACAATTGCTCTGGGTCTTTCCGTCGCAACAGCGAAAAAGCTAACTAAAAAAAAAAATGATTCCAACTCTAATATTACAAAGATAGAGAAATTGAATGTCAACAAAGTCAAGATTTCCCCAAAGCTACATAACTAATGAATTTGTAGACTGAGGTTATATTCCATATCTTCTCTCTCCCAACCTTTTTCAGTAAACCTGTGCTTCTCAAATATACATGTTCTCAGGAATATCCATTGACTGGTCAAATTTTCACTAAGTCACATGAGAAATTTGAAAAATCATGGATAATTATTTTATTCACTCTTTATATTACAACTCATATACCATAGAAAGTAAACAGTGTATAACTTTTAAGATTTAAAAAAAAAATGAGAGACTTAAAACCTTTGGGATTTAGCTGTCTTCAGAAATCCTTTGAGTATAGTTGTATCTCCTCTGCCAGTAGGATAAGCCATTGCAAATGTTTCAAAAGAACCACAAAAAGAAATACTATTATGACTAGAGGGGAATTTATTCTATCTCAGTTCAAATATATTGTAACTCTGCATTAATATAGTACCAACTATAAGATACATTTGATGAGAATTTCCTGTTTTCTCAAAATTCTTATGAAATATTCCAAACTGCAAGCAATGGGTGATAATTGCCTCTTTTCCTAAAGAGGGGAACTACACACATCCAAATGTTAAATGCTATAGCTACGGTTTCCCTAAAATCTGCATGAGAGAAAGCCAGAGATTTATCATTGGGGAGAATTCTTCAGAATAGTAGAATGTATGGCAGCATATCCTGTCTGCATGCACACCAACTGAGGAAGCCTATGGAATTATTGCTCAGTAATCATGATTAGCAGGACATGTGCTAGTATAGCCGACACAATTTGTAGAACTGTGTTGCTCTGTTCAGAGAGAATTCTTGGAAGAACCTGCCATGTGTTTCTAGAGAACTGTAGAATCTCAGCACATAATGACTCCAAACCTCTGTACCAAAAGAGAACCAAACTGTAGCATTGTCTCTATCAGATAAGGCTAGGTCCCTAAAGGTGGCTCCAGCTCCACCATCAAGCCCCCCATTTAAATTCCTTCAAGAGAAGACTCAAGGCTGCTAGGCAAATTTACTGTTCATTTTAACTAACATCTAAAGATAGGCTTCTGACCTGTCTTCCTTGCATTTACTAAAAAGTGCTTACAATCATTAATTCTCCTTTTGTCCCTGTGAGGTGAGTGTCTATATCCTAAGACCACTAGTGTCTTTCTTAGAAATATGAGAGCCTTTCCTTTAAAATATAATCAATGAGAAACACAGGACTTCTACATTTCCATCTGTGTGGGAGGATCGAGCTTTGACTTGCACAATTGCCAGCTAGCAGACACAGTTTGCCTAATGTTTACCCTTACCAGTCTTTGGAAATTTTTACTACTCCAACTCTACCCAAGTCCCTACTCATTCCTCTCCCTTGTTCTCCTGTAAAATGTCCAATCACAATCACATTCCATGGCACAAATCAGCGTGGAGCTCAGCTCTTTCCTTTGCTGCCAGAAGTGACTGAGTAATCTGTTTTCACTTCTTTATGTCCTGCGTTTCTGTCGGGATGTGTTTATCTTTGACATCCTAGAGTTAGGAGGCAGGGAAACTGGGATCTGCCCCTGGCTGGGAGAATCTTGAAAGTTGTCTGAAGACTGAAGCAGCCCTGCAAAGTTAGAGAGGAGAAGGAGGACTCATGCACAGGTGCGACTTCCCTTCAATAAGGAAGCTACCAGGGCTCAAGTCATCTAGAAATGATCTTATCCAAAAATGTGTCTGCCCTGTCTGATGCACCGACCATAAAGGGCAGAAATGTACTTCCCCAACAGGTGCTAAAGGTAATTTGCATGATGTTAGCTGAGAGTGCACAACCTACAATAGGGAAAAATGTTTCAGGGAATGGCCAACAAAACATTGATGCTCCTGCAATAACAGAATGTGTTTGCTGCCCACAGTGAATTACAATCTACTAAGGAAAACTTTTTATTTTCTTTCTGATTACTATCTCCTGATCTGACCTGGAGACGCTGGCTGGGGGCAGGGGTAATGATATCAAAGGGAGATAGGTAATTGAGGGACGGACAGTTTCAAAGTTGGTGCCAGAGTGATTAAACTAGATTAGACTTTCTATTACCTGCAAGTGACCTGAAAACTATGGAATATACCTGAATGTCAAAAAAGAAGGCGGAAAAGAAATCTGGTGAATATATCTTAAGTCAGTGCTAGGACAAGTTATTTTTGAGTGCAAACCACCCATTCAGGTCACCAAACAACTACTACACACATTACTATGTCAATAGAGATGGTATTGTCTCAATTCTTATACCCTTGGGTTTTTGTTGTCTATTTTCTAGGGGAAATTTTTAATAGAAATGTATAGTAGTTATGTCTTATAAAATGGCATATGCCTATAATCCCAGAGACTCTGGAGGCTGAGACAGGAGGATTGCAAGTTCAAGACCAACCAGTCTTAGCAATTTAGTGAGATCCTCAGCAACTTAGGGATATCCTGTTTTAAAATAAAATATATAAAGGAATATATATATATATATATATATATATATATATATATATCAGTAGGAAGGCACTCCCAGGTTCAATGCCCAGTATCCCCCTACTTAAAAAAAGAACACATGGTATTTAAAAGCATAGATGTTGGCATTGAATATACCTTGCTTTGAATTCTGACCACTTTGATTATTTTATCTCTGCTCAGTTTCTTCATCAATAGGATGAGAACATTAATGGCTGTAGTTCACATATTTTGGGGTACATTTGCAGCCCACAATAATTCTTCCTTTTGGATACTGCTTTCTGATCTGCAGGGTAAATCACTAAGCTGACTCTCAGCAGTCAGGCCAGCATGACATATTTTTGGCCAGAGTGATTGGGCAAAGGGTGATTCTCCTTAGCCAAACTGGAAAGTCAGCATCTCTTTCCCAGGGTGGATCCAAGCATGATTCTACAGTGGTGATTAAAAGCCACTGTCAGGAAATGAGAGGAAGAATGAAACAGAAAGTTTTGAGTGCTTTTGTCTCTAGCTCTAGCTCACTTTCAGGGATACCTTTGTATTTCTATACTGGGGTCCAATGAGATGTCACTTAAATACTTTTTTTTTTTTTGAGAGGAGGTCTTGTTATGTTCCCTAGACTGGTCTCAAACTCATGGGCTCAAATGATCTTTCCACTTTAATCTCCTAAGTAACTGGAAATACAGGTATACACTACCATACCTGGCTGCTATATATGTATTTTTAATGTTTTTAAAAATTTGTTCTTTTTAGATATATATATGAGATATATATATATATNTATATATATATATATATATATATATATGACAGTAGAGTGTATTTTGACATGAAGCTGCCTGCTCTATTTTAATAATAATTTTCCCTGTTTTTGCGTACATTGACTTGTATCGGATGGTTGGAATTTTTCAAAAAGCTTAGATTTAAATCTCAATTCCTGAATTATTGACAAAGTAACAATGTAAAATCATCTGAACTCTGTCCCAATATTCTCTTCTGAATTATGAGGATAGAATAATATTTACTCCAAAATAATACTCATGAGGATTGAATGAATCACTACAGGTTAAAATTATGCCTATCAAATACTATGCCTCCAATACATGTCAGCTATTTTATTTCATTCAGTTGGTTTCTACAGATTGGAGACAAAAAGAATGTTGACTAATAAAATATTTGATTTATAACATTGTTGTGTAGATTGAAAAAAAAGGTGCATGAAAACATTTTGGCATGAGGTGTACTAACTGTGAATTGGTAAACACTATCTGTTTTTACCTGTTGCTTTATTCCTTAGTTATTATATCCATACCGTGGTTTGAAATGTGTCCTCCCCAAAGCATGAGTTGGAAACAGTCTCCTGTGCAAAAATGTTGAGAGGTTGGGGTCTAATGATAGATGATTAGGTCATGAGGGTGGGTGAATGCCACTATCACAGGAGTAGGTTGGTTATAAAAGGGAGAATTCAGTTCCTCCCCTTCCCCTGTCTCTTTCTCTGTTATCTTCTCTTTGTCCTGTCATGGGATGACACAATAAAAAAGCCCTCATCTATTGCAGCCCTCAATCTTGGATTTCTCTTCCTCCAGAACTGTGAGCCAATGACTTTCTTTTCATTATAAATTACCTAGTCTCTGTTATTCTGTTATACCAGCACAAAATGAACTAGGATAATTTGACATTCATCTATGGAAGCACTGAAATTACACCAAGTACCCATTCTTCACTTTTAATCAGCATGTGGCCAAAGGAACTTAAGGCAAAGGATGACGCATGTGTCCAAGAATAATTTTCAGTTTCTGTATCTGTTCATATTTATTTATATCTATTTTTGTGAACCTGACTATAGAATAAAAAGGCATCCATCCACTAAGACACCTTAACAAAACAGATTAAAGCAACTGAAATCAATTTAATTTTTCAAAGACAATTTAAAGAATAAATTCCTCTACTCAGGTGATTCTCAATTTCATTAATAAAAGAATATTTACAAGTAAGGATCTGACATTACCTTCTAAATAGAAATTAATTTTTCCTGCCAAAGACACATCACATATTAAAGAAAATACTGGTGTAAAAATTAGTTTCTTACAGACCACACATTCTAAATTAGCTTTGGTCATTATAGTACTTTTGTTTTGCCCTCTGTAGCAACATTTTAGTAAAGTTAACATTAGCTTTCATTTTTATTGTTGGTCTATTCTCATATCATCTAAATTTATATCCTTCAATTCTTTACATTGATTTCTTCTAGTTAACTGGAGAACAATTATTTTCTTTCAAATCTTTACCATTTTATTGTAAGTAACATGATGAAAAAATATTAGTTTCTTTATGCTACAATTATTTAAAAATTTCAAATGATAAATGACATTAGGATACAACTGAACTAAAGCACATTCATTTAATTAATTATCAGATGATGTGTTCTCAAATGGATAAGATTAGTGTTTTCTTTGAAAGGGCAGAGAGAAAAACAGCCTATTTTATATTTAGCATATGGGCATAAAATTTTATGGAGTTTCTAGAGATCAGGGAAATCAGACTCATTATAAATATGAACTAAATAAACAAATTGAATTTGAGAAATAATTTTTCTCTTCATTAATTTATTTTAATCCAATATTCAGTATAAGAAAATTATTGGTACATACAATTTTCTTTAAAATATCATTCTTACTTATTCATGTTTATGACAGCAAACTGTTCTCTTCATTTGAAATATTCTTTACTTCACTTTTCAAATGACTGGTAGCTTTATATTTTTCAGATTTGGCTTAAATGTCATTTCCTTGTAGTGGATTTATAAGGAGGTCTTTTCCTTCTTCCTTAAATACCCGATCCTGATCTTTATCAGTACTCTGTTTTAGAGCCTGTAAATCAGCTGGAATGTGTATATGAATATTTACTTCCTTATTAGTTCAGACCTCTGTCAATGACAAATGGTAGAGAGCATGTCCATCTTGTTCACCAATGTATAATCAGTGTTAAATGCAATGCTCATCACAAAGTAGATGTGCAGAGAAATCTTGGTAGAGATGACAAATGACTACATCCAACTTGATTTATAAATAAATAAATATATGAATGAAAGAATGAAGCAGAATTCATGCAGAAGACGCATGGCTCATTTTTGTGTAAAAGGCCATCCTTATGTACAAATGTAAATACATGTCTGACATGCAGCAAAAATCCAGGACATGGATAAATAAATCTGGCAACCATCAACATATAGATGACATTTAAGACTGCAGGAATCCAGCAATCCAGATGGAGCTGCTCATTTAATAGATAATGCAAACTTATGTCAAAATGGGTGCTCCCCAGGTTGTTATATAAGTGAGTTTTTAATGCTTGCTATTTTAATTAATAGTATAATTCAATGTCTTGATTGACTTCATATAACTTCAGCTTCTTCTATCTTCTTGTTTACCAATTTTAACAAGCCTTTAAGTGAAAAAGTCTCTTCATCACCTCTCTGAACCTCTTTATATATTGTAGAAGCAACAGCATTGCAATTGCTAAGGCTTTTCCTTTGGTTTTATGGAAATTTGCAGTCTGATATGTACTTACTGGCCCTATAGTTTGAATGCTCATATTCCCCAAACTTCATGCTGAAATATAATTGTCATTATAAGATTGTTAAGAAGTGAGACCTTTAAGAAGCGACAAAGCCATGAGGGATCCACCTACACAGGTGGGATTGGTGTCATTATACATATTATATAGTGAAATCTGTCCCCTTCTTTCCCTCTCACAATCCATCACAAGCTGACTTGGGAAGCAGGCCCCAGTCTACACATACCAGCACTTTAATGTTGGACTTTCCAGCTTCCACAATTGGGAGTCTATAAATTTCTGTTCAATATAAACTTCTCAGCTGGGGTGTTGGTATGCAAAATGAATTAAGGCAACCCCCACACACTGGGTATTGAGCCCTTGAAATGTGGCTAGTTTGAATTCAGATATGATACAATTAGAAAGTACACACTAGAATTCAAAGATTTGATGTAAAAATAATATGAAGTATCTCATTGATATTTCAGAAACATTTTATTTTATTCATATTTTGTATATACTAGGTTAAATAAAATCTTTAATTATTAAAGTTCACTCCTTCTGTTTTTTTTTTTAAGTTTTTTTGAAATGGCACCAACAAACATTTAAAATTGCATGTATGCCTTTCATTGTATTTTGCTGGTCAGTGTTTCCATAGGACCATTAAATGTTAAGTACTGCATGATCATTGAATAACACTTTTTTCTAATTATTACATCTGCTTAAACATAATTATTTTGATTTCACAGGCAGTTAATATAAGGAATTCTGATTAATTTCTTTCTATTTTTGTATCAAATTTACTTTACAAATTTCAGGAACAAATACTTTATTTATTTATTTATTTATTTATTTTTAGAGAGAGAGAGAGAATTTTTTTTAATATTTATTTTTTAGTTCTCGGGGGACACAACATCTTTGTTGGTATGTGGTGCTGAGGATTGAACCCGGGCCGCACGCATACCAGGTGAGTGCGCTACCGCTTGAGCCACATCCCCAGCCCACAAATACTTTAAAAAACAAAGTTGATCATATTGTTTTATGGTATGATGTGTAAATATGTAATGATGAATCCCACTATTATCTATAATTATAATGCACCAATTAAAAAATTTAAAAAAGGAAAAAGTGCTTGTCAACTAAAAAGGTCATTGGTAACATCATAAAAGGACAAGTTTGTATGTTTACAGTCAAATAAATCTATATTTATCTATCCATGGATAATTTGGTATAGTTCTGTTCACTACTCTCTTAATTTATGCAATAAATTAATTTATCTCAAGTTTATACAATTGAATATATTTTCCTTACAACTCAATTTGGAATCTACTGTTGGAAAACTTTAGAGGACTTCCATATTATGGAAGATAAAATACTGGATTTGAGGTATGGAGTTTGAGTTCTAGTTCTAGATTAGCCTTTAACTTAGTAGTCCATTTGAGCTACTATACTTTTTTTTAAACATTATTTTCATACCTATAAAATATTAGTTTCAATTAATTTAATATTAATGTGGGTTCAAATAGTGAAGTATTTTAATAGCCTTATGAAAAGACTCCAAATATATATTTTACAAATCTTCCATGTTTTAAATTTTCTTTGTGTGTGTGTGTATGAATACCATGTGAGTGATCAATCTGTTAGAAACAAATATATAGGTATGCAATTAAGTTATGGCTCTTGATGAATTTAGCACTGAAGTGCAGACACAAGAAAAACCATACTTTCCAGTGTACTTGCACATACACATATAATAGTTCTCTTTGCTTCAGATCTTCAGATGTAACTTTTGCTATAATAGTCCCACATAATTTGCTTTATCGTAAGTACTGTTTATTCTATTGCAAAGTTTTACTGCATATGGTTAAAATTTTCTGTGGATAGGTGAGAAAGCATAGTATAAGAAAGGGGAAAGAAAGGGTCCTTCAAAGTGACTTGTCATTTATAATAAAAAAATCACATCATGCTTTATATTCATTGCAAAATAATATATTAAAAGATAGCAGCTGATTGAGGCTAATAAGTTTTTTGATAAAGAAATATATATTACATTCATCATGGAGGACACAAAAATCTACTGTACTCTCAAACTAGAGTTGAGAGTTAAAAGAATTTCTATCCTATTTTCTAGTCTTCTGTGTTTACCTCCCAGTCTTTCTCCTCATCTCATTCTCTTCCCACTGCAGTCCTGTCTATATTCTACTGTCAGGTTCATCCTTCTGAAGCCCTAGTCTCGAGTCATTGTCTTTCCCTGATTAGAAGCGATTGCTAAAAAACTTCACATTTTAAATCTGTCATTTAGGGTTCTTCTCTGCAATATGAGTTGCACCTGAATTTCCAATTTTCTTTCTCCACTGATCTCACATGTACCTTTCTTGCAAAACAAATTACAATTCTCTTCTTTTTCATTTATTTATTCACTCTAATTTCTTCAACTCATCCTTTTCAGTACCATTTACAACATCATATTCCCAATTAAACATTTTTCCTAATTATAAATTGAATGTAAGTAAGTAAAGAATTTTGTTCTATCATTGGCTTAGCCAATTTCAATTACTGCCATCAATTCTATGAGCACCAGATAATCAATAAATTTACTTTTTTGTAGGATCATGTAAAACCCCTGAGAGATAACCAGAGGTCCTGTGGTAAGCAGCATAATCCCTTTCCCCAAGATATCACACCCTAGTTCTTGGAATCTATGCATATGTTACTTTACATATGGCAAAGGGAAATTGAGGTGGCAGATGGAATTAAGATTGTTGATCAGCTGACTTTAAGAATGAGACTATTCTGCATTATCTCCATGGGCTCTGTATTATCTCAAAAGTGTTCAAATGTGGAAAAGGGAGGTAGAAGATTTTATCTGAATGACATAGTAGGAGAAAGATTAGACCTGATATTGCTTTCTCTGAAGGTGGATAAAGGGTCCCAAGCTAAGGAATATGGATAGTCTTTAGAAACTGGACAAGGCAAGCAACAGATTCTCTTCCAGAATCTGGAGGGTGGAACACAGTCCTGCTGAATCAAATTTTGATTTTAGCCCACTGAGACTTGTATCATTGTTATAGGCACCAGGAGGGTGGGGGCTGGGGCTGTCTTTTTTTTTTTTAAACCACCTGTAACAATACTTCCTAGTAGACAGTGCATTTTCTGTTGCTGAAGAAGAATAGTGTAGAATGGAAGTCCCCATCTTGCCCCTTCCTTTAGAAATGAAATCCTCTGACTCTGATAATAAGTAATCAAGAGGCCCAGTTCATTTTAAATCCCAGTTCATTTTCAATTTATCATTTTAATGTTTCAGTAGTTGTCACTTATTAATGAATATGTAACATTACTTTATGATTTTATAGACAGAATTTCAGCCATGAGTATTGTGTTTGGAAAGGCAGACACTTATTCCTTGGTCCTTTTCTGATGATATAGACCATCAGTTCTAAGGAGAAAAGATAGATTGCTGTTACAGGAGCCTCACTAATGTTCTGTTTCTCCCCTTTGTTGGCTCTGGAATGCCTGATATTCAGCCACCTGATTGAGAGTTAATAAATAAATTCAATCTACTCTAATATGCCTCTTAAATATATTCTAGTTATGGTAAAAACAAAGACATCAAAGCTGTCTCTTTTATTTTAACAAGACAAAACACCTAGTTAAACCTCTCATTTTTATTTCTAGGTTTGCAATTTACTCAGTACAGTTAACCTTTAAACATATATGGAATATACAGAGACAGGATATCAAATAAAATGAAAGATTTCTTGCTTTTAATGTATGGCATTTAAATACTCCTTTATTGTACTATTTATAAAACTGTTTTATAGAACACTAAAAAGTAAGGGGCTGTTTAAAAAATGTTAATCTTATAATTAATAGTCAGAGGCATAAGCTTTCCCCCAGCACAAGGCACTGATATTCTAAATCTGTCACTCTGAACTTTACAGTAGGAGACAGCCATCTGCCTGCATGCAGCTATATAAAACAAAGGAAGAATATATGCTCTTATGTTTCCCCTGGTGAGATGCAGGATCATTATGATAAAGTAGGCAACAAGCTTTAGCTAATATGAATTAAGACAGCATATGTTCAGGGGAAAAAAGGAACATATTTAGTCAAATTAATTCTATAAGTCAGTGTTATTAGGTGATTGGATAATGGAGAATTTGATAAAGCAGAATATATGATGTAGTGCTAAGTAAATAGGAAATATGTGTCTGGGTGACCCATTACTGAGTCCTGCACCCTCCCTCCCCCCACAAATCCTCTTTGCATTTCTGAATCTGGTGCCATTTTAGTTAAGTCCTATACTTTAATTTACACCTCCATTTTGCTGTGAAACATCAAAGTTGTTAAAATAAAATACTTTAACATTCTCTCACAGGCTAAGAATATTAACTGGAAGCAAAAAGGAGCAAGCCTTGTGAAGAAAAAAATCAATTTCCAACACATTTTTACATCTAGATATCTGTGCAATTGCATTTTTCCCCCCAGAAAGTCGTGTTCTTTAATCAGTTGTGTCTAGATTTTCTGAAATTTGAGTGCTTTTTTTTTTCTTTTTGGTGCAGTTTGGGATTCAGGACCTTTCCCGTGCTAGGCAAGTGCCTTGACTGATCTGTAGCCCCAGCCCTTGAAATTCAAGTACTTGAAATTCAAGCCCTTAAGTCTGCTTTCTACATTTCAGTCTAACTAAGATACAGTTCCTTTTGGGTCACCTAATGTGTTTTCAGTTTAATTTTAGATGGATCATGATAATACCTTCTTTATTAACAAGGTATTAGATCAATACTAATTTCTATTTTCTCATTTTAGAAATTTTATATTTGAAATAAAACTTTTTCTTTCTGAAATTAAATACATATAGACACACTTTTATACCAGATGAAAAAGTGCAACAATTTAACATTTCTATATTATGCCTTCACATTAGAGTTGATTTTCTAACTAGTGCAGCAATATACATTGTTGTTGAACGTGAACTCTGCAGTCAGCCAAGATTATTTCTAATCCTATTTCTATTATGTACAAGCCTTGTGACCTTGAGTGAGTGATATAGCAACTCTAGGCTTTATTCTAGAATTCTCATTTGTAAATGGAGGTAATTTAGAAAGCCTACTTCAGCCAGGTTTCTCTGAGGTTAAGTGAAATGTATAACGCACTCAGAGCAGTGTTTGGTTAAGTCAGTTATTTGCAAATTTTACTCCTGAAGCAGAAGTTCATATACAGCAGCTTCCCACCCCCATCATCTTCAAGGATACATACATTCCAAGATACCTGAATGGATCTTGAAACCTCAGAAGGCTGAAACCTCGGATGGTACTGCCCTCTTATAGCTATTGTACTTTTCCCTATACAAACTCACTTGTAAGTAATATCTATCACTGAGCTACATCCCAGCCCTTGAAATTCAAGTACTGCTAAATCTACTTTATGATGATATAATTTAACTTTAATTTATAATTAAATATAGTTTTCATTTATAAACAAGGCATAATAAGAGATTAACAATAATTAAAAGAATAGAACAATTAAAACAATATACTGTAATAAAACTTATTTGAATGTGACCCCTCTATTCCCTCAAAATGTTATTCTACTTTCACTTTTTCACTTAAAGAAAGTACTCTATGGCATCTCTTTGGCACGTCCAAATCATCAACATCACAATTTGGTGTTACTATTAAGTAAAATAAGGGTTACATGAACATAAGCACTATGATACAAACAGTAGCTGATTGGATAACCTAGATGATCACTAGGTGAGTACTGGGGTAGGTAAAGTATAAAGAACGGATACATAGATAAAGGAACGACTCATTCATTCTGGGCAGAATAGAGCACGAACACAAGATTTCAATCTAAAATTTATGCATTGGTTATTTATAGAAATTTTTCTATGATATTTTCTGACCACAGTTTGGCCACATATAACTGAAAAAAGTGAAACCATGGCTAAGGAGGAAGCTAGTATATTTTAGATGTATATTATAGTCAATAAAATTTGTATTCAAGAAATTATTTTAATGGTTATCTATCTGCAAATTTCAATTAATTTGTAGATTATAATCATTAAATAGTCAGAAAATTTCTAAGAAAATTTCTATCTACAAATAGAATAAATATAAATAAATAAAGATGAATACGGAAGATTTAAGGATTTTATCTAAAGTTAAGTTTTCACCAGGCAGTTGACACACTTTGAATCTGGCATATAATATTGTTTATTGAAATCTGCACTTAAAATTTGTGGCATCTGGGCAAGATGGATCATTCTATAAAAAGTCATTCATGTTACCAGATTCCTGAATTATGGGCCTTTTTCAAATATTAACACGTGAGTCTGGATTCTAAGGAGCATACTATTACAAATTTTATTTTAGGCCTTAGGTTACAATCACAAACCTACTCTTGGTATTATTTATGACTGAAAGAAGACAGGTACTTTCTTCAAATGTAAGTAGTAAATGATTAAAATAAATACTATTTTTCATTTTAGAAAAAAATAATTTCTAATTTTGAAAATGCACATCACATTATACTGTTATATTGTTAGATGGAAGCAGGTCCCCAGAAAAAGAGGCAAAAATAGCAAAATTACAGACAATAAGCTATGATAACTCATAGGCTAAAAATAATATTGATGTATGAATTTTGTTTTGCGTATTAAGTGCCTTGTGTGTTACCAAATTAAAGTGTGTTTTAGAAATGCACTTTTAAACCAGTAATAATTATTAATAAAATATTGGCCATAGATTCTGATTATTATGTGAAATACTGGTGTTTAGCAAAACAGTATCGCCCAATAGTAGTTCTTAAAATATTATAATTTAACAGGAAAAACAGTTAAAATATACAAGGTAAAAAGTGATTAATAAAATAGAAAAAAAATTCCAAGAATGAATATAGGGCAGAATTCCAATTCTTTTTCTGAGGTCAGTTTTCTACATTCTGCTACCCAAAAAACCAAATACAATTAAACCTGAGTCAAGCCTTAGGTTTAACTCTAGATAATCCTGAGTTTCTGTTCTTCTTGAGGAAAGTGTGGGTTGTTTTCAGAAGAGTCAAAACTACTAAATGAGGAGTTAAAGGATGAAGAATCTCCGATATTAGGGTAGGAAGAAATAATCACTTTGAAGGTTACTCTGTGTCTAATACTTGTGAGGAGGTAAATGCACAGACATTAAAATATGAAAGCATATTTGAAGGAAAATTAGAAGATTTTATTTAGTGCAAAATTAAAGAAAACGTCCTCTAGGTATTTCAAATGGCTAATTGTGTTGCTAAAAGAGTTTTACAACTCATATTTTTTCCCTTTACTTGTACTCATAGAATGTAACATAGTTGGTCTCAATTATAGAAAAGACATACCTTGTGATATTTTTCAGAACATGAAATGTTCACCCAAATGTCAAGCCACAGTGTAATGTGTCTTCAAAAATATTTTACAGTTAAAGACTTTAAGAATATTTATATGTTTTAAAATGAACACAACAATAAACTTTGTATTTCTATGCTTTTTGTTATATTTGTTTGCTTACTTCTCTAAATATTAAAACATTCCTCCACATGACGAAGGTCTCTTGGGAAGAGGAGTTGGATAACATAAATAGGTACCTTTGAATAAGCTTCAGAGCATCATCCCCCATTTTAGCATTTAAAAGGGAATTATTCAATATAATCTTGGATAAATAATGAAACTCTCTGTGATGTAAGTCATAATCTAGTAATAATCCTCATTCCCACCTCCCTAATTTAGAACTACTAATTAACTTCACATAGACAACAGTGACACTTTTCAGCTATCAGTGCAGGACCGAGTAGCACACAATGACCTAATACATTTGTACTGTGCCCAAGGCGTTTCCGATTTTACTTGCCCAACACTGATCTAATTAACTGAAAACCTCTTAGGAGTCTATTAGCTGTTGACAATAGGGATTTTTAAAAAAATTCATAAATAGCTCCACTAATACTGAGACTATAATCTTAGGCACCAAAAAATAATGTGCTCTTTTTTAACACCAAAATATTTTAAAGATGGGGATCTGTTTATGAAATACAAAAACTCAGTGATTTAATTAACAATTAAGCAATGTAAATAGTATTGGAACTTGATTATGTCCATGGCAACAAAGGAAGGAGTCAACATTATTTTAGAAGTAACAACATAAATAACCTAACACCATATCTGAATTTTAACTCCTATTTTATGTGGAAATTGAAAATGTGTATTGAAGGCATTCTTAATGTAAACAAAACAAAACAAAAGCTTAGGTTTGCTTCTGAAGTATTAAACTGGAAGTATTCTATGAGAATTCATTTTAAAATAAAACTATAGATGTTTCTTGCTTATGCTAGTATCCAGCTGTAGACTTCCAAAGTGTTTCAATTCTCTTCTACTGGCTTAAGACATTTGCAAAAGGAATATAGAAGTGTAAGTGATTACCTTTTTCACAGAAACGGCCTGTAAAATGTAATGGACAGTCACACTGGAAGGAAATGACAGTGCTTGACAGGAAGAGGGGGTGGCAAGTGCCTCCATTGTGGCACTCATTTTCCTGGCAGACAGGTGGCGCAGCTGGAGAGAGGCTGAGGGAAGAACATCTGGAATTGGTCACTTGCATCATAACAGAAGGAACAACGGAGGCCATTGGAGACAGATCTTGAGATCTGTGATTTAGAGACAGACAAAAAGAAAAAAAAAATAATGTAAATAAAAGCTCTTGGAACCTACATAGAGATAATAGGAAATTTGGTTTAAAATAAGAGGGAATACACGCGTGCAGGTGCACACACGTTGATCCAAGGTTTACTGAAGGCAAATAAGATGGTCATTTTATGTGTTGAAAACATCTGAGTCACAGAGTGTAACCTTGAGTGATTTACTAAGGTCTTGTTGTGTACTGGTTCTGAGAAGGTAAATAATTGTCTCTAAAGTAGTAAGAAACTTGGTGTAGGCCTTTGTAAGCCTACAAGCACATTCTCTTATAGAAAAGATTAAATTTTTTGCCTAACACAGTCCCTCTTCAACTATTTCAAATCTTATGAGCCTAAGATCAAAAGTGAGGCCATTTTGCATTTTGATGTTAAAACTGTTTGAACTTGAGTTATTTCTAGGTTGATTGCATTTCTCAAGGGGACTTGTATTTATTTCTAGAAGTTACCCAATTGATACCTTAGAAATGCCCAGAGGATTCCCTATTTTTTTTCGTAAATATTACTACCAGTTTATTTTTTTTTTTTTCTTTCTAAATAAATAACAAACAATGAAAATTTCCCTCTGAACTACATTGAAATTCCTTACCTTTACATTCAAAGTCCCTAGGCAATCTAATTCCTCTTTGCTCTTCCAGTTCACCATAGAATGATACCTAATAAAAGCTTTAAATTCTCTCACACCAAATGTGAGTATATTCTCTAAGGACTCTATACTTCCCTCACTGGGGAAACTGGTTCAAACCATTCTATGTGCATGATTGTTCCTTTCATCTTAGATTTCGCCTAAGTGCTACGTCCACACCTGAATTATTTCCTATAGTCTTCTCAGTTGCCCTTAGCCAGTCAAGATAAAGCTGATGATTCTCCCAGCTGTAAAGTCCAAGCGGTGGTCTAGCAAATGACTTTTTTTGCTAGCGATGGTGTAGAGCACATTTGCCATGTGCTCATGTAATTATTTTATATCAGACTTTCCTATTAGGCTATATGTAATCATAGTAAATATTTTTTAAACGTTTGAATTATTGTCTTTAGCATGCTATATACTCTTTGGGAAACAGTGATTCTGGAATTTTCACTTAATATAATCATGAGAGAATTATCTTTTTAACATAAAAATCTTACTGCAGTAAAAATACTCAACAACTTTTCTGAGTAAATATTTACTTTGTACATTGTCTTAAAGATAAAACCTTAGCAAAGGAGATTAATTTTAAGATGCACTAACTGAGGCTGAGGTTGTGGCTCAGTGATAGAGTGTTTACCTGGCACGTGTGAGGCTCTGGGTTCAATTCTCAGCACCACATACAAATAAATAAATTAAATAAAGGTCCATAAATGACTAAAAACATATTTTTTTTAAAAAAAGATGCACGGACTGACATCAGAGATTTAAAATACATACTTTTTTTGTATCTACCAAGTGCACTAATGTCAACTTATTAGCATAAAAGAGATGAAAATGAAATAGATAATAATCTATAAAAAGGTTTTGCTAATATAATATTAATGTAAAGATTAGTTCTTTATTTTTACAGTCCTTTTATAGCCTGAAATTGTTCTTTCCAGAGTTCATCCCAGATTTGTAACAATATGTTTATTTTTATGACTGTTTGAGCCTGATTCTCTTCTTTTACCTCTAGATTGCAATCTCCATGGAGGATGGATGGATGAATCACCTCTACTCTTTCTTTCATTTTATCCCTAAACAACAATGCTTGACTCCCTAGCAGGTTTTCTGGGAAATATTTTATACATGGATTTGAACCTTTTTTTTTGGTAAACACGCAATATACCACACTACTAATTAGAAAAATAGCTAGTAAAAATAATTTTATAATCCTAGGATTAATTTCATAACTCTATGATATGACTTTTTAGTTTTATAAATAATATAAACTCTTCACATTTAACTTTGTCTGTTTTTTTTCTCTTGTAGGCTTAGCATAATTTCTCCTAGTTATACTCACAATATAGGTAGTCCCTCTAAGGTAACTTTCCTCAAGTGTAATGGCAATGCTAATATGAATTACCTGAGATTTATTGCTGAGTACTCCGTGTTCTAATTTAATTTCTAGTTTTAGTGTTTCTGAGTGATTTCACCATTTAGTCTAACACTTGCCATGGAATTCATGAACTGCAGTCAATCACCTCTTTCTGAGGAATAAATTAAACTGAATTAAATGTCACTACTTCCCTCTCATACTGTGGCTGCTCAGGGAGCCTGTGTCTCACCTGAAAGAATCAATATGTTGCACATTTTAGTTGTTAACTGATTACACAAAATAATTACTATCAATTGATCCATCAATTAAAATATCAGCATCATAAATCAAATTTTGAAAGCAGCACTAATCAGATACATTCTATGTTATAAAGATTAGATTGCATATCTGTTATATCATTATGGCTAGTTCTTGATTTTCAGCAGTTTTCATGAGTTATAAATTATGCCATGAATTTACCTACATTAGAATTTAAAATGAAAATAAAATTAATTTGATCTGTTATATATTTAAAAAGAAAGATTTATTCTGATGGCCACATTTTTACTTATTTTTACATAAAGGTAAATAGCTTAAAAATATCAAGTTAATATTGAGGTTTGGCCATAATAATATAATTAATATTAAAGTTACAAATCTTTTCTATTCTAGAAATTATATGAAAGTATGAGAACTTTGAAAGAGATCAAGGTTTGAAACTTTCAAAATTATTTTTTAAAGACATAATATTATTAAAATTGGAGTTCTTTTCCTTTCTTATATAAGTTTTTGATTTATTCTGTGTCCAAAATGATCAGTATGAAAACTTTGATTGCTTCTGGATAACTTTGTACAAGGATGTAGAAATGTACCACCCATTGTTATAATAAGATATAACCTCTCAAGAACTTTTTCTTAATGATTTCATTTCTGAATATCATGCTTATTTCGTTCAAAACCAAGCCTGATCATTCAGGAAAAACATGTAGATAGGATAGATTTCCAATCATGTTGTAGAGATCTAATTGGAACCAGAAAGAAGGACGCATACTCATTGTCTTCATCCCAGGTCTGTCCTTCCAGGGGATTCTACAGAATCGCTGAGTTGCCAAGATGTAGAACACCACTGGGCTAAAAAGTTGCTTTGCTTTTCTTTAGCCTAGGGATTCTGCTGATTGGCAACTGACTTTGTCACTTTTAGGTAGATACTTGTCTGCCTTCAAATTCTGAAAAAGATTAGCGGGCTCATTCAGATGTGTGAATTCTGGGAACTCTGCTTCACAATAGAGATATAAGAGAATTTTTGGAATGACGATGTGATATTAAATAGAAATGAAGAAACTCAAGTAGAAAATTCTTGATCTTAGGGCTCTGAATATGTAAGAATAGAAGTCTGAAAAATTGTTAGATTTTAGAAAGTGGTAAAATAAATAAAATAAAAAACTTGTACCTCATGCAAAGTAGCATATAAAGAGAAAATTTTTAAAAACACCTCCCTGCTCCCATTTCCTTTAGCATTCACTCCTCACCACATACCCTCAGCCCAGCCCTAGGCACCTTAAATTGACTTTCTATCCTATAGATTTGCCTATATTTAACATTTCATATCAATGTAATCATCTAATATGTAATCTTCATGCTGGCTTTTTACTTTGACTAGTGTTTTCATAATGATGTATATATTAGAACTTTATTTACCTTTTAGTGATTGTAAGCAACATTATTATGTACATTAATATTCAAATTTTTGTCTGGGTGTATGTTTTTATTTGGGATATATTTAGAAACATAATTGTTGGATCATATATTTTATGTTTAAAATTTTCAGCCACAGCAAATTTATTTTACAAAAAGGCTTCACCATTTTACATTTTTACCAGCAAATATGAATGCAGGCTTCTCCACATCCTTTCCACATACTTGATGGCTTATTATTGTTATTATAAAATTATTAGCAACAGAAGAGTTCCTTTGATCAAAATTTCTGCCTTTCTTCTACCTTTTAGCCATGACATCATAAATTCTCAGAAGTGGTATGTGCATTTATACTTTTACGGAATTTACCAAATTTCCCTCAAAATAGTTGCTACAATTCATGTAGTGAGACATTTTACCATATTTATGATAATCCAAATGAACAATTGTATTATTAAGTTTAAATTTTCAGAAGTTACCAAAAAGTAATTACTTGCTCTTTTTTCAAATCATGTTTATTCATTTATACATGTGGTAGGAAGAATAATGCTCCCCCAAATTAAAAATGATTTTCTGAATTGGCCTAACTAGGGTCTGTTACATTTTCCTAGAGTAATGGCAAAGGAGCTGCTATGAAGAACTCCCATTAAGAGTGGTACCCACCAAAGAATGTGGCTGCTTATCCATCTTCCTAAGTTATCTGTTTCTCTACTTACATGTGATCAATTTTCATACCTATAAACATATACACTTAACTTGTGTTTAACACACCTTTATGTATATCTACATCTAACACTATAACTTTATTTTTTAATCTCCTACACTATTTCTGTAGTGTTTCTCAGTGGTCAGGCCCTCAATTTTCACACATGATATCTCATAACACCCAATATTGTCCTAGTGATGGTTGCTAACATTAATAAATCCAGAAAAAAATTCAATTTCTGCTTTAACTTTCAAAATTCTAAAAACATCAGAATAGCCCAAAGATAGTTAGACATATTGAAAATAGCTTCGAAAGTTTAAATTACCATTCTCAGCTCTAACGTTTTATATTGTTTTAGTTTGATCAAATAACTTTGAAAATCATTAATCATTGTGAATTTTATCTGGGAGCAAAACAACAGATTTGCTATTTAAAATATATTCAACTGACATTTTTATATTTAAAAGAAGAAATATGTAAAATTACTGGTATACATGTAAAATTCTCATTTGTCAACCAAAAGAATAATTAAATATCAAAACAACAAATTATATATGGGAAAATCAATCTAAACAAACATGATTCCAGGTATTACTCCTCTTATTTTGGTTCATATTTTTTGAGTGCTGGGTATTGAACCCAGTGTCTTACTCATGCTAAAGACACATACTCTTCACTGAGATGCATCCCAGTCCTTCTCTTTTTGAGAACATAGTGTTATATAATAGGATAAGAATTATAACCTAATAACTAATTCAGGAGTATTTAACATTTTTACTAAATTCACTCAAACAAGATAGTGTGAATTTAATAGATCTTCTTTTCACATTTTACTAATTTTTCCCACTAGAATGCATTTCTTATTCTCACAGTCTTCTATTCTTTAGCTATAACATATTTATATGTAATAGACCACAGCATTAGACCACAAGAATTCTCACATAGTCAATGTTCAACACATCCCTGTTAGGCATCCCAGGTCCCAATGTGTCTTAGGCCACTGGGACTTAGAATTTAAGGGGTTATCCGTGGAAAAGTAGTCTCTTTTGATAGATTCTTATCTCCCCTCCTTGTACCAGCTTTCTTAGTTCTTGATCAGAGAGAACATTCAACCTCTCTGAATTTTGATGCCAGAGGCCAAACCTAGCTGAGAATGAGATTAATATTTCATGCTTGTACACCAAATCGGGAAGTAGAAGAAACTCTGGAGTTTTCCCCTCTTCTTTCCTTATCTTAAATTCTATACCCATCCCCCTCTTCTCATGAACTAGTAAAACAGCCTCAACCTTTCATCATTTATATGTTCAAATTTCCTTTTTCTCATCTCCAACATCAGTTCCCAACTCTGCTAATCTGTTCTTCTCATTACATATCATACTTTCTTCTTCTATTATTTCCATGTCCAAAATTATTCCAAAGCAAAGCTTACAGTAGTTTCTGATTTGGTTCCATCTTACTTTTCACTTTTATTGACCTCCAGTGCCTCTCTCTATATATATAATGCAATGATATTCACTGTAATATTTATGATTTTAAAAGTTGAAACAAACTAAATGTTTATCAATAGAGAATGTGGTATATAAAATATGTTCTAACCACATTTTAGTGTAATATTTTTAAAATTTCATGCTTTGTAACTTTCATATACTAGCATTCCCGGGAAACACTTTAACCTTGAAATCACTCCCCTGCCTTTTTTTTTTTTAAGACACAATTTATAGTCACTATCTCTACATTTATTTTGGATTTTCCCTAGACATAATTAATGTGTCAACATTATACATATGCCAAATTAATGAAATAATGCAAAAAATGCCTCAAATGTTATAGAAGTATCTAGAGCTAGTATCCTTATTGGTATTTTCTTCCAAATTAAATATCTCAAGAGGTAAGAACTCAGTCTTCTATTTGTACAAATAATATCTAGATATAAAAGCATGTAATTTTGTTTTTATTCTTTACCAGTTTTTAGTATCAAATTGTGTCAGTTAAAAGTGATGCTGGGCGCAATGGTGCATGCTTGTAATCTCAGAAGGAGGCTCAGGCAGGAGGATCTTGGGTTCAAAGCCAGCCTCAGCAAAAGTGAGGTGCTAAGCAACTCAGTGATACCCTTCTCTAAATAAAATACAAAATAACGCTGGGGATGTGGCTCAGGGGTTGTGTGCCCCTGAGTTCAATCCCTGGTACTAAAAAAAAAAAAAAAAAAAATGAGTAATGCAATCTTCTAAACCTCAGGGACTTAACAACACAGATGTTTATTTTCTGTCCATGTCAAGTTCAGTCAGTATAGGTCATAGGGTGGGTGGAGTTCTGCTCCCTTGTCATTTGATGGCATTCAAGCATCTCAGGATATAGGAATTGTCACCCCCAGCATATGGTTTCTGAGGTATCCTTCAGTGTCACACCCAAATACCTAAATACTAGGCATTATGAAAAAGTTAGGGGTAGAAGGGATTGTAAGAAAATTTATTCCCTCTCATTTCATTGATGAGAACTTAGACATGTGGTCAAGTCCACCACCTATTGGGAACTTGGAAAGTCTTGTAGCTATGTCTTAGGAAGGTGAAAAAATAAGTTGGCCTATACAGCCAACTCTTGCCATGGATATCACACTAAAAATATTGCTATTAAATAAAACTAAAACAAACAAACAAAAAACCCTGCTTGCATGTTTTTGGCTTCACTTTCAGTTACAAAATATCTTGGGGATCTATTATTGTCATATATATGTAAAACTTAAAAATTTTAATGAAAGACTTTCTTAGTGAGTTGAATCACAATGTTTTGAATCATTTCTCTATTGATAAACATTTAGTTTGTTTCAACTTTTAAAATCATAAATATTACAGTGAATATCATTGCATAAATGCTTTAGGAATATATTAAATTTGTGCAATAAATAGAGGTGAAATTCCTTATGTTACATAAGTGTCCAATTTGTATTTTAATAGATATTCCATGAAAGTTTATATAACATGAAACTCTCCAAATAGTTTTTGAGAATGAATTTCCCCAGTTTTTACCAAAACTAAATGCTATCTTGGTTTAAATAGTTACATATCTGATGAGTGAGAATTACAAGAATGGATAACCCCACTGTTGCTTCAACTTCTATTTTAATTTTTGATGTATTACCTGTCATTCATTTTGTCAGTTTAGTTATTTTGGATTGCAGGAATATGTACTTTCCTCACATCTTCAAGTCAGTTGTCTGCTTTTACTTCTCAATTTAGAGAAGACAATTATATATCATAGAGACTGATACATTATTATATCATTTCAGTGGATATTTCTTGCTCTTCTGTGCAGTTTGTAATGTCTTTGATGTTTTTTTCTGTCATTGTTCCTGTTGAAAATTTATTTGTTGACTTCAATTATTCTTCCTTCCTAGGAAACTTATCTTTGTTATCTGGACATTTTTGACAAGTTCCCTTTGTATTTCTCTTTTTCTTTTCTTTTCTTCTTTTTATTTTGTCTTAATGGATTTTCACTATTCTGTGTTAAGATATAAAATTATTTTTATTCATCTAAGTTAGATTTATTTCAAAGGGCTTTTTAAATTGGAGTATTTATGTTTTTCAACTATTTTGGGAAAATGTTAATTCTCTCATATTCACCCTATAATTTTTTTCTGTGTGCTACTTATTACATGAAATTAAATTTCATCATTTTATCCTTTTTATGAGCTTCTTTGCAATCCTACTGGTTTCTTTCTCTCTCCTCTATGTTCATAGAAGTTTCAGATATACTAGCTTGTTCATTAATTCTCTCTGCAGCTTTGTCTAGTTGTTTAACTTGACTCTTTAAAAATATAACTTACATGTTTTTATTTTTTGAATATTTATTTGTCGATCTTTTAAAATTCTACTCAGTTTTTGTGTATATTTTCTCTTACATATATTTCATTTTCTCTTTTTATTTCTTTAAATAACCAAGCAAAAAAGTTTTATTCTCTCTCTGATAAAAGAAGTATCTGGTCTTTGTATATCTAAGCCACTTCTTCCTCCTTTCTGTTTACGCTTATCTTACTTTTTTTTCGTTTGTGTTTTTTGTTTTTAATTTCCCAAGTGTTTTGCCATTTTTCACTGTGGACTCAAATTCTTTGAAATTTTATCTGTGGAAAAAAATTTAAGACTAGTGTATGACATTTCTTTAAAGAGTATTTATTTTCCTTGGTTCACCTCATGAGAAAAATTTCAACCTGGAAATATTATAAAATATTTTCTCTTTCAGTTTCTTTTTTTTTTCATAAACTGGGGATTTATCCCAAGAGAACTTTATCACTGAGCTACATCCCCAGCCCATTCTTAATTTTTTAAAATTTGTTTTTTTAGATACACATAGCAAGAGAAAGTATTTTGACATATTATACATATTTGGAGTTCCCCAGTCGTGTATTCATATAAAAACATGGGAAAACTATGTCCTATTCATTCTACTGTCTTTCCTATTTCCATACTCTCTCCCTTTCCTTCCTTCTGCTTTGTCTAATTCAGTAAACTTCTGTTCTCCTCTGCCTCCCTTATTGTATGTATACACATAATGGAGAGGATATTTGTCCTTTGATTTTTTGGGATTGATTTATTTCACTTAGCATGGTAGTCTCTAGTTTCTTGGAAAATGCCATAATTCCATTCTTCTTGGCTGAGTAATATTCCATTGCATATATATACCACATTTTCTTTATCCATTAATCTGTTGAAAGGCACCTAAGTTGGTTCCATAGCTTAACTATTGTGAATTGAGCTGCTATAAACATTAATGGGGCTGTGTTACTGTAGTGTGCTGATTTTAAGTCCTCTGGGTATATGCCAAGGAGTGAGGCAGGATCTTGCTCAGTTGCTGAGGGTTGTGAACATGGAATTCTCCTGTCTCCTATGTCACTGAGATTACGGATGTACACCCCATGCCTAGATTTCTTTAATATTTTTAAAGATATAATCAATCTAGATTTGGGCCAGTTTGTTCTTATAAACAATTGGGAATTATTTTCCTCCTCGTACTTAATGGTGAGGTACAGTCCTGAAACTGATCTTTTCTTTCCTATTTTTTCTTCTCTCTTTTCCCTTTCCTTTTCTATCTTCCTTCTTTCTTTTTTCTTTCTTTCCTTTTTTTGGCTGTAAAGATTTTGTTTATTTTCTTTACATCATTCAAGTTATTTAAAACTTTTTTTCCAATAAAAAATAATTTTATTATTGACATAATTGGATTTGTTTTCTTTCTTTGGTTTGATTTTAATTTTAACTGACAATAGTTGTATAAATTTATCAATAATAGTATAAATAATTGTGATATTTCACCACCTGTTTACATTGTGGAATGATCAAATCAGGCTAATTATCATACCACTTCAAAAATGAATGTATCATTTCTTTGTAGTGAGAAAATAACACAATCAACAAATGGGCCAAGGACCTGAACAGACACTTGTCATAAGAGGATATACAATCAATCAACAAATACATGAAAAAATGCTCACCATCTCTAGTAATCAGAGAATTACAAATTAAAACTACTCTAAGATACCATCTCACTCTAATAAGATTGGCAGCCATTATGAAGACAAACAACAAGTGCTGGTGAGGATGTGGGGAAAAAGGTACACTCATACATTGCTGGTGGGACTGCAAATTGGTGCAGCCAATTTGGAAAGCAGTATGGAGATTCCTTGGAAAGCTGGGAATGGAACCACCATTTGACTCAGCTATTCCCCTTCTTGGACTATACCCCAAAGACCTAAAAACAGCATACTACAGGGACATAGCCACATCAATGTTTATAGCAGTACAATTCACAATAGCTAGACTATGGAACCAACCTAGATGCCCTTCAATGAATGGATTAAAAAATGTGGCATTTATACACAATGGAATATTGCTCAGCACTAAAAAAATAACAAGATCATGGCATTTTCAGGGAAATGGATGGCATTAGAGCAGATTATTTTAAGTGAAGCTAGCCAACCCCTAAAAAAACAAATGCTGAATGTCTTCTCTGATATAAGGGGCTGACTCAAAATGGGATAGGGAGGAAGAGCATGAGAAGAAGATTACCATTAAATAGGGACCAGAGGTGGGAGGGAAAAGGAGGGAGAAGGGGAATTGCATAGAAGATAGAAGGAGATCCTCATCGTTATACAAAATACATGTATGATGCTGTGAGGAGAAAAAAAGAAGAAGTGTGTCACATTAGATTGGGTAGAGAGATGTGATGGGAGGGGAGGGGAGGGGAAGGGGTGATAGGAGGGGCAGCAGAATAAAATAGACATTATTATTATTGCTGTATGTATATAGGTGACTGTATGACCAATGTTGATTCTGCAACATGTACACTCAGAAAAATGAGAAATTATACCCCATTTGATTCAAATGTATGAAATGTTAAGATCATTGTATGTCATGTGTAACTAATAAAAAAACCTTTTTCTTTATAAGTCTATATTTTATTTAAAAAAAAACCACCTTTTTCTCTATAAGTCTTGTAACTGAATATTTTTCTGGTTGCCACACTACCTGAAATGAAAGTCATATATTTTAAAATCCTACAGAAATTTCTCAAAATGCATATCTGCTTAAGGAAACGTTTACTATTTTAAATACTGATATATGTGAATATCCACCATGCGGCCTGCGCAATGGTTTCATTATTGAGGTTCTTGGCATAAAGTTAGCTAGAAGAGATCGAAATAAAACACACAGACTCAGTTACCTTATTTCTATTGCCAGGTCCGAGAAGGCTCCCCTTTCTGGCTCCAACCTCTAACCGCCCAGCAGGGCAGCAAGGATTACTCAGGGCTAGCAGGAGAGAGAGAGAGTGAACACGCCAGGGAGTAGCCTTTTATTGGGGAACAAGAAATTCAGGGGATAATTCCATCCAATGAAGGTTGAGGGGGGACTGCACTCCAAGGTCAGGGTCAGTGATTGGGCCCCCAGGGTCAGTGGTCAGTCACACCCCCACACGGACGGGTTCTCTCATCAGGAAAGGGCCGGGAAAGTTCCGACACAGCCAGAATGCCTCAGACCCTTAACGGGAGCCGCCCAGTCACGTGTCAGGATGGCTTCCCACATGAATATATAGCATGTGAATGTTCTATGTTTTGATATTTTCTTTATTGGAGATAAATTTCTTTATTGGAGATATTGTCTTTATTGGAGAAGACTATAGATATATGCATACTTTGCAATTCCTAATAATATTTTGTTGTATTTATACTACACAGTACTTAATTGTTTTTCTGATCATCTTCCTTTTTAGGATTTAAAACTTAATAATTAACTTTACTTATGTTAGTAGTCAGTACTTAATATAGTTCTGACACTGATAATTGCTATGAATTTTTTTAACTTAATATATATTCTAATTTATGTTATTTTCTGAGATAAAACACAAAAAAGCAAACCATTTTGAAATATAGAAAACAATGGGACATTATGGGAACTGAATTTTATAACATGGGTCTTAAGGAAATCTAGAAATTCATATTCTCATGCTGATAGTATACATATTTTGATGGAATATAACAAATTGAAATTAAACTGATAAATTCATAAAAGCAATGTTTTTGGCTAAGAGCACATTTTTACTTAATGACTTTATTTAGATTTAGAAGTCATTGGAGTTTAAATGCCTTAACACTATGGATAGTTCAAAACACAGAAATAATGCAGCATTTTTAATTAGTGTTCCATGTGAAATAGAAGCATTCATTATATTAATTGAATTAAATTTGTAATTTTCATTATGGATAAATAATACTCTGGAATACTTCCAAATTAACATGAAACTTGAAAGAAAGGAGAATATTTTAAAATATCAGCCAAAATTAAAAATGTTTGATTACTCACTACCTGGAAAATACATCCAAATTAGTGAAAGACAGATTAATAATCAAAGTGACATGATTAAAACCACATACTTAACACCAACCATAAGAACATGTGTGCTGGCAGAGAAAAATGCAAATTTGTCTTTTGAATCTGAGAAGGAAAGAGCAACTTTTTCATATTCATAGGAACTCTAAAGTGTATTTATTTCAGAGAAAGGATTCTTTAAGGAAGCTGGATTTGGACATTACTAGCCTGTATTTGAAAAAACATTAGAGGCCAAGAGAGAAAGCAATGAAATAAATTTCAAGTTCATTGCAGATCATTCATTCATTTATTCAACCAACTTGACCTATGAAGATTGCTGTATGCATCAGAAACTCACTAATCAAAATTCTAAGGTGATTAGTAGAAATGAGACCCTCCTTTATAGGAGCTTTCTTTTCTTTCTTATGGGGTTGAGAAAGTAGGCAATTGCAATTGCTTAAAGAATTGAGTGTGGACTGTATACCTAGCACTGCTTCAAATTCTTCATATGTACTAAACTAAGTTCTCACAGGAATACAAAATAACCTAAATGTAGAGGTAAGACACTTAACAAACTTGTTTATGACCATAAGACAAATGTGTAATGGAAAGGGATTTGAGCCCATGTATTTCAATCCTTGAAGTGAAACTCCAAGATTTTATACATCTGGTAGGGAACAAAGGGTACTGTGACAGAGTTGAAGATGAGAAGATAGCACTTGTAAAGAAGAAGAAAAAATCTATTCGAAGAGACTCCCTAAGAGGTTTGTAGCTAAGTCCTAAGGAACAGAAGAAGTTGGTAAGAAGAAAGACGGGCAAAGAAGAATAGTTAGGAACACTGCCTCATCCCCCATCAGAAGAGGTTTCAGGTCCTGCAGGAAAGGGATAGCATACATGGAGAAATAAGTGGTTTGTCATGGAAGAAGCACAAATGCGTGTGTGTGTGTGTGTGTGTGTGTGTGCATGAGAGAAAGAGAGAGATTTCACCCAAGGGAGAGACTTGGAAGACAGTCAGAGCCTGTACTTTGACAAAGCTTGTTGGCTATGTTTTAAAGCAAAGGCAAGTTACTAGTGGTTTTTAAATAGGAAATCAATAGTCCATATATGTTTTTGAATTGCCTCTCTGGTTTTAGTGGTTTGGAAAGCAGAAATAGCTGGAGACAGTTGAAATAATTTAGGAGAAGAATAGGCTTGAAACTTGAACTAAGATTATTGGGCATGTAGAGAAGTTAAAAAAGACTCCAGTGAAGTTTGTTTTGTTGATAAAAGGCAATTGCGATCAGTTTCATATACAAGATGTCTATCATTCAGGAGCTGACAGGAAACAGATGGTTTATTCTGAAAGGATAATTAAAATGAGTTTAATAAGCAGACTAAGTCAGGAAAACTTAAGAAGAACAGCAACTAATTGAGGAAATGTCCAGGACCAGAGTTTGTTACTATCAATGGACCCAAAGGGGTAACTTATGCAGTTTAGATAAAAATATAGGTATAGAATAAGAGCTGTGGTCTCAAAGAGAGGGACTAAATCACCACTAACTTGTCCCCAGCTGAATTAGGATGAGAATTAACACTCTGAACCTTTTCTCTTCCTGCCCTTCAATGTCCTCTTATCCTCTTGGTCAAATTAAACTGAAGGTCAGAAGACAGGAATAGCTGGGGTGTTGCAACCCATAGAAGTTGGCTTCTTAGGGTATGAAAAAGGGAGAAAAACACAAGTGAATCTTAGGCTTTCAGTTTAGGTGACTGGTTGAACAATGCCACTTACTGATGAGGCAGATAGAAACTTCATGCCGGAAAGAATGCTCTCCATTTGGTTCTACCTGGATGATATCTTATTGAAATCCCTTAATAGTATCCATTTTGTTATTATTTTTTTTTTTGACTTTTAAAAATATTTCCTTGCTAAGTTGTGAGAGTGGAAACTCGAGCGTGTAAACTTATACCAGTATTTTGTGTGAGATGCCAGCCAAATGTAACTTTTACAAATAAACAATGATCCAATTAATAATGTTCCTGCTCAGTTGGGTCATGAAATGACAGCTCTCAATATCATCATTCACTTGAGGGCAGCTAGCAGAATTGCAGGCAACTGTGGTCGGGGGAATTCATCATTTCTCTAAAGAGAAAACCATGCAGTTATTACTAGTGCCTCTTGCATGATTTAAAAGATTTACTTTAACATATTAATCTTAATAGAATATAGTCACAAATAGCTAAAGCAATGTTGGAAGTGTTTATTTCAAAATTCACAAAGTTGGAGAAAATGTTGGGCACAGTAGTTTTATATTCACAGTATGAGAGCTTGCACTGGTTTTTGAGTACTGCAAGGAATCTAATAGATCTGTGTTGAAATCTCTGCATGCAAAAAAAATGTATTTAAACACCTGATATTATATTACTGCAGTAATGGACTTATCCTTGACTGATTAAAAAAAAACTATTTATTGGGGCTGTAGTTGTAGCTCAGTGGTAAAGCACTTGCCTCACATGCGTGAGACACTGGGTTCCATGCTCAGCAACACATAAAAATGAATAAAATAAAGATATTGTGTCCATCTACAACTAAAAAAAATATTTATTGAAGACTTGTCTGTGAGAATCTGGGCAATAGGCTTTAGTCAGCAGTCTACTGAGGACAATGAAGATAGTCCATGTACCATCAGTTCTTCTGCAGTCAAATGTGATACCTTGAAATAGTGTTTATAATTTTTCCTTTTTTGTCAAGAAATGTTGACATAAAATTGTTGACATAATTTGTTTGAATGCCTCAATCTCATAATCTGTATGAATTTAAACATGTGCCAAAGAACTACTGGGACTAACCAAGAAAAAATAAATGGATCTCTTAGAATTATTACTCTTATGGTTTTAGATATGAGGTGTCCCTGAAAAGCTCATGTGTAGGACAACACAAGAAAGTTCAGAGGCAAAATGACTAGATTATGAGAGCTATAACCTAATCAGGGGATTAATCCACTGATATGGATTAAATAGGTGGTAATGGCAGGCAGGTAGTGTATGGATGGAGGTAGTAGGGAGGTCAGTATGAGTGTGACTTTGGGGTTTACATTCTGTCCCTGATAAATTGAGCTCTCTCTTCTGCTTCCTGGTGCTTTGTCCTGAGATGCTTGCTTCCTATATACCCCTCTGCCATGATGTTCTCCCTAACCTTGGATCCAGAGAAGTAGGATCAGCTATCTATGCACTGAGACCTCTGAAACCATGATCCAAAATAAACTTTTCCACTTCAAGTTGTTCTTGTCAGGTCTTTTGGTCATAGTGATGCAAGGCTGACTAGAAATATTACATAGCAGTATTCAATAACTAGTGTTGCCTTTGTCTACATAGGCTATCTTGCTTCACAGAGTGTATTAAAATAATCACCAGGAATGCCAAAAGGGATTCACTTAAAGGAAAATATGTGATACCAACATTGAGGCACAATATAAGAGAAATTTTGGAGAACTAATTTCTCTTAGTTTTTTTTTTTTCTTCTAGTTAAGAAATCAAACAAATATATATAGTTCTCCCAAAATAAAACCTTGTTTCCTTTTCAATTTCTCTGTTTTACTGAAGGGCCACTATTATGATTATGTTTGGCAGAAAGAGTTAAGTGTATTCACCTATTCATTTATGCTATAAATATTCCTTGTGTGTTCACTCTGTGCTGGGTGGTGAGTATGAAAAGATTATCAGGTTTCATACTATTGAGAAGCATTTGGTGAGCTTAATGATACTCATGGACAGGTTAAGTGAGGATAAGGTCATAACGGGAAGAGGTTCTGTGACAACACAAAGAAGGGAAAAATTACGTCTATATCAGCAATTTAAGAAAGATTCACAAAGAGGTCAGTTGATCAAAATCCTAAAGAACAGAGAGATTTCTAGGTGGTAAAGGTTATCTATCCTAGGCTGAAGAAACAGTATGTAAGAATGGGAAATATTTCCAGTATTGGTAGTTGAAAAATTTATTCATTGTAGAGTTTGAATTGATAAATCAGTACAAAAATTGCAGTGGTATTATAGTTTGAATGTTCTTAAATGCCAGCTTTTGAATATTTTATTTTATAGATGTTGAAAAGTCCCAGTTTCTCTTTACTGCTTCAGATCAGATCCATTCATGCAGCTCTACATTTGACCTGCCACAAACACTTGAGCCCGCTTGCTCTCTATCCCTAAAATCTTATCCACTTTCCCAACAGCTCTTCCAAACAGTCAAAGTTCAAATTCAAAACCGGAACATATTTTTTTTCTCCATTTCCCTTAGGCCACACATCCACTCTATCACCAAAACTTCTTCAATCCATTCATATACATCTGACTCTGTCCATTTTTTATCATCACATTTACTTGCCCAGGTAATTGCAAAACAGTCCAAATTGTTTCCTCGCCTCCAGTTTTAATCCTGTCAATCACTTTAGTCAGCCAGTGTGATCATGTTAAAATGTGAACCTGTTCACGTAACTCCCTCTTTAGAACATTCAGAGACTCCCTATTGCTTGTAGTATCAAGTTTAATCTCCTTATGATGGCTTTCAAAGCCACTCACAAGCTGGTTCTGCCTCCTGAGGAGTTTCATCTCTAATCTCTCAAGTCTTCATAAAATTTGCTCTCCTTTCCTTTGTTCTACTTTCCCTGATTGATGCATATTTGTGTTTCAATTTAACTTCAAAGATATTTCTATAGGAAGCTATGTCTGACACTTATCAAGTTTAGTTTTGACAAACATCCTATATATTTGACCCCTTTCCTTCTAAGAGAAATCTCATCACCCTGTATTGCAATGCAATAGCTTTTTTTATTTGTATAATCCCCCTTGAATCTGAACTGTAAATTTACTTATTTTATCTATTTTTTCCTCTTCATTGCATTCTGTGTGCCCAACACAGTCCATTGAACAGTGATATCATCCAATAGTTGTAGAGTACTTAAATAAATGAACAAATGTGTTAGAATCTTGATCAGAAAGGTCATTACAAATCGTGTTGAGGCTTAGATTTGATTCTACATGTCAGTGCTTTTAATTATATGCCAGGAAGTATGAAATCCATAGGATAAACATGGGGTAGCTTCTGGGAGCATCAATATTCCTCAGAGTTAATTAACATATCATTTAAATAGTATAGTTAAATAATACTTAGTATTTGCATGGCTTAAGATGAAATGCCATTTTAATGAACTGTTCTTTGTGCTCTGCAACTACAGTAAGGCACAAGATATCTGTGAGGATTCATTTACTCTTTTCAGACTTTAATTGCACATAGTAGAAACATTTAACAAATATTGTTGGAGGTGTTGGTGGATTTTACACGAAGTTGAGTGATATTCCAGGATTTAAATGTGATCGGGAGTCCCATTTTTTTTTGTTGCGATAATAAATATGCATTCTATTGTACATATCAAGGTTTTTTTTGGTGAGAATGTTAACAAATTCTTGTGCTATTCATACCACTATAGTAATGGTCTCTGGTTAGTGACAGATTACTTGTGGACTTACATTTTGTTGGAATCTGATGATTATACCAAACACAACTGCCTTTTCAGCTCGCCCTTCTCTAAAGAAGTATGGGCTCTGCACTGAATGAGTCCTCATCTACTGAAGAGGGGCCATTGCACCTGTGCCTTGAACCAGCAGAGGTCTGGCTTCCTGAGTCTGGCTGAACTGGCCACTGAGGCATCCTGAAAGTTCAGGGAGCTAATGCCCAGGTGATGGAATTGACTTAATAAGAATAGGGCTGGAGTGAGCCAGAGGAATCTCCTTTCTCTCCACCACGCTTCTGATGTGATGTAGATTGTAATATGTCCTGTATGGCTGAATAGTTAACTCTGTCTATTATTAAGATGATGTTTGCTCAGTAATGTATGCTTCCTCTATATCACCCTCCTCCTCCTCCTTCCCCTCCTCCTCCTTCACCTCCTTCTTTCTTCCCCTTTCTTCTTTCCTTCTTCACTTCCCCTTTCCCTTTGTTCTAGGGACTGCACTCCACATACATTTTTAATTCAGATTCTGTTTCCTAGGGAATCTATTGCAAGAAAGCCAGATTTAGGATATTGTTAACTGGCCACATTTCTGTTCCAGGGAGTTGAAGATTTATAACATTTCATAAAAGAGCATGTTAGTTTAGAAAACATCTTTGAGTGTGTGTTTTGGTATATTTTAAAAGTAGCAATATAACTAAAAGATACATACTGTTTTCAATCTATGCCATTGTATCAAGTATTTTAGATGACTTCTCCTGAGTTATTTTATTTTTTTATCTTGCTCCACTATGGACTTTGTCCAGGAAGCTGATCTAACTATGTCGATACAGCTCCTGACTCCTATGCTATGAGTTTCAGATTATCTGGACCAATTGGAAGCCCTAGCAGGGGTTGGGAGGGAGGCAGAGGTTGAGGTTAGAGTAAATAGTTATTCCTGTGAATTCTGCTCTGTGAGGTCATGTCAAACTGGCTGTGTCTCTTAATAGGAATGACTACTTCTACATATCCGTTCCCTTCCTTTGTCCTTTGGAGCTTTGATAAGAGCTTGTCAGCTGCTTTCTTGAACTTTTTATATTACACCTTGTGGTATTTCTATATTCCATCTACTCTTGTATAATTGGCATCTAGGAAATAAATCTTGCTCACATTGTTGTAACATGTTGTGCATTTGGCTATTCAGGCTCTGATGGTACACCTGTCAATATAGGGGCTCTTAAGCCAGTGACCTTGAAGAAGTGATTGAAGTTATAGGAATGTGTGAAATTACATATATTAAGTTAAGGGCAAATTTGCAAGGGCAAATTTGCAAGGGCAAATTTAAGACAAATTCAAGGGAAATTTGGTGTTAAACATGACCTGACTAGGATAGAAACCAAATAGTGTAATCGCAAGAATAAGACATGGAGATAATTATGTGGAAAAAATGAAGCAAATGTGTTTTGAAGATAAGGGAATGTTAAAAATGCTATAGCAACAGGAAAGGGATTGAGCTTTGAAGCATGTTCACTTGTTTTTAGCGTCAAAGGCATCATTGTTGACCACGATAAATGCAATTTCAGCAGAGACTGAGGCAAAAATCAGCTAGTCATGAACTGTTTTGTGAGTAGGAGGTGTGAAAGTTAAGAGAAAAAGTGAGATCTACTCTTGTCAAAACCCTAAGCACCTAGAAGAAAAAGAGTCCAGACATGATTAGGATTCTCAGATCCACATTAGAAACTTCCTCAACTGAAGTAATGCGCATCTAGTTTGTATTTTCCCTCTTGGCCTGGTTTTCTATTGGTCTTTCATTTTTATTAATATTTCTACTAAAAAAGGTAAACTTTGTTGTAATTCTTATGTGTAAAATTTTTATTATCTGTGCCTTTGAAAAATAGTCATGCTATTTTGATTTGTTTCTTATAGGACTAATAAACAAATCACCATTTATATAGTAAAAAAGAAATTATTGCAATTTCAATTTAGCTGTTTCACTTAAAAGTACATCTAATCTAAGAGTTAATTCAATTTTACCACTTGAATAGTCTTGTGTGTATGTGTGTGTGTTGTGTGTAATTAATTTCTTAATGTACAGACTATAGCAAGTAAGTTTCTTTAGCAGTATGTGTGTCCATTGAACAAATTTGTCCTGAGGATTTTTATGTGTTCTCATTTTACTCCTTCTCCTATAAGCATCTAGATACTACCATGTAGTTTCCTAGTGTGTATGTGTGTGTGTGTGTGTTTCCTAATTGTAACTGTAAAGCTTACTGATTCAATAATAAGTATTCTTATAATTTTATACTATAACAGAATAGTTTACCATAAATTACATAGTTCAAAATACTTCCCTAAGTATTATGAGTATATTCAACTCTACTATTAATAAAGATTTACATACTTCTAGAACTTGAAATTGTCTTTATTGGTATATTGCCTATTCAGGTTTGCAAATAGTTTCAATTTCATGATTTTTTTCACTACATACCTTATTTCCTTCATAAATTTAAGATACATGTGATTTAAAACTTTCATGTTAGTTTAAACACAAACATTGGGAGAGTAAAACTCTACTCATACTTAAATGTGTTTGCTTTCAGTACCTTTCTCATATGACTGATTTCAGATGTAGGGCTAAGTACATCTAATTCTTTGGACACTTTGCTTTAGCTTAGTAGGGGCTCAAAATGAATGACTGTGTGGAAACCACTTACGCTGAGGAATGAGTGTTTGATATTTCATTTAAGAGGCTCCTTTGGATTTGGCTCCAAATTCCTTTCAGCTTCACCAGTTTTCTTTTTATCGCTCTGCTACAGAGGAAAAAAGACAAGCAGAAGAAAAGGGAAGCTGCACTTAACCATACTGAGAACTTGCTGAGGTTCATCTGTCCTGTGGCAAAGTTATTAAGGAGTCTGTATGATACCTATCTATGGAGAACACACTACCATCAATGGTAAGAGTAGCAATTAGATTTGTCACTATGAACTACTGTAAAACAATGAAATGCAGGTAAAGAGTGTAACCTACCATGAACACTAAATACTGTCTTTGATGCTGGTGCCTGCTAGGGGCAGAAAGATCAGGATAACAAGAGCTATGCAAATTGTCACATCAGATATAGGAGTAAGAAATGAATATACATCTCTCAGTGGGATATTCCCAATTCCTTATCTCCTTCATCAGCTCTCCAGATCTTCAGTACTTGTCTCTTGCATGTCATCTCCTCTCTCATATCTAGTCAACACCTAAAATTCCATTACCTTTCAATAAAACACTTTTTTTTCCCCTTTCAAAGTTAAGTCTTGGTTCTCATTCATTTGAACAGCAAAAACATTGAGATATCTTTGCCTAGTCTTTTTTACTCCTCATTTCTTCCTGTACCCTTTTGCGATTTGCCGTTAGAATTAAATCCCTCTGAGTTTAGATGATTAAAATAATTCCTTAACTGTTCTCACAATCTTTACTTTTCTTTCCAATTGATACAATAAAGTTTAGCAAACTTAATTTTTATAATAGGCCAGGAACTTCTCTTTATTCAAACATCTAGTGAGTATTCTTAATTTCCTAGAGAAGTAAGTGTCAGAGTTCAAACAGCCTGTCATTACTTTTAAAAACTCAAATTGAATGTAGGACTTTGTTCCCACAGATTGTATTGACTTTATATTTGCCTGGAATTTTTTTTTTATCTCTAATATGTGGTTAATACTACATGTTTTATCACTACTGACAGAAATCCTCTCTTCCTCTATTTAGTAGAGAAAGTTGCTTTTAATCTTTCCTTATCCATTCTTCACATGTCATCTTGGCCTCAATCTGCATGCTGGTCTGAATTCCCTCATTCATGTCCCATAGTGCATATGAAAATATATTGAGATTATATCTTTATTTCTATTTCTCCAAACTTTAAGTACTAAGGCAGGGGTCATGACTTATATATTTTTGTATCTTCATTATCTTCAAATCTTTGTATTTGCATAATATACAGTACCAAACAAAGATACCCAATTCATTTTATTTCATCAGATAGAATTATGTATGCTATACACTTTCCCCAACTCTTAAGAAGTGATGTGTAGTTTTGCTCTCTGGTATAACCACTATTCAGGAATATTCACAACCCAGTAATACTATAGATAATGTTTTAGTCAGCCTTTTCATTTCTGTGACCAAAGAAACCTGAAAACAATTTTAACGGAGGAAAAGTTTATTTTTGGCTCACAGTTTCAAAAGTTTCAGTCCACAGAGCGTCAATACCATTGCTCTGGGCCTGAAGAGAGACAGAACATCATAATGGAAGAGTGTGGAATGGGAAAGCAGCAGAAGACATGACAATCAGAAAAAGCAGAGTGCTCCACTTGTCAGGGACAAAATATATACCCCAAAGACATGCCCCTAGTGACCCCTGTCCTCCAACCACACCCTACCTGTCCATAGACCCCACCCAGTTAATCCATATCATTGGATTAATGCACTGATTAGGTTAAGGCTCTCACAACCCAATCATTCCGCCCCTACACTTTCTTGTATTATCTCACATATGAGCTTTTGGGAGACACCTCTTCTCTAATCCATAAGAGATGGTATGGATAATGATGATGATGTTAATGGTAGTGGTGGAAATGATGGTGGCAACAGTGTTCACTGTTCCAATTGTGTACTGTGATCATAGAAAAACTACATACATAGTTCTCAAGACTTAATTGTTGGTAACTAGGAAGATCTTGATTCTCTGTGTAGACATTATTGGGGGAAATTCTGGAAGTTAATATCATTTTTCACATTGTCATCTTGCTCTGTTTAAATTGCACAGGAAGCTTATTGCTATTCTTAGGCATGTGAGCCTACGAAGCTATGTGTATTAATTCTTTTCTCCAATCAATCTGTTTTATTTTTATTTACACAGCAGGAATCGGATTAAAATCTAACTTGATGATATATATGGAATAGGCTGTCTACTTCAAATCCACACTTTCCAGGTGTTACAAGTCAATTTGTTGTGAAGGGACCTACTGAACCACTCCAGTGCAAATCTTCTGAAATGGTAAATTGCAGAAAACTAAGGCATCTGGAGAGTGAACCCCCCAGGATGAACTAATAGGAATGACACTAAAATCAATTGATTGCTAATTGGGCAGAAACTGTGCCACCTAACTTTCTGTATTGTTTATATAAATGTGAAAGGGCCTTGTGCTTTATTATGTCAGCTCAGAGAATGTGGTGGATAAGTAAAAACAAAGGAGGAAAAAAATCCTCCAGGGTTATGTAACTTAAAGGGAAAATGTGTTCTAACAACAACATAATAGCATTTACCTTAAAAGATATTTAATTACTGCATTAATTTGTATAGAGACGTCTTATAAGGAAGTAATGAAATATCTCACTAGTTCTAGGCAGTTCACATTTTGGAATATTTTAAACATAAAGTTTACTATTTTTACTTATTTATGAATGTAAGCCTCCAGTCATTTGCCTATATAATCTCTCCCATAAGACACTCTTATAGGCACCTAACTCAAAATCCAACACAGGACTCCATTGATATTCCAAATCAGTATTTTGGTCAGCTTAATATGGAGATAGAATTCAGTTTGATCAATACTCTGAGTTGTTTGAACCTAGATTTTGTCTGCTTATTATGTAATAAATGATCCTTCAGAGTACTTGCCCTTTCAGTAGAGAGGGCCCACATTTTTTCTAGCCAACTTAAAAATTATCTGGGGATTAAAGTTGCTTGCAGGAGAATCATGAACTGAAAATTTCCCTTTACTTAACGAGTTGCTTTTTCAGGTATATCCTGGGAGGAAATTTTGTAATCAGAAGTTATAAATGTGAGGGTCTTGGGTAGCAATTTTGCCATTCTATAGTAAATTGCTCAACCAATTATGTTGCTACCTGCTCTTGCTCCCTGCTCTGTTACCTGTGGAATAAAGTTATGGCCCAGAGGGTCTTAATGTTTTCTTCAGCTTATTTAAACTTTAGATAGGCTTATTCCAGACTATAGTCCTCTGACCTCTTTTTGTAGAGCATTTACTTTGGGAAACTTTCAATTGTAAATTTTTTCTTGGTCCCTTTGAGATGCAAATCTTCCCCCAGCCTTCCTTAAGGACCTGGAGGCTGTCCCTTTGACATGTGGTCAGGAAGGAGCTGCATCCTATTCAGTGTCTCAGAAAGGGTAGGGGCCTAATTTGATAAATTTGATAAATGCCAATAGGTAAAGGCAGATAACCACATTGAGCAACTCTTCCCATTAAAAATCCTCCAAGACTTTTCCACTAGCACACTCAGGAGCTGGAAAGTTTTGCATGTGAGTGTGTGTGTGTGTGTGTGTGTGTGTGTGTATATATATGTG
>NW_025999982.1:26975345-26978461 GCF_001458135.2 Marmota marmota marmota
ATATATATACACGCGCGCGCTCATGCGCGTTATATGTTTTATCTCAACAGAGTTGAGTTCAATTTCTCCATCCTATTGCACAGCCTTGAAAAAAGTCTCCTCTGCAGTTTATCTCTGGTGAAATTTTTCTTTGATAATTTTCTCCTTTGCACATATAGTTATATTTCATTCCCTATTGTGTTCCACAGAAGTAGCACAACTCATCTGCTTTAAATGTTCCAGATGTATTTATTTTATCTGTTTTAGTTGCCTATTGAAGAGAACTGTGAATTTTTCCAATGGTAGTTTTCTCTGATTTTCCCCCTTAAGTAATAGGAACCCTTATGTTTACTAGCACATTTAGCTTTCCGTAGTACATACATTATTTCTTGGCCCCTCCTGTTAAGTATTGAAAAATGACTAAGTTCTGGATAATGAGATATAAGAAATAACATGAAAAAATTCTAGAAGGTGTCTTTAATGAAGGGTAAATTCTATTCTTTATCTGGAACACAGAAAGAGCTATTGGAGTTCAACTAGCCTTATAAACGCAGGGAGGATGGCAGAATGTCATGTTAGGATTCTGGACCCTTGATGACCATCACATTGCCATACCAGCAAAGAGTACAGCTTATATAGACATATGAAACAGCTTTGCTTTAGCCACATAGTTTTTTTTGTTTTTATGTCATCCACAAGTCAATTTAATTCTAACTACTTTCTAGTTTTTCAGACTTATTATGGTGTATTTCTTATTCTTCTTTGATAACTACAATGGGATTTTAATAATAATCTAGAAATAACAACAGTTTTTTTGACACAGATTTTACATTCTGTTTGTGATATTATTTCCTAGTAATTTTATGCTTTTTTGTTCTATAGTCAAGTAGGTCCTTTTATATAATATCTTTTAATTAGTAACCATACATACATAATTATTACTTTATTGTTATATCACCATTGAATTATTATTATTATTGTTAATTCTGATAGATTTCAAGTTAATATATTTAATATAAGACAGACACTTTAACAACTTTAATTTGTATTTTACTATCAGTATCTCTTATTTATGGTTTTGTATTGACTAGAATTAATTTTTGTGATAATGGTGAATGGTATTGGAAACAAACTTTTTCTTCTTATTATTACTGATTATGATATTTTCTGTTCACTTAAATGATCTTAATGCCAGGCGCAGTGGCACACACCTGTAATCCCAACAGTTTGGGAGGCTGAGATAAGAGGATCACGAGTTCAAAGCTAACCTCCACCAAAAAAAAAAAAAAAAGGCATTAAGCAATTCAGTGAGGCCCTGTCTCTAAATAAAATACAAAATAGGCTGGGGATGTGGCTCAGTGGTCGAGAGTGCCCTGAGTTAAATCCCCAGTACCCTCCCCCATAAAAAAAGGATCTTAATCATTAAGCATTCTTCCATTTCTGCTTTACCAGAATCTTAATTAAAAGGGCATTAGTAATACAATCTATATTGTTTGGGCATCTATTGATATGATCCCACCTATTATAGTTTTCTTACTTAGCCTTCTCTTGGTATATATATTAGCATAATCTTGATTACTGTATAAATCTCATTTAAGTGAGATAAAATTTTAAATGTCATTCTGAGTAAAGTTTTCTATCACTTTACTTGAGATATCTGCATGTATTTCAAAAGAGATTTTGTAATATACTATTTTATTAATATAAGTAATTTTACTACTTTCCACCATCCCAACCTAGCACACAAATACATACATACACACAGGGTTCATTTCATTTCTTAGTAAACATGATCCGAACTAAGGAATCCTAAACATTATTCAATTATTTTTATATTCTGTGATTATTTTTGTCATTTTCACCCACTTTTATAATAACACTCATAATATATTTTATGTTTAAATGGTTCAACATTAGCACTATGCCTTTGAAGTCACAAGTTTCTTGTTGATAGTCAATGGCATACATTATCTAGTTTATTGGGTAGCATGCTTTATAAAACTATATATGTTTCATTAATACATGAATCAAAATTTGCCAGACATTTTAACACATTTTTCTTTCTTTATCTTTTTCCCATTTGTTTTGCTGCCTTTTCATTTGGAGAAAACAATTCTAAGGCATCTAGTATTTTTGTTATATTGAAAGTAACCTCTTTTTGTGTTGTGTTTCCTGCCTGAGTTCTCATGACAATCTAAAACTTATGTTTTCAATACAGTAATTTTGCCAAGACTTATCTATCATGGCTCTCTTCATCCGCTTTGCAAAAGTCTGGCAGTTCCTTTGATCTGCTTAAACAAATTCTCTTTTTTAACTGACTGAGAGTTTTATCTTTAATATATTGATTTTTTAGAAAAATGGAGCAACATTATTATATTAGTGCTAAATATATGAGTTTTGCAGTCTGACCATCTTGTTTTAAATTACAGCTTGACTGTTCACAAGTTCTACGACCCAGGAAAGCTTTCATAACCCTGGTGCTTCAGTTTTCTAAGTATAAGGTGAGTCAGTGTAGACATCACGGATTTATTGTTAACATGGAAAGCAGTCTCAACTATTTAAAAAACCTGGCCCAGGTGAGGGTAATGCCTTTCCAAATGTTAATTGTTTTAATCATGTCATTTCCATCTCTCCTTTTTCCCCCCTCTTCTTTCTGGGTATCTTCTTGAAATTTTTTTTTTTTTTATCTTTGAAAATTTATTTATTTATAGACATTTTGGAGCCATGTAGATCAACAGACAATGAGTTCTTTTAGACATAACACACTGTGTTTATCTTGAGGTACACACTGGGCCCACTGGAAAATGATACAACTGTTAACTTATAGTTAACAACCTCAGTTTTCCAAGCCAAGAAACTGTAAAGACAGTTACAAAATTCTCTGCAAACAATACAACATCTCCATTTAAGTTGAAGAAAATTCCCCAAATTCTTCTTTTTTTTTATTTTTTAATTTTTTATTGTTGGCTGTTCAAAACATTACATAGTTCTTGATATATCATATTTCACACTTTGATTCAAGTGGGTTATGAGCTCCCATTTTTACCCCATATACAGATTGCAGAATCACATCAGTTACACATCCATTGATTTACATATTGCCATACTAGTGTCTGTTGTGTTCTGCTGCCTTTCCT
>NW_025999982.1:26982779-27025269 GCF_001458135.2 Marmota marmota marmota
GCATGCCCGCCTACCTTGCAGGAGTGGTTGGAAGCTCTGTTCAGCCGTGGGCCACTGGGCCTTTTCTGCCGGTGGTCACCGTTCCGCCCACCTGGCAGGCGCATGGGGTGGGGGGCGGCTCTGCCCCTCAGCAGGCCGCTGGGCCTGCTCTGTGGATGGTCACAGTTCTGTCTACCTTGCCGCGCAGGGGGAGGGGGCGGCTCTGCCTCTCAGCAGGCCGCTGTTCCTCTTCTGCCGGTGGGTCGCAGGCCCGCCTACCTTGCAGGAGTGATTGGAAGCTCTGTCCCGCCACGGGCCACTGGGCCTTTTCTGCCGGTGGTCACCGTTCCGCCTACCTGGCAGGCGCGGGGGGTGGGGGGCGGCTCTGCCCCTCAGCCTCTTCTTGAAATTTTTAAGATTTAAAAACTACTGATTCGATTTTCTCATGTCACTAACTTTGTTTAGTAAATCCACTGTATATTTTACTCAAACTTCTGCAATTTAAGTTTTATTGCAATCCTTTCTAATCTCACCTAGATCCTTTTTCATCTCAGTCTATTGACTTTATGTATCATTTTCTTCTTTTTATTTTTTTTTTTGAGTCAGTCTGTTCTTTCCTTATAACATTATTGCTCTATTTAATAACGTTTTGGATTTAGCAGTTTTTTCCTTGATCTATAGGAAACCCTTGGCTATACCTAGTATTTGCTAGTCAACAGGAAGTGGTGATTTCTTTTGTCTCTGAAAATTGTCCTTTGACATGTGGCTTCAAAAATTATTAATTAATATTAAATATAAATTAATATTAAATATAAATCCTGAAGGTGTGATGCCTAAAGGGAACCTCTCCCCAAATTAGAATTTACAACTGGCCTGCTTTTGTAACTCTATGAAGAATTAAATGACAGCTTTTTCTTTACAAAAAGAGAGCCAGGTAAAAACTACAACCTGAAAAATGCACTGTTATAAAATATCTGTCTTTGCCCTGAACAAGTGCCTTAATTTGTAGAACTATATTCACCAGGAAAGATTTTATCCATATGTGTAACAACAGCATATTTCATGTTGCATAGTTAAACTTAATACTTCTCAATGAGGACGATCCAGTATTCTAGTGAGATTAAAAAAAAAAATTGGTTCCTGTACGATAATGGGAAGGTTGGCTATTTTATAGATTCAAATGGAACCTTAGGATCCTGAACAAGATAGTATTTGATTTATTACTTACTAATACTATGTCACACACCAAACCAAACTGACAAATTTTAACTTACCATATTGCATAATGGTAATCGGGACTAGACTCAGATGAGCCGCTCTTTATTATTTTGCCCAGGATTCATCAAGTTTCTACAGACATCTACTACTTCTGCTGGATTCCAAATAATCTGCCATACCCTCAGTCAGAGCAGCTCATTTCTGTTGCATATTCTCTCATTGTTCATCAGCCTGACCAGTGCTAGTGTACCTGATAGTCACAGTGGATTAAAGACAGCAAGGAAGGTGTTGATTCTTCTTGAGGCTTGGGTTTTAAACTGGCACTCTGTCAATTCTGCTGGATAATAATGGCAAAAGCAAGTCATGAGGCTCACCGGGAGTCAAGGAATGAGAAAAGAAAATTCACTTCTTGAATGGAAAAGATGCTCTGTCATCTTGTTACAGGCCTGCACATAAAGAGAGGCCACGAATTGAGGATATTTTGCAACCAATCTATCACAATGGGAATGCTAAGAAATGTTTTCTAACATTTTATTGTGGTAAAAAGAATGATTAATTTTCTCAGTTTGATTTGTAATTCTTAGTTACTTTCTTTCCAGAATTAATATAGATTAATTAGTGTTATCGTGACTTTTATATTCTTTATTGCTTCAGACCATTTAAAAGGATGATTTATGTCAGAGACTGGTAGCCACATGCCATTTATAGTCATAAAAATGCCAATATGTCTGTTATTGAGTACTTATTTGATTCTATGTATGGACACAATACTATAAAAGTCCCATATTCTTGCAACAATTTAATAGCTTGAAAGAAAATTTCAATATGTTGATAAACATAGTTGGTTCAATCTTGAGTCTCTATGACTTGATCACAGTAAGACTTGACTACTTAGAGACATCTAAAATGTCTTGACCTGATGCTGAATTATCTTGACTTTAAATTGTGTACCTTAAGCTCCAACTGAACCCAAACTTTTAAATTTTCAAGACACTTAGAAATCAAGAGAAAATTTCTAGAATATGTTTTGTCTTATCATCCTTTGGCAAACTTATTTTGACCAGGTAGTGATCAGAGATTAAAAGAAAAAAATCAAGCAAACTTTTATAAGGAATATATTCAAGAAACCCCAAATAGAAAAAGCAAGTACATTGACGTTAGTTGTATTTGTTTTTCCCATTACTGTTTGACTTTTGGCAAATTAATTGACTTGTCTGAAACTCGGCTGCCCATTTGAAAACACTGTTCTGAGAATTAATGGGGTTCGTATATAAAGTGATAATGATACCTGAATCATAGTAGGTAAGAAATAACTCCTATTATTCATTTTTTAAAAAATTTAAATTTGTTTTAATTAGTTATGCATGACAGTAGAATGCATTCATGCACTTTGATATATCATACATAGATGGAATATAATTTATTTTTCTGAGTGTACATGTTGCAGAATCATATTGGTCATGCAGTCACATATAAATATACAGTAATAATGTCTGTTTCATTCTACTGTCTTTCCTATCTCTACATCCCCTTCCCTTCCCTGTCATCACTTCCCTCTACCTAATCTAAGGTAATGATATTCTTCCCTAGTACCTCCTGCCTTATTGTGAATTAGCATCTGCATATTAGAGGAAACATTCAGCCCTTGGTTTTGTGGGGTCATCTTATTTTGCTTAGCATGATATTCTCCAACTACAACCATTTACTGGCAAATGCCATAATTTCACTCTTCTTTAAAGCTGAGTAATATTCCATTGAGTATATATACCACATTTCTTTATCCATTCCTCTATTGAAGGACACCTAGGTTGGTTCCATAGTCTAGCTATTATGAATTGAGCTGCTATAAACTATGATGTGGCTGTGTCACTTCAGTATGCTGATTTTAAGTCCTTTGGGTAAAAACCAAGGAGTTGGATAGCTGGGTCAAATGGTGGTTCCATTCTCAGTTTTCTGAAGAATCTCCATACTGCTTTCCATAGTGGTTGCAACAGTTTGCAGTCCCGCCAGCAATGTATGAGTGTACCTTTTCCCCCACATCCTCAGGAACATTTATTGTTGCATATATTCTTGATGATTGCATTCTGACAGGAGTGAGATGAAATCTCAGAGTAGTCTTGATTTTAATTTCTCTAATTGCTAGAGATGTTAAAGACTTTTTCACATATTTGTTGATCAATTGTATTTCTATGAATTGTCTGTTCAGTTCCTTAGCCCATTTATTGATTGGGTTATTTGTTTTTTGGTATTAAGTTTTTTGAGTTCTTTGTATATCCTAGAGATTAATGCTTTATCAGAGGTGCATGTGGTAAAGATTTTCTCCCAATCTGTAGGCTCTCTCCTCACATTATTAATTGTTTCCTTTGCTGGGAATCTTTTAAATTTGAATCCATCCCATTTATTGATTCTTGATTTTACTTCTTGCGTTTTAGATGTTTCATTAAGGAAGTCAGATCCTAGGCTGATGTGGTGCAGATTTGGGCCTATTTTTACTTCTATTAGGTGCAGGGTCTCTGTTCAAGTGCCTAAGTCTTTGACCCACTTTGAGTTGATTTTTGTGCAGGGTGAGAGATAGAGGTTTAATTTCATTCTGCTACATATGGATTTCCAGTTTTACCAGCATCATTTGTTGAATAGGCTCTTTTCTCCAGTGAATGTTTTTGGCACCCTTGTGTACTATGACATAACCATACTTATGTGGATTGTTTCTGTCCTCTATTCTGTACCATTGGTATACAAGTCTGTTTTGGTGCCAATACCATGCCATTTTTTGTTACTATATCTCTGTAGTATAGTTTAAGGTCTGGTATTGTGATGCTTCCTGCGTCACTTTTCTTGCTAAGGATTGCTTTATCTATTCTGGGTCTCTTATTTTTCCAAATAAACTTCATAATTTCTTTTTTCTATTTCTATGAAGAATGTCATTGGGATTTTAATAGGAATTGTATGAAATCTGTATAATGTTTTTGGTAGTACAGCAATTTTGACAATATTAATTCTGCCTATCCAGAAGCATGGTATATCTTCCCATCTTCTGAGTTTTTCTTCAATTTCTTTCTTTAGTGTTCTGTAATTTTCATTGTAGAGGTCTTTCACCTCTTTTGTTAGACTGATTCCCAGTTTTTTTTTTTTAGGCTATTGTGGGTGGAGTAGTTTTCCTAATTTCTCTTTCAGTGGATTCATTACTGATATATAAGAATGCCTTTGATTTATGGGTGTTGATTTTATATCCTGCTACTTTGCTGAATTCATTTATTAGTTCTAGAAGTTTTCTGGTGGAATTTTTTGGATCTTCTAGATATAGAATCATGTCATCAGCAATAGAGATAGGTTGAGTTTTTCTTCACCTATTTGTATCTCTTTAATTTCTTCCTTTTGCCTAATTGCTCTGGCTAAAAGGATGATGTTGAATACAAGTGGTGAAAGAGGACATTCTTGTCTTGTTCCAGTTTTTTCTCCATTTAGAATGAAGTTGGCCTTGGGCTTAGCATATATAGTTTTTACAATTTTGAGGTATGTTGCTACTATCCCTAGGTTTTCTACTATTTTGAACATGAAGGTGTACTGTATTTAGTCAAATGCTTTTTCTGCATCTATTGAGATGATCATATGATTCTTGTTTTTAAGTCTACTAATATGATGAATTACATTTATTGATTTCCATATGTTGCATCCTTTGGATGAATCCCACTTGATTGTGTTGCACTATCTTTTAAATATATTTTTGTATGAGATTTGCCAGAATTTTATTGAGATTTTTTGCATCTATGTTCACCAGGGATATTGGTCTGAAGTTTTCTTTCCTTGATGTGTCTTTTTCTGGTTTTGGTATAAGGGTAATATTAGCCTCATAGAATGAGATTGGAAGGGTTCCCTCCTTTTCTGTTTCATGTAATACTTTGAGGAGTATTGGTGTTAATACTTCTTTGAAAGTCTTGTATAACTTGGCTGAGAATCCATCTGGTCCTGGGCTTTTCTTGGTGGGTAGGCTTTTGATGGCATTTTCTATTTCATTACTTGAAATTAATCTGTTTATGTCATGTATGACCTCCTCATTTAGTTTGGGTAAGTTATATGCCTCTAAAAATTTGTCAATGTCTTTAATATTTTCTATTTTATTAGAGTATAAATTTTCAATATAGTTTCTAATTATCTTCTGTATTTCAGACATGTCTGTTTTTATATTTCCTTCTTCATCTTGTATTTTAGTAATTTGAGCTTTCTTTTTGTCTTTGTTAGCATGACCAGAGGTTTATCTATTTTATTTATTTTTTCTAAGAGCTACTTTTTGTTTGTCAATTTTTTCAATTGTTTTTTTTTTGTTTCAATTTCATTAATTTCAGCTCTGATTTTAAGTATTTCTTGCCTTCTAATGATTTTGGTGTTGATTAGTTCTTCTTTTTCTAGGACTTTAAGATGTAGTCTTAGGTCATTTATTCATTGACTTTTTATTCTTTTAATGAATGCACTCAATGCAATAAACTTTCCTCTAAGTACTGCCTTCAGAGAGGGTCCCAGAGATTTTGATATGTTACATCAGTGTTCTCTAAGAATTTTTTTTATTTCATCCTTGATTTCTTCTACTATTCATTCATCATTCAATTGTGTATTATTTAGTCTCCATTTGTTACAGTAGCTTATATTTTTAATTTTATCATTGATTTCTTATTTCATTCCATTGTAGTTTGATAGAATGTAGGATATTATCTCTCTCTCTCTCTCTCTCTCTCTCTCTCTCTCACTCTCTCTCTCTTTTGTATTTACTAAGAGTTGCTTTGTGTCTAGATATGGTCTATTTTAGAGAAGGAGTCATGTGTTGCTGAGAAGAAAGTATATCTACTCATTGATGGATGAAAAATTCTACATATGTCTGTTAAGTCTAAATTATTGATTATATTGTTTAGTTCTATAGTTTTCTTAGTTTTTTCTTTGAATATCTATTCAGTAGTGAGAGAGGTGTGATAAAGCACCAGTATTATTGTATTGTGTTCTATTTGACTCTTGAAATTGAGAAGGGGTTGTTGGATGTACATAGATGCTCCATTGTTTGGGGCATAAATGTTTATAACTGTTATGTCCTGCTTATATATACTTCCTTTAAGAAGAATGAAATGTCCTCCTTTGTCTCTTCTGATTTACTTTGGTTTGAAGCCTACTTTATCTGAAATGAGAATTGAAACCCCTGCTTGTTTACACAATCAATATGAGTGATAAATTGTTTCCCATCCTTTCACCTTCAGCCTGTGGATGTTTTTGCCCATGAGGTGAGTCTCTTGAAGACAGCATATTGTTGGGTCTTGCTTTTTAATCCAATCTGCCAGTCTATGTCTTTTGATTGATGAGTTTAGGCCATTGACATTCAAGGTTATTATTGAGATATGATTTTTATTCCCTGTCATTTTGATTTATTTCTGCTTTTTGGTTTGTCTTAGTTTCTCATTTGGTTGAATGTCACTTTAGTGTAGATCCACCCTTTCCTGGTTTTCACTTTTTTTTTCACTTCATCCTCATGGAATATATTGTTGTGAATGTTCTGTAGTGTAGGTTTTCCAGTTGTGAATTCTTTTAATTTTTGTTTATCATATAATGTTTTAATTTAATCTTCAAATCAGAAACTTAATTTTGCTGGATATAAAATTTGTGGTTGGCATCCATTTTCTTTCAGAGCTTGAAATATATTATTCCAGCACTTCTTAGCTTTGAGGGTCTGGGTTGAGAAAGTAGTTGAGATCTGAGTTGGTTTCCCCCTACATGTAATTTGATTTTTTTTCTCTCATGGCCTTTAAGATTTTATCTTTATCCTCTATGTTAGTCATTCTCATTATACGTTTCTTGCTGTGGGTTTGCTGTAATTTTGTACATTTGGGTTCTGTAAGCCTCTTGTATTTGATTTTCTTTTCCTTTCTTTAGGTTTGGGAACTTTTTTTCTATTATATCATTCAAAAGTTATATCTCTGTTCCTTCATCTATTCCAATAACTTTTAAATTTGGTCTTTTAATGTTATCCTATAAATCTTGCATGTTCTGTTCATGGTTTCTTACCATCTTCTCTGCATGTTCAACTCTGCTTCATGATTACATATTTTGTCTTCATTGTTTGAGGTTCTATCTTTCAAGTAGTCTCTTGGTGATGCTTTCTATTGAATTTATAATTTGGTTTACTGATTCCTTCATTTCAAGGATTTCTGCTTATTTTTTCACAATCTTTAACTCCTCATTTTCTTTCATTTCCTGTATTTTTTCTTTGATTTAATTCCTTATACTATACTTCACATATCAATTTAACTATATACAATGTGAACTCCTTCTTGGATATTTCTTCTACTGTGTTATCAGTGACTTCTGTTGTTGAAGCATATTGGTTGGTTTGGGGTGCTTTATTCCCTTGTTTTTTTTTTCACATTGTTAGTGTGATTTCCCATCTAAAAGTATGGATCTATGGTAGAATAAATTCTACCCTGTAGACCTACAGTGTCCCTGAAGGTTTCCAGTGCTTTGCCTTTACTGGTGAGACAAATGTCAACAGCACCCAGTTTACACAATATATAACCTTAAATCTAACTCCCACTAAGGCATCTATTGCTTTCTCATATTAAACTAAAATGATGAGTTCAATAATTATCTGTAGTACAAACAGAATATTTATTAAAATTATTTACAATTCAAATGGTGGATGAAAGAACAGTGGTAATGTAGTAAGGAATATTTGTGAGGGACTAAGAGAGAAGCTAGATGTAAAAATTCACAGGAAGAGTGGAAGAGAAACTGACAGAGATTGACTGTTGGTTGGAGAAAATTTGGAAAGAAAATCCAAGAAAACAGACAAGAGAGAAGAAGAATACAAACAAAGAGAAAAAATTTAAAGACATAAGAATATAACAAAAATGCAAAACACCATCCATATATCACTGTCCTCCACACACTGATGCACAGAAAACATCCTGTTCCAAAATGCTCACCATCTCTAGCAATCAGAGAAATGCAAATTAAAACCACTCTAAGATACCATCTCCCTCCAGTAAGAATGGCAGCCATTATGAAGTCAAACAATAATAAGAGCTGGCGAGGATGTGGGGAAAAGGGTACACTTGTACATTGCTGGTGGGACTGCAAATTGGTTTAGCCAATTTGGAAAGCAGTATGGAGATTCCTTGGAAAGCTGGGAATGGAACCACCATTTGACCCAGCTATTCCCCTTCTCGAACTATACCCAAAAGACCTTAAATGAGCATACAACAGGGACATAGCTACATCAATGTTCATAGAAGCACAATTCACAATAGCTAGGCTGTGGAACTAACCCAGATGCCCTTCAATAGATGAATGGATAAAAAAAATGTGGCATTTATACACAATGGAACATTACTCAGCACTAAAAAATAGCAAAATCATGGCATTTGCAAGGAAATGGATGGCATTAGAGCAGATTATGCTAAATGAAGCTAGCCAATCCCTAAAAAAACAAATGCAGAATGTCTTCTTTGATATAAGGGGGGTGACTCAAAACAGAGCAGGGAGGAAGAGCATGAGAAGAAGATTACCATTAAATAGGAACGAGAGGTGCTTGGGAATGGGAGAGAGAAGGGGAATTGCACAGAAGATGGTAGGAGACCCTCATTGTTATGCAAAATTACATATAAGATGGTGTGGAGGGGGAAGAAAGAGAGAGAGAGAGAGAAATGTGTCACAGTAGATTGGGTAGAAAGAGGTGATGGGAGGGGAGAGAAGGGGCTGGGGGATAGGAAGGGTAGCAGAATACAGTAGACACTAGTATGGCCCTATGTATAAACGTGGCTGTATAACCGATGTGATCCTGCAATCTGTACACGTGGAAAAATAAGATTACGTGCCCCATTTGAATCAAATGTATGATATGTCAAGATCATTGTAATGTTTTGAGCAACTAATAAAAAAATTTTTAAAAAAGAAAACATCCTGTTCCAAATATGGTAGAAAGATTAGTGAACTAAAAAATAAAATAAAATAAAATAAAATATATCTTTCTGGAAAGTCAAACTTTCTCTGTCAGTATTCAACAGTTTGTCAGCCCTGTCTCTGACATCTCTCAGGATCACCAAACCTAGATCAGCCCTCTCAAACCCAGTCTCTGTCCCACCGAACTGGGCTTTAGATACCTCAGGCACAGCCATGCTGCATCCCAAGATCTCAATGCTGCTCCTACTTGCAGAGAGACCACCACGGATACACTCATGCAAAGGAGCAACCCCAAGATGTTGCAGTAAGACAAGGGCCACCAGCACTCTTAGCAAGAAGGCCCCAGGTTCCTCCAAACCCCGCAGACACCCTCACACTGGACATGCAGGTCTCAGCTGGAGTCTCCAGACAGAGGATCTTGTGGTGGCAAATCTGGTGGCATCCAGGCCCCTGGCCCTGGCTGGTGTCCCCAAAAATGGGTGTAGCCACATGCAGCCAAAACTGGAGTCTCCCCCGAAGCAGTTCTTTAGGTTGTGGTAGCAGCAATAGTGGAGGTGGTTGTTGGCAGCAGGCAGTGGGTCTGCAGTAGCAGCTGCTGCAGTGGCAGCTGTAACTACAGCTGTGGGGGCAGTGTCACCAGAGGATCTCTGGGGGTCAGTAGCAGTGTTGGTTTCAGTTGCATCTGGGGAAGTGGTTTCTTCTTTGGCAGCAACACCTAGAAAGAAACCTCCAGGCAACCTCAGGCTGGCAGCAGCAATGGTGGTATTGGTGCAGGCAGAGGTTGATTGAGAGGAGGTTTCTGGTTAATCGGCAGCAACCATGGAGGTAGTGTTGGAATTCACATCTGTGATAACCCAGTCATCCCAGGAGAAGAGGCCTCTGGGCACAGCAGCAGTGTCTGTGGCAGTGGCATCTGCCAACTCCTATTATTCTAAATGTTGCATTGATTGAGACTCCCTGGAGTTAGCACGATCAAGTTACAAAATTATGACTGTATTTTCCTCCTCTTTTCCCTCCTCATTTTCTGTTGGTTCTGTTAAATCTTCCAAACAGTTATGAGTGAAATAGTTTTTAGAGTCATGTGGTCATAGATGTTTTCCCAAAATAAAATTATATAAAAGTGGCCATTTTCCCCAAATATACAAAATATGTCAATTTCCAAGTGCTTATAGAGTAATAAGAGAATTAAGAGGGAATAGTTTATAACAAAGAGTTAATAAAATGCTAGGATAATCAGCTTGCAGTATCTACTTCAGTTTCTACTTTTATCTCTCAAAATTGTAATTGCATAACACCCAGATACTAAATAGTCAAGTAATTCATTAGTGATTGGGTGTTTAAATTAAGACATGATTGAGCTCTACCTTAGTATTGATGCATAATTAACAGCTAAACAACAGTGATGTAAGTTTAGGTGAGAGGTTAGTGAAATATTTCTGTTGGAAAGCAAAACAATAAAGAGTCTTAAAAAAACAAACAAAACAATAAAAAGAAAAAAACCCTGTTATATTTTAGCAGTCAGCAAAATTTTAAGAAAAAATAAATTCCCTAAGAGTGGAGCAATCTTCAGGTCAGTGAATTTACCATTTCATTATTACAAAGCACTTTTGAAAGAGGGTTATTGAACTGATGCTTATTTAAGGTCTTACATAAAAATTTTTGCTTTTTAAAAAGGCCAGTTAAGGACAAAATCTAATGAAATGTCGCAGTGGCACTTGGCTTCTGTGAAAATCATATTCATGGCACCCTGACTCATCCAGAACACAACTGTAGGTTCCTAGGTAAGACAAGCCTCTTTGGCATCTGTCACCCATATCACTCTCTAGGAAACATGCGCTAACCCAAAGTTCTTAAACAGGTGCTAGAGTGTTCAATTAAGAGTCCACCAAATTAGATGCAACACTATATAGGCTGACAGAAGCAAAATAAGTTAAAAGTGCTGCAAAGATTAAAACCACAGCAAAGAACACTTACGAAAGCTGTCCTTGCAATACTTGATGTTTGTAAGAAAAGGTTTGCTAATGGACTGTGTATTCTGTTTAAGAAAGCAAGAAAAAATGAAAATAATCACATACTGCATGATTTAACTATTCAATTTTCAAAATAATTATTTAGAATATACCCTTGAGATTGCTGAAAAAAATGAGGTACTCTTTTATGTATGTAATTTAATTTTTGAACAATCTAAAGATATTTAGTCTAATGAAGGTTTCCTGCATGCTCCCATGAAATTTATTTGTCCCACCTTTTATTTTTTGAGGGGAAATGTCGCGTGAAATTAACACCACAATAACAACACTCGGTAAGTTCTGAGATGTTCTATTAAATTGGGACCACTATTCAGTTGAGCCAATGTCATATAAGGAAAGTTTTTAAAGATATCTTCCTTTCACCCAAAACTGATGCTGACATGAGTTCTGCCCCCTTATTCTTTTCTGCTATCTCTTTCCCTTCATACTAATTCTGCCACCCTACCCTTTATCCCTCTTCTCATTCATGTGTTCTGCATGCCACATCCAGTCTCTCTTGCATTATTCTTGATAGCTGCCTTTCTAATGATTGAGAATGAAGCCTCACTTGTTCTCTCCCGGTGTCCCCTCTAGACGCATCCTTACAGCACAATGAATTCAGGGGAGTAAATGCCTCAATGTAAGCGATACAATAAAGCAGATGGTTCAGGTAGTCTAGTTAGATATTTACAAAAAAACTGGGAATCTAGGAAATTCTTGAAACTACTCTCCATACCAGAAAACAAAGGTAAAGAAAGGAATTTTGATTAAACACTTCAGTGGGGTTGTAATGAGGGATAGTTTTCTTTGAAGAAGCTATCAGCTTGTTATAGAGATTGACCACAGAAACCCCACTTTTCTTTTCTCATCTCTATGGAATAGTTTCACGTTGTAAGACGCAAATTAAATACAAGGAAATATTGTAAGAGTAGGGGGATGAGAAACCAGGACAAGTCATCTATAATTACTTCATAAAGTAGAATTGGTATAGAAACTAAAGGGAATACGTAGAAAAACTTAGAGTGATTCATGGCATTTCACATCATTGCTTTAAAGGGAATCAATCAATTTGGGGGGTTTAGAAAGAAAAAGCTAATCAGTTCTACCTTTGCAAGATAGCTAAAACCAACCAAACAACTAACCAATGAAACAATGAAAATTGGATAAGGGACTGTCTTAATTTTTATTTTATTCTTGTTAATATTAACATCCAAATAGGGATATAAAATGCCACAGTCCGGCTGCAGCAAAATAACCGGGGGGTGACGAGCAACTTGTGTACGTTGATACAGCAGGAGTGGGAGCCATTTATTGTAGGACAGGAGGGGTATATATATACATTCCACACAGCTTATCTAATTAACATAAACTAGATACAGCAGTCAACCAATAAGGAATCTCCACACTTAATGGCTTGCTGGCATTACTTCACAAACCACTCCCTCTGCAAAATGCCAGGCGCCATCTTGACTTGTTTACAGACTCTAGCAATAAAAGTTGACAAGTAGATATATAATATGTTAAACTGATGAAGACATGTTGTAAGACAAAAGAGTTTTTAGGGCCCCAGTTCAATTTTTTAAAAGATTGTTGACTTTACTCTTGCTATTTTAAATTCTTAAACTGCATATTGGTTTTTTTGTTGTTGTTAAATATCATTGTTAACATTAATGTTTATTATATTTTTATATGTTATATTATAAGCATTTAATATATTCAAAAGTATACATAAACACAAATATATATGGTACAACATGAAATCTTTAGGAAATACTACAGTATTTAATATTCAGAAAATAGTACAAACATGAATTTTCAGAGAAAAAAAGAAATAATTTCTGCTTAAAGAAATGTTACAATTCTTTACCAAAGTTTAAAAGAAAAGCTACTTCATTGAATGATATCAATCTGCTTTGAATAAACTTATTCTTAGACAATTGATATAAACTGACATTCTTATTGATATAATTTATTGGATAATAGGATAACATGATTATATAGTATCAAATGTACCCTTAATATTTACCACAGTTCTTGGCTTAAATAAATTTCACACTTTTATTTTTAATTCAATTTTTATTGTTAAAAAATGAACAATAGTGCTATTTAATGCAGTTTCCTATGTATCTGGTCACTGACATGAATTTGCCTTTAGTGATGTTGTAAATACCATTCAAGAGCATGGCTTTCACAGATAATACATTGTTTATATAATCATATAGTCTATTTTTGCTGAAATACAGTAACAATCACTATTTTAAGAGATAAGTAAAAATGGGGTTAACTTTTGCTCTTGCAAACCTTATAGATTTATTTGGGGTATTACAAAGTAGGGGCAAGCATATCCAACCAGCTCAACTAATTAATATTAAAAATTAGAAGTATAGATGAGTGAATGATTAACAAAATATATATAATTGACTACTAAAATTTAATGATATTGAAGAGGATTTATATGCACAGATAAAGAAATGAAACTAAGATATTAATTGAAAAACCAAGTGTCAGAGTAATATGTAAGGTGTTTTTGACAAGAAATAATGAATGAAGAAATAGTTACATAATCCACATGAAATGTATATTTAATTTTAAGGCACCATAATAAGACATTGAGGTTACTAAAGACTTATAAACAAAATACCAGTGGCACTGAGGTTTCTTCTCCGGATTCTTGGTCCCTTGACACATACTGCTTCATAAACCATTCTCTATTTTGAATTTCAATTTGCCTCCCTTTATAATTTTTTTAACTTATGTTTTGACCCTATATGGAATAAGATAATGATTAGTTTTAATTGCTTTATATTTTATAATAAACAGGTAGATACTTTATTATTCATTTATGAGTTCCTCATTTTCCATCAGCATCATTTCTAGGATTACTCCATCCTAATGTGTTTACCTCTGGTTCACTCAGTTTCACCACTCCATAATATTGTGCCAACGTATATTAATTTTCTCTACTGCTCTTAATGTATGTTTCTATTGTTTCAGTTTTATGCAGTTATGAACAATGATATTAAATATCCTTATGCATTGTGCTTAGTAGTTATATACAAGACCAAACAGTTAAATTCTTGGTCTAGAATTGTGCATGTAGGTAACTTTATAAAATAAAATAAAGAGGCTGTATGTTTCTCCTAGTAGTATATAAGCTACTGTTACTTGTTACTGTTAATTAATTTTTTTATATGTACTGCTTGTTAACAGACCTTATTGTAGCTTCTATTTGCCTCTGAATTTAAACATTTCTTTTGTCAGTTTTTCTATTAATTGGTTTTATTTATTTGTTCTGATCTTCATGACAGCTGGAAAATAGCCATTTGTTGTTTTCATATGTCTCCCAATTATGGCTTATTTTTCATTTTTCTGTATAAGATATTTTGTGAAGTAGAGAATCAAAATTATAGCATAAATCAGATGTATTTATTTTAAAGATTCCTATTAAAGATTTTGGGCTTCTGTATCCTATATAGAGATACTCTCCTATATTCTTCAGAAACTCTGAATGTCTGTCATCTTATTCTGAATTCAGAGAAAGGGTATCTTAGTATCTTGAAAATTCTACTGTTCTTAGTTGATAATTTAATTGAACTAGAATTTATTGTTTTATGATGGGTTCAGATTTTGCATTTTTATTTTTTATTAGAATAACCAATTTTCCAAACCTCAGTTAGCAAATTATGTCTATTGTTTCATTTTTCCATGAATCTGTTTCTGTTCTGATACTGTATATTGTTCATTACTATAAGTTTTATTATGTATAATGGTGTTATGGGCCAGGCCATTATACCCTGAAATTCCATATTATGTAAGAAATGCTTCTCCCATGGGAAAGCCCTGCCTCTGTACCCATTAATAGTTACCTAGCATAGCATACTTGACAACACAAAATAGCAATTCTTATACAATGTAAAATTGTTCTTTGGTTTCCATTTTTCTTGGGCAATGTACCTTGTCAGAGATTGTCTAGATGCTTTCTTAAGTAACCATTAAGTAAATCTTGCTTTCTTAAGTAATCATTCTCTAACTTGTACTGAACCAGGGTCATTTTGACCCACTTCCTTTCTGTTTGCTTGCTGCTATGCCAACCTGGAAATTCCTGTGGGAAAATACCAATGTACCCATTGCATAGTTTCACTAACTGCCCAATTCAGCTTCTGTACTTTCTCGATTGCAGCTACATCAGCCCAGATGTGGTTTTTGCTTTTAAATATCCTAAAATTCTCAGGCTTGGGGCTGTTCCTTGAAGAGACAGTTATGGGTCCTGTGGGAAGCAATTGCCTACCAGCTGGCTAAATACTCTTCAATTTGGACAAAACTGAAAATTGGTGTGTTTTCTGAGCGACCTGCCTCACATAAAGGGTAATTCACTCTACCAATTTGCTTTTATTTTCCAAAAGAAATAGAAATCCACTTAATTTTTCACTAGAATTGTATTAAAAGCATACATAACTATATGTATTTTTATTACTACCTATATATAAATTTAGGTTGAATGATATATTTATAAAATTAAACTTTCCTATTCACTACCTATTCACAAACATATTCTCCACTTTTTATGTCTTTCTAATATCACCAAAAATTTCATCATATTTATGTTGTATTTTCATACTTATTTATAGATGTTTTACATATTTACAAATGATATTTTAAAGTTTACTTTTATAAAGTTTTGGTTCTAAAATACACAAATACAATTTGGTTTTAGCTAATTGTCTTCAGCAAACTAATTTTTATTTCTTTTAAGAAAATCTACATAATTTTCATTTTATACAATTTTTTAAGGTGAGGAACCCTGCTATCATGATGAATAGAAGTTGTGAAAATAATATTATCTAGTTGCTAGATAATATTTCTAAATGGCTTCCTATGTTTCTATTTATTCTACATTTTGTTCTTTGGGTTCTTTCTGTTTTTAATTTGCTAATTATTGTTTAATGATCAGATTAAATTTTACTGAATGCCTTTGTTATCAAATGTGATGTCAAGCATGTTAAGTTTTAATTAAATTTTTAGTTCCTGTTTCTTATCTAATACTTCATTTTTCAGAAAGGTCATATTTCCTTTAAATAGATTGTGTTAGTTTTAAGTGTTTATCTGAAATCTTTCTTTCTTAAGATAAATTTGTTCTCAAAATAAGTTTTTCTACACTTTTAGTTTTTTATTCACATGTGCTAACTGTACATGCATACAGCGTGCATTGATCAAATCCAACCACCATTTTCAAAACATTCTCCTCCACACTCTTTCTAATCTCTAGTAATTATTATTTTACTTTCAGGTCAATATATTTTTTATTTGTTTTGTTTCCAGACACAAGAAACTTTATTCTTAATTATCTTCTCTTTATTTTTCCCTCTGTAGGATGTTTTTTATGGACTTGTATAAATTTAATTTTTCATTTTTTTCATTGTATGATTTTTCTTACTCTTCTGAGGGACACTATCCTGAAGTTAGGTGACATATTTTCTTGCAACTCTTCTTTGTTCAATGCTTTTTTCAAATACTGAAACATTCACAGGTGCTAGATTACACTCTGGTGCATTATTCAGTTATCTTAATCTACCTGGGTGGGTTGAAATGTATTCATGGCTGTTTTCAGCTGGAAAAATTCTATTTATGTACATCTATTTTTGTTAAAAATAATGGATTTTTTAAAGGTTCATTTTTTTGATGATAAAGTGAACAGCAGAGTTTAAATATTTTTTTCCCATCCAACTACACCTGTAATTTGTATAACATCAAATCATTAAACCTTAATGTTTCTGGTGGGATCAAGTATATTTTTTATTTAGGAAGACACTTGTTGCCATTTTATTGGATTTCAGGTACTGGATACCAACAGACTCCTCTGTGTTTCAACAACTTACCCTGCTTCTGATCTTGTCCCTTTCCATCACAAAATTTTCACTCATATCCAAAAATTCAAAATGTATATCAGAAATTTTTTCCTGCTTAAGACTCTTATTCTTATTTTACTTTAAGATGTAACTTCATTTTTTTAAATTGACACAGTAATTCTACATATTTGGGGTTACAGTGTGATATTTCAATACATATACACAGTGTGTAATGATCAGATTAGGTTAACTGGTAAATCAACCACCTTAGATCATTATTATTTCTTTATATTGAGAACATTTAAAATTCCTTCTTCGAGCTCTTTTGAAATATTCAATTAATTGTTTTCAACCATAGTTATCAGATTCTGCTGTAGAATATTTGAAGTCATTCCGCTTACCCAGTCACACCCCTATACATGTTAGTTAGTCTCTATTCCTTATTCACCATGCCCTCCCCAGGCTCTGGTAACCACTATTCTATCCACTTATTTTTTGAGTTAAAGTTTTCATCTTCCATCTATAAGTGAGAACATACATTTGTCTTTCTATGCCCTTGTGCCCAATTTATTTCACTAAATCTCATGTCCTCCTGTTCCATCTATGTTGCAGCAAATTACAGACTCATTCTATTTTTATAACTGAATACACTCAGTTGTGCATATGTATCACATTTTCTTTATCTATTCATCCGTCAATGGGCACCTAAGTTGAATTCATAACTTGGCTATTGTGAATAGTGCTGCAATAAACATAAGAGTATAAGTGCCTCTTTGACATACTGATTTCAATTCTTTGGTTGCACACTAAGTTGTGGGATTAATGGATCATAGTTTATAAATTTTGGAGAAACTCCCATACTCAATAATGGCCTCCATTTCTATAAAGGCTATTTTAATTTACGAAACCATCAACAATATTCAAGTGTTTCCTTTTTTCCATATTCTCATCAATATTTGTTAATTTTGTCTTTTTGTTAATACCTACTCTTACTTGAGGTAAGACAATTATCTCATTGTGGTGTTGATATGCTTTTGTGATTAGTGATGTTGGGCATTTTTAAAATGTCTTTGGCCATTTGTATATCCTCTTTGAAGAATTATCTATTTAGATAATTTGCCTATTTTTAAATTGGATTGTCATTTTTTGTTTGTTGAGTTGTCTGAATTCCTTCTATATCCTTCATTATATTGATTATGATTGTTTATTTGCATATGTTGAAACATGGCAACCCTGGGATGAATGCTACTTGATCAGGGTGTATAATATGTTTTATGTGCTTTCAGATGCAATTTGCTAATATTTTGTTGAGAATTTTTGCATGTTAGAGACATTACTCTGTAGTTTTCTTGTCTTATGTCCTTTTCTGGTTTTGGTATCAGAGTGTTGACCTCACAAAATAAATTTGGAATGATTCCCTGCCTTTTAATGCTTTGGAATTATTTCATAAGAATTGGTACCAGTTCTTTTGAGGTTTAGTAAAATTCATTGCTGAAGCCATCTGATCCTGGGTTATTCTTTTTTGATAGATTTTTAAAAATTATAATTATTGACCCATTCTTCATGTTATTGATTTGCTCAGGTTTTCTATGTCTTTTTGGTTCACTTTAGAAGGTCATATGAGTCCAGAGATTTATTCATTTCTTTTGGCTTTCCAATCATTGGCATGTAGTTATTCATAAAACTAACAATCCTTTGTATTTTTGTGGAATCACTTGTAATGTTTCCCCTTTCATTTCTGATTTCATTCATTTGGATGTTTTCTCTCTTTTCTTGTTAGTTTAGCTAATGTTCTGTCAATTTTGCTGATCTTTTCAAAAAACCATCTCTTTGTTTCATTGATTTTTAAAATTGATTGTAAAACTCTATTTCAAGTATTCTGACTTGATCTTTGTTATTGTTTTCCTCCTACTAACTTTTTGAATTGGTTTGTTCTTCATTTTCTAGCTCTTCGAGTAGCATTTCTAATTATTTGAAATACTTCCATTTTATTAATTTTTTTTTCAGGTAGGCACTTCTGATTATGATCTTCTTCATAACACTACTTTTGTTGTATCTCATTAGTATCATAGTTTGGATGTGAGGTGTTCCACTAAAGCTCATGTGTGAGACAATGCAAGAAGTTATAGAGGAGACATGATTGAGTTTCAACAGCCTTAACCAATTAGTGAATTAATCCCCTGATGGGATTAAATGAATGGTAACTGAAAGTGGGTAGGGTGTGGCTAGAGGAGGTGGGTGTTGGGGGCATGCCTTTGGCGTATATATTTTGTATCTGTCGAGTGGAGTATCTCTCTGCTATTTTATCATCATGTGAGCTGCTTCCCTCTGCCACTCTTCTGCTATGCTGTTCTGCCTCACCTCAAGCCCCTAGGAATGAAGCTGGCTGGCTGTGAACTCAGACCTTTGAAATTTTGAGCCCTCAAATAAACTTTTCCTCCTCTAATATTGTTCTTGTCAGGTCTTTTAGTCACAGCAGAAAAAAAAATCCAACCAAAACACATAGGTTTTGATATATATTTTCCATTTGTTTCCTCCTTCTTCAAACTTTAAATGACTTTCCATAAATATTCACTTTCAGAACATATATGATATGGTCCTGCATACTAGGTCTATTCTATTACTTCCTTCACTTACTACATTCCAGCTACACAGGTCTTGCCAACATTCAAATTTGCTACGTAGGATCACATTAAAGCTTTTGCACAGATTTTATTCCATCTAGGACAAGAATATACATCCCTTTTTAGTTTGCTTTCAGCTCACTTCATTTTAAAGGAAAACTTTGCTTATTGTATATAAGTTAAAATGTTGTCATCTCTAGTTATTTTATGACACTAATACATCGTATCCATTAAGCTATATTTTAGCTGTCTACACAGAATGTAGTAGACCTTGAGAATGATAGCCTGATCATCGTTGTATCCATGGGACTTAGCAAAAGGCCTGACCATTGTAAGTACTCACTCCTTATTTCTTGATTGAGTATATAAAGACATGATTAAATAAATTCACGCATAGTAGAAACCTCTTGATAATTAGAAACTGGGACAAGAGTGACACTAAATCTAATAACATATTTTCACCTATATTCTTCCAGTTCTCCATCCCCAACCTATTGCTGATCTTCAAAAACATCCCATTCACCATATCTCTGGCAACTTGGTAAGCCTGTAACAGCCCCTCCAAACTGGTGGCTAGTAGTAGAATTTTTCATAATTTTCTATATTTATTTCCTTTAATTCTTCATTTGGAAAAATTGAAATACATGTAAAGTGGAAGCATCATTTTTAGTTTAAATTACACAGTTTATGATTGGTGTTAACCTATGTTTTAAATTATTGTAAGGTTTTCACTTTAATATGTTGTTTATTTCTCTTTACCATTAAAGGATGGAGTGGTTGGGTTTGTAAAATGGATAGGTTTAGAAGTCTTTTAAGTCTTTTAAGACTTAAAAGACTTCTAAACCTATCCATTTTAATGCAATTATGAAAAAATTTTATTTTTTTCTAGATTGCCTACATTTCGATTGAATCAGAGTCAACTACAAATACCTATTTATCTTCTTTGTTTAAAATTTATTACCTTAATAGCAACATTTCAATTGTATTACTATTAATTTTTAATGAGCTATAGCTTTTTATCTTTCTAACAAACATTGTCTTTGAAAACGCCTTTCGTATCCTTGGGCTAATCATGATAAAGGTATTTTATTGCCTTCTAAATATTTTAAGGTTAGCTATGATTCCTAGATTCTCCTTGAGTTTGTTTTGTGTTGACTTTCTACTTGATAGTTTGATTACCAGTCTGAAGATTTATCATTGATTAAGTTTTAAAAAACACTTGACTTAGAATTCAACCAATATAGTTCTATTCCCTTGAAAGACTCCTTGTAATTATATATAGATCAACTGTATTCCTAGAAAGGCATTCTTACTCTTTATTATTTCCCTGAATAAATGGGTTAAAATTGGAAAATCTATTATTACCATTATACTGACCTCTGCCAATTAATTTCAATTTTACCATAAGGTAGATCCTATCATAGTTCAATCTTAATCTATATAAAACTACATTAATTCAACTCAAATTTTGTAATTACTTTTATTATTAAGTAAGTCTAGAAGCAATGAGGTAGATTGCCATCCTGAACTTAAGTTGGAGTTCATGAAGAGGAATAATTCACTGAAGGGAAATTATTAAAATATTCTAAGAGCTGAATAAGCGATACCATCAACCCAACATTAATGAAAGGAAAGGAAGGTAAGGCTAGACCTATAATAAAGCAGATTTGAAAATGTCAGTGATGATTCTAATTTATGTATGATTATATGCATGATTCAAGGACCTGAAATTCTGACACAAAATGTGTTCCTGAAGAATAATACTTTATTGCCATTGAAAATAGGAAATTGGGAGCTGGGGTTGTGGCTCAGTGGTAGAACACTTGCCTAGCATGCATGTGGCACTGGGTTCAAATGACAGCACCACATAAAAATTAATTAATTAATAATTAATAAATTAAGTTAGATATCTTATCTGTGATAATAATATAATATTATTGTCAAAACTAGTCCTTTCCAGGCACAGTGGCATGTGCTGATAATCCTAACTGCCTGTGAAGCTGAGGCAGGGGACATTATTTGTTCAATACCAGCCTGGAGAACATAATGAGACCCCATCAAAAAACAAACACACACACAAGCAAACAAACAAATAATTAGACAAATCTAGCCTTCACCCCAATAGTATAGATTCCTTCTTTCTATTGTCACAAGAATGGGTTAACATCAGCTATTCTCAAAATGGAATTACTTTGAAGATATCTTGAAAAATTCCAAAAATTTCTATAAATCAATTAAAAAATTAGTGCTTGTGAAAACAGATGAAAAATTAATTTATTGATGTCATTTTTCTCAGGATATATGCAAACCAAAATAAGGTATTCATTGTAGCATTTTCAAAATATATCTATGACTGTGACTGATCTATTAATACCTGCCATTGAAATTCTCTAAAATTCATCTTAAATACCTTAGAGCATCGAAGACTTGTTGAACTTATTCATGTATTGAAGAGAACATAAACTCTTTAACCAATGCTTGCCCCTACACACACCAAAACAACAACAACAACAATAAAAAAAAAAACATAGGATTTTCAGAAATAGCTTTGAGAAACTCTGAAACTCAGTTGTAGTTGCCACAGGAACATTTAACACATCATCCTCAATATACTGAATGAATATATAGTGGAGGGATCCCCAATCTGCCAAAAATCCTTTAGAGAACATTTATGAATTAATAGCTTACTTTTAATCAATCCCTAGTAACTGGGCTAAGGAGATCATTAATGGATTCCAGAAGGAAAATGTAACTGTACAATTTTCTCCTTGTAAGAATAATGTATGAAATGTAAAGTTTATCCTACAAACTTCAAGTCAAGTGTACAGTGAGTTATGAAAACAACTTGAAGATATAAATCTCTAAACATCTGAAAAATCAAGGAGAATGAAGAAATAGTGTTTGGATGGACTGAAAAACTCTAATGCAATCTCAGGTTGCATTCTTAGTAAATAGCATTTATTCTAGCTTATTATTTTCAGATGATATCTGAAAATGTTTGGTTTGGGGGACAAATTCAATAATAAATGATGAACAATTTTGAGGAGGAAAAAGGATGAAACATCCAGAGCTCATACCATTTGAGAATGGGAACTTGATATTTGCCTTAAAAATATTTAGCATAGGCCTAATTGTCTTTAAGGAATTGAAAGATTGACCTGTAGAAAACAATTACACTAAGCCAGAGAAGCTATATTTGGAGATTTCTGCATGGAGGCATCATAGTTTTACAGCAGTTGAAAAACGAAATTGGCTGCCTTATGAGGTAGTAAACTCCACATTAAGACTCTAAGCAGTTCCTGAATGACCATGTCAAAGATCCTTGACAGAACATTTCTGAATTAGGTGGAAAGTTTAACTATAAAATTGCTAAATAGTCCTCTAATTCATCAATGTCATTTGTAACACACTGTATTTTCATTTGTTGGCATAAAATATGAAGATTATGTATTGGTAATATTTTATATTCAAAAGATATAAAGACCATTTGCCAATGCCTTCAATAGATGAATGGATAAAAAAATGTGGCATTTATACACCATGGAGTATTACGCAGCACTAAAAAATGACAAAATCATAGAATTTGCAGGGAAATGGATGGCACTAGAGCAGATTATGCTTAGTGAAGCTAGCCAATCCCTAAAAAACAAATACCAAATGTCTTCTTTGATATAATGAGAGCAACTAAGAACAGAGCAGGGAGGAAGAGCAGGAAGAAAAGATTAACATTAAACAGATACATGAGGTGGGATGGAAAGGGAGAGAAAAGGGAAATTGCATGGTAATGGAGGGAGACCCTCATTGTTATACAAAATTACATATAAGAGGTTGTGAGGGGAATGGGAAAATAAACAAGGAGAGATATGAATTACAGTGGATGGGGTAGAGAGAGAAGATGGGAGGGGAGGGAGGGGGGATGGTAGAGGATAGGAAAGGTAGCAGAATACAACAGTTACTAATAGGGCATTATGTAAAAATGTGGATGTGTAACCGATGTGATTCTGCAATCTGTATTTGGGGTAAAATTGGGAGTTCATAACCAACTTGAATCTAATGTATGAAATATGATATGTCAAGAGCTTTATAATGTTTTGAACAACCAATAAAAAAAAAGAAAAAAAATGTGCTTTATAAGGTATGACATATATAATAATTAACACTCGGACTTTTTATTTTATGTAAAACAAATGAACCTTGAAGTTTTAAGTTTTTTGAATTTCTTTATTTTAATAGGAAACGTCATTATGTCCAACCCAAGGCAAAAGAATGGAATCTTTTTTTTTCCTGTAATTTTAAGCCACCTCAGCCTCCTATAAACAAATAACACCATTCAAATATTTCACTACCTAAAAATTTAACATTTTCTTGATAATTGTGAATACTTTTAGTTTGGGATTGTGTGCTATTTTTCTTTGTTTATTTTTTCTTTTCTTGTTTTAATTTTTCTTAAAGAATGTCTAGGGGCTGTGGTTGTTGCTCAGTGATAGATCACTTGCCCAGCATGCACAGTCCCTGAGTTTCATCCCTAGAACTATAAAAATTCACATTAATAAATAAATAGTGCCCAGCTGTCTACCTTATCAGTACTTTCACTATAGTTTGGTTGGTCAAAATCTTGACTAACAAATTGCTGTTAATATAAAAACAAGTTTTGAACAATTTGCTGCCATCTTTCAACCCCTTATATTTGCCTTTCAATTTTCCTATGAGTTTATACTGAAAACCTCATATTTGTTTATGTTATTAATAAAATCAAAATTTACAAATCAGCACATTTTATGAGTTCATATATACCTGTTACTTTCAATTTAAATAAACTCATTAAATTAAAAAAATCCTCAATAAATGCAATGATTTTAGGGAGAAAATGGCTGATTTTGCTCTGCAAGAATATTGGTGATATATCCATTATGGATTCCCAAGAGGAAAAGATAGCACCGTAACATCAGCATGAAGCTTACATCAGCCTGAAGCCAAAACAAATAGATTTTCTTTTTTTTTTTTTCTTAACAGAAAATTCACAGAGTTGGGGGAAAAGGGTCATTTCCAAATTTCTATTTACTATAGCTACTTTCTATGCCTCTCTAGAGACCTCTTTTCCTGCCTGCAAGAGCAGGGGCAAATGATGGCTGATTGCTTTAGGAAAGATAGCTGGGGCGTGGTTTTCAGCTCTATCTTCTACAGTTCAGAGGTAACTGACTTCCAGGTATATACTGCAATATTAACAGGAACTACTTGGAAGGATAAACAATAGTCAGTTACTTATTCTTAGGAGTAAGAATGCTGAAGGAGTATTTTTGCTCTTTAGTAGATTCAAATTGAGGAATGTGTTGGTCCTCTTTCAACTTTTGTCCTTTTCATTTCATCATTTTTGTCTTTATTTGTGCTTTCTCTACTAAGCTGTTTATGATTCTACATCAAGGTATGAACAGTCCCATATTTCTGAATATAGTTAATGTTTCTGTAGCAATAGCATATAAAGTATTAAAGCTCTTGGGGTGGGGATTTAATCACTTCCTTTTTTTGATTTTTAAAATTTCTTTGGGGATCTAGAAACTAGGGCATTATCCACTGGACAGAGGATCATGCAGGGAAAGATGAGATTTTTCAGGATTTTTTTTTCCAATTAATTATGACATTCTTTTTAGACTAGAAGTTACACAAGTTTATTGTTACTCTCTCATGCTTAAATTTCAGTTTTTTTTTTATAGGTGATACACTTATTTGCAGAAATGTTACAAGGCTTTTAAACAAATTTAAAAGGATACAATAAATGAATTGGAATGTGTATATCCTTACTGATAAAAAATAAATATATTATTGAGTGCAAGATTGACATTTGCATTTTTAGTTAATGATCATACTGTGCATCAACATACTGCTTTGATTCACTGTGAACCAGATTGTATGACTGCAGGTGATGACTTAACCTCACCTGATGAGGAAATTCATATATTGTTCTAGATAATCTCTAAGGTCTTTTTAGCTTAAAAATTCTATTATTCGTATGTCTCCTAGAATACTCACATAAAAAATGTGCTTAAATCCATTTAAGTCATCCTTGGACATGTTGGACTTCATTCAAAACTGTAAATGAGGAAAAAAATCTAAACAATATATTCAAAGGAAATCTCTACTGTAAATTCATTCAGATATAATTCTATTTGTAATCAACTGTGTATATAATAGGCATATGGAAAGACACAGAAAATAAAACCCTATGTTTCTCTAGTTACTGCATTGTTCTCTAGGTTGCAGGAAATGGAGCCTTCAAACATTTGTCAGTGCTCTAACCAAATAAAACAGCTAGAAAATGTCAATTCGCAAAGCCATTTAGCTCTAGGGGGCACTGCTGTACTGTGCATCAAGCTTGGTTTATTGACTAAGGCTTAAGCAAGATTTCATTAAAGAGTTCTGCAGGTTTCAGATACAGAAAAAGCACATAAACTATTTATAATCAATTTAAACTTTGAGAAAATTAGGTAACTGTGTAAAATATTTATATGCAGTTTTTGGAAATGAATGTTTCTTTTGTTGGTAAAAGTATCTGACTTTCTGCAGCAACGAACTGTAGAAGTAAGTAGGAGTGTTTTTATTAACTTTTACAGTCAAGGTCTCATGAAGGACAATATACATTTCTTCTATGGAATTACTACTAAAAGAATTCTGCCTAAAATTCAAAAACTAAACAAAAATGGCGCACTTAGTTCCTGGAATCTTTTAATTGGTTTTGCCATTGCTGTATTCAGTTAATCTCTAATCAGAAGGCATCTGTATAATTTTGTCAACTCTTTGATTTAAGAAATCTTTAAAAAAATAAAGAACTTCAAGAACAGCAGCAGTTCAAAATAATCCCAAAGGTAAGTAGCCACAAGTATCTTATTAAATTGAGAAATGAGGGCTGTCAAGGTGAGAGTCCAGTACAGAAGTCAAGATATGCAGCCTCATATATTTTAAAAGCATATTCAAAAACTACCTTGAGAAATGAATTGTGCCATTTAAACTATTATATATGGATTATGAACTACTTAACAAAATCTATAAATTAAATTAAAGTTGAAATCTGGATATGCACGTATTATACTAAAGACTGATAGAATTTTTTAGACCTATGTGAAAGTTTAGTTCGGCTATTAACTCAGTGTTAAAGCATTAAGAAAAGTTAACACTTTCAAGCCAAACAGAGGTGACCTCCAATGGCATTTTTTATGCTAAAATTCTGTTTGGATTAGAATAATGTATTTTTTGTTTTCTAGTCCATGAATAGATCATAAAAGGTATTATATGCCACTGTATGAGTAATTTAGATTTTTCACATTGATCTATGCAAACATGGAATGGTTATTGATATAGCTGGCTTAGTCTAATAGTAATGTAGAGGAAAGAAGGATGCAGGAAGGCAAATATGGAAGTCCAGAATATTGGAGGGTTTTTTACAATAATCTTTGAATTAGGGCACTGACCTTGAATATGGAATAGAGGGGAAATTTAGAAGATCAAATTGATATGAAATACAGATTGCATGGAAGGGCAAGGTGATGAGAAAATGGATTTACTGTGATTATATATGATAGTAGTAATATTCTCTTATCCTGATATCCATGTTGGCATGCAATCATGCACTTAGGAAAATCACTTGTGAGTAATGTGAAATAAACGAACCCATCAGCTTGTCAATTTATTTCAGTTAACCATTGGATGGAAAACTTGATATTGGGATTGTTCACCTCCACACTTTGATTCTGGGGACAAGAAACTAGGAGGTATTCATAGAGGTAAAGATTTTGGAACAGAGTTTAACACTGATTCTCAAGCAGCAATTCTGAGTGGAACTCTCTTCGATGTCTGATGATTCCAAATCAGAAATCAAGAGCTTACGTATCTTCACAAAAGTCCATCACATGAAAGAAAGTGAAGTCAAAGCTCCACTACTTGTGAGATATGATAAAATCATTCAATACCCAAAACAGGCATTATTAATTCTAATTTACAAAATTACTTATGTTCAATTTAGCATAACTGTTTGAGTTTATATGACTCCAATTACTAGCCATGAAGTTCAGCTGTGGTCCTTCCTCAATATCAAGCAGCAGAACCAGTCATTCCTGTTATTTCCCCCTTGGAATTTTGGACCCACAGAATCATAAGCACAATAAATGATTATTTCACATGAGTATACAGTGAGATAATTTGTTACTGAGCCATAGTAATCGGGATATTGCAATACGTCCAGATACCATTACCTCGTGCCTGAACTATTGAGAGAATTTTTTTCCAAATCACTCCACCAGTGTTTGATCCCTCAGGAAATCTATTGATTAAACATTCTAAATATGTCTCAAATCAGAGTATTTTTCATCATCTTCATAGTTACCAAAACTGTTTCCTAATTCCACTCCACTCCTTTATACTTTATACATAACAGAACAGTAAGAATCACATATATTTAATACATATATTACACCATGTCTCATCATTACTCAAAACTCTTTTTAACATTTTCCAGTTAGAATTAAATGGAAATTCATAGTCTTTAACATGGACTACAAATTCCCCAGGAAAGATTCCTATCTAGTATTCGACTGTATTTTCCTTGTCCACTTCAGCTTCAGTGACAGTTACTGGAATATTCTAACTTTATTCTCATTTAAGTGCTTTTATTTTAGCTGATTATTTTGTCTGAAATGCCATTCCCCAGATATTTTCCTGGTCAAATTCCTCATACAATTTATGCGTCTTTATGAGTACCATCTCTTCAGAGAGTTAGGCAGGTGAAAAATCAATATTCTGTTTTTATTTTTTCTTTCTTTTCCTTTTTTTTGTTTTTTGGTTGGGGGAGGTACCAGGGATTAAACTCAGGGGCACTCCACCACTGAGCCACAACCCAAGCCCTTTGTATTTATTTAGAGACAGGGTCTCACTGCGTTGCACCTCGCTTTTGCTGAGGCTGGCTTTGAACTTGTATTCCTCCTGCCTCAGCCTCCTGAGCTGCTAGGATTATAGGCATGTGCCACCCAGCGCCCAGCTCATATTCTGATTTCTTATTTCTCCTTTTATGTATCACTTATCTCCGACAGTTAGAAAAAAACAATCATTTATTTATTTATTTCCCATCTTCTCTACTAGAAAATTAGTTCTGTAAAGGTAGGGATTTCAGTTATTTTGCAGAGCCTAGAACACAACCTCACATAGAATGAGTAACTCTAAAGTATTTACAGAATAAGACAGTGGATGCGTGAATAAATGAATGATGACTCTGCTTACCTGCCTGATGGGAGAGGGCATGTTTGTCATCTTTAGCCTATTAGAATAAGCTCCCAAGCTCTACCTCCTCACAGCTGGGTGCTTTTGAACATGCTTATGAGTGTTTTATTTGTTCTGTGAAATGAACGAATAAAAGGATGTTCCATGTGCATTATTTTAGTGTGAAATAAAATATTTAGGACAGTGAGGACAAGATAGTGGACTTTGAGCAAATCTGAGTTTCCTGTCCCAAAGTGAGATTCAAGGGTTCTACATCCCACTAAAGTACAGCAATATCTCAGATGCCCTACCTCTTCAACTGTGCTAACTCAAGCACTAGAGAAGTAGAAGATGACAAGGAGAACTTTAAGGGCCTTGATAAAAAAATACAAATTTTATTCCAAAACTGATAGGGATATGAAGGGGTTTAAACACTGAATGTTGAGAGATTTTTAACACATTCTCTCAACAAATGGGTGTTATGATAAAATTAACACATTGGTTTTCTTTTCTAATGAATTATCTGCATTGGAAATATTTCTTACAAAGTCATTCAAATACCTACAAAATGTAGATTTCATCAGAAAAGATATACCAAAAGAAATGTTTATGTAGCTATGTTTAAATGTGACAAAGGTAATGATTTTGGTGAAACTGGATCTCTTTTTTGCTACCTTGCTTTGAACAGATATTTCAGAATCTTCAAAGCAGGAAAAGATGTATGGTTTAGAGATATTTGAATTGGAAAATAGGTACTTAAATCCTCTTGTTCATCATGCCGTAAGGGTAATTTTTCTTTAATGTTCTCTCTGACTAAAAATAAGTAAAGGCAAAACAAAAGTTTAATAGTTTTAAATGTTATCAACTTTATTCTTTCATGAGATAAAACAAAATACACACTTAATTTTTATTTTTAGTTCTTTCAAATTTATATAAATCTGATTTTGATTCTTTCCATAATTTGGATATAGTGAAAGAATTATTTTTGATATGTTTAAAATATGCATTTTTGTTTAATTTTCTGTGCTTTGTTTTATGTAGTATCATCTGATACAATAATAACCATAAGTTAGATGGGATACTATGCAGTATTAAATCTACAAATGTTGGGAGTCTGGTGAGATGGGAATAATTTTATATATGAAAACCAAGACTCCAAACTCTGTTTCAATTTTTACATAACTGAAATAACAAAGCTCAATGTTTTTTTAGAAATTAACTGTATGCATAAAAACAGCCAGAAAATTTTCACTCTATTTTCATACGTCACTGCCTTTCACCATTCTTCCAATGACAGTCATAAAGGTATATGCAATTATTCTCCAGCTTAAGTCATAAAATAGTTCATGTATCATTCATAAAATAACAACCATGTTTGATTTTTTATGAATCTTTATTTCACACACATATTTACTAAATATTAAACCTATGCTGTATTTAATTGTAGAAGTTTTATTATCAATTGCTCAGCAATGATTACTGGGATGTAAAAAATGTTTGAATGCTGTATATTCATTTTAACCAATGAAATGGATGAAACCAATTCATATCTCAGTAGACTCATCACAATAGCTAGCAAGTGGGTATTAAACAAATGGACTGCTTTGGAAAATTTTAATCTTTGCAGACCTCAACAGTAGAGCATTATGGAGGGATTGGCCCTTCTCAGATGTCAGCATATAGCCACCAGAGGGTTCATAAATCTTCAAAATTCCAACCTCTGTCATCCAGTGAACATTTTGACATCATTTTATTTAAAATAATATCTTGACTTTCCTCCATATTTTGACAAATATATCTCACAGTTAACAACAGACTTAAAAGATTATCATATTATCAGAGCTCAGCTTAAACTTACAGTAGGTTTATTTCATACTGTTCTCCATTGCTGGTATAAAGTAAACCCACTGAAAATTCTCTGGAGTCAACAGGCAAGTCTGGGAAACTCTGCATTGAGTGCTAAGTACTTAGCAAGGGTCATAATACAAATTTCTAAATAATCAAATGGATAAGTGAATTGAAGTATTCCTAAATAAGACATGAAATACAAAACACTAAAGGAAAATAAAATACCTGTGAGGAAGGCTATTGGCACTGAAACATGAAATTGTTGCAAAATATTTGTGTACAGGCAGTAGATGACTTTAAATGAAGCCATCATTTGCTTCATGGGCTGACAACTGTAAAATGGATCAAATGGTGCTTAGGTCTTTGCATTTGACTCACTCTGCACAATTTCCTTGGGTATCTTTATTCATTTTCATGATTTTATCTGCTACCTTTATATTTAATATTTCCATAATTATATTTTTAATATGTATCACTACCCTAAGCTACAGACTCCCTGCTATTAAATCTGCCTGCTGAACATATCTACCCACACGTGTTTGTTCCAATAATAATTCAAATTCTACATGTCCAATGTGGAAAATTTTGTTGCCATCCACATCAGACACTCCTATGTACCACTTAAAACTGTTCTAGCCTCATCTGCTTGTGAATACTTGGGCCACTCCTTTAAGCCTTAGATGTTCCTAAGCAAAATTTTCTCCCTTCTTCTCTATGAATGACTGTCACAGAAGGAAGTTATTTATATGGCCTCAAAAGAGTCCAGTGAGTCAGTACAATTTATACCAGTCCCATGGACACTAGGCAGTACCTGGCTGTATGATACATCTTCATATAAATTCTCCACCTGCTCCAGTTCATTCTACTTCTCTCTCTTTTGTGGTGCATGTGACAACATTCCTTAATGAAGCAGTAGCACAAAAACACAAGCTGACACTGTCAAAATTTCCTCCATTTTTGATGATATCTGGTAATATAATCCACTTTAACCTGAAACTGCTACAAAAGTTTCTGGAGCTACTCTTGACTTCTTTCCTTTGTTAACCTGCTAGGAACTCAGTATCTAAATGTAGCCATCTTCCTTTCTAAATAGCAGATGCATCATTCCTCTTGATTTCTGACAACACTGTCTTGTACCAGGCACTCACCTTTTCTTGGATTATTCAGAAATTCTCCTAAATGGTCTTCCTAATTTTAGGTCTTCTCATTTCTTCATTTTTAGATTTCACATTCAAAATGCGTATCTCAGCATAGTCCTGATTCTCAGCAGACTCAAGCCTTTTGACTCAACATATCTCTAATATGTGCCTTGAGTTTACATTTTTAGGCTTATTTTTCATGACTCCTGGCCTTATGTTTTAGGCTTCAGCAACAGCAGATATGACATTAAGAAAATACCTTCTTGCTGGGCACAGTGATGTACACCCGTAATCCCAGAAACTTGGGAGGCTGAGTCAGGAGGATCTCAAGTTGAAACCCAGCCTCAGCAGATTAGCAATTCACTTAGCAACTCAGGAAAACTCTATCTCTAAATAAAATATATATTTAAAAAGGCTGGGGATGTGGCTTAGTGGTTAAGCACCCCTGGGATCAATTCCTGGTACCAAAAAAAAAGAAAATACCTTCTTGTTTATAATGCTTTCTTTTCTAATTCTGGTAAATCATCTTACTTTATAATCAAGTTCAGGCATTTTTTTTTCCATTTATAAATCATGTCTGCCCTTTTCCAGGCTGAGAAAGGTGACATTCTGATTCTTTTCTGTGCAACATAAAATCTCTTTTACATTTAAAAATCCATTAGAAAAGTGACTACAAAAGCTGCAGTCTATCAGTTTCTCACGATGGCCGGGATCCTCAGACTATGGAAGTCTCTATCACTCCCTAACACTTTGGAAATGTTTTGGACTTTGAAAGAGGGAGACAGGATTAATTTCTGATTCTGATAGAACTGTTTTGTGCTGGACATGGGTACTTTCTCTCTCCCAAGTCCAATCCCTGCAAATGGCTACATGAAAATATTCTTCAAGAAGGGCAAAGTTGACTTTTTTGTGTGTCTTTATATCTTAATATCTAAAAGAAAACCTTTGGTAGCAAGAAGTCAATACATATTTACTAAATTAATAAATGAATATTGCAGGGATAAGCCTCAGAAAATCTGAAGTCATTTCCAGTTGGGGTCAAGCAGTACTCACAAGTTGACTTTTGATATGTATACTTTCTCAGTGAGCACACAGAATTCTTTGGGGCTGTCACCAGTCACATTTATCTGCTGAGTAGGCAATTGAATTGCTAGTCTGTAGAGAGGTTAAGAAAGGTGTGATAACAGTAATGTATTACCTTTGTAGACCTGAGGGTTTTTTTACTTAACTAAGCAATATCTTTTGTAGCTGAATGCCTATTTGGAGAATGAAGGTTCAAGGATGATGTCTATCTGACTGGGACTGAGCTCAGCACAGGGGACTTTGTTCTGATAAGTCGTATCTGGAATATACACATCTTTATTCATCTCATTATCCACAGCATAGCAATAGTTAAAATATCATCAAATTCAGGAATAAACAGGCAAGTATGAAGAAGTGATGAGACAGAAGCTGAAGGAATGCAATGAAACTAGGTAAGTAAGATATTCAAGATTGAATAAACATATTGGTGACTTAGGTGAAAAAATTAGCAGCCTTTATTACTTTGTATGATCCTCACTAATGTATCAAATAAACCACCAAATATCAGTTGACTAACCTTACTGTTCGTTTTGTCTTGTTTGGTAGTATAATGCTGGTATTCATATTTAATGGGATTGAGAGACAGGATTTTCTCATGCAGTGGTTTAGGATCTTAGGATCTTTCCATCTTATGACTCCATCCATGGCCAGGGTCTTAGGGTTTTACTCCTCCAACCAGAAGTAGAGGAATTAAAAACAAAAAAGAAAAGGCAAAACAATCATATATCTCTTTCATGTTTGGTTTTGTAAGTGACATAAATCATTTAAAGTCATGGTTTCAATGAGAATTAGTTCTGTGGTACCACTTAGATAAGAGATTGAAAAACTTTTTCTGGAAAGATTCAAACAGTAAATTTATTAGTTTTTGTGGGTTATATATTTCTATTCAACCTTGTATTTATAGCCTGAAAGCAGTAATAAGTAATATGTAAATGATTGCATATGGCTGTATTCCAGTAAAACTTTATTATGGACTCTGAAATTTGAATTTCATAAAACTTTGAAATGTCACAAAATGTTACTCTTATTTTGATTTTTCTCTAACCATTTAAACATGTGAAAAAACGCTTCATTTTCAGACCTTATGAAAATAGGTGATAGACTGATTTTAGGCTGTGGTTGCAGTTTGCTGACCTTTGACCTGGATGCAAGATGGCTGGAAAGGTTGACCCTGTCTGAGTTACTGCTTTTTGTAGTAGCTCCACATTGTTTAAGTGGATGTTAGTTGTATGTCCCTTAGGCTGCTCCATGGCTACTAACAATAGCATACTACAAGGACACAGCCACATCAATGTCTATAGCAGCACAATTCACAATAGCTAAACTGTGGAACCAACCTAGATGCCCTTCAATAGATGAATGGATAAAAAAAAAATGTGGCATATATACACAATGGAATATTACTCAGCAATAAAAGAGAATAAAATCATGGAATTTTCAGGTAAATGGATGGAGTTAGAGAAGATAATGCTAAGTGAAGTAAGCCAATCCCAAAAAACCAAATGCCGAATGTTTTCTCTGATATAAGGAGGCTGATTCATAGTGGGGTAGGGAGCAGGAGCATGGGAAGAATAGACAAACTCTTTTCTCTATACTGAATGTATCTCCCCTGTTCCCAAGAGAAAAGCACCTAATCTCATCCAGTCACTGTATCTTGCTCAAAGCAGGGACTTCTGGGTGATACACAGTCTTCTTCATCAAATATGCCTGTGTTTTCTTATGGCCTTGAGAGCTACAAATTAAGACAACCAACCCTCTCCTTCCTCCTTAACATTATCAAAGTGAACAGGAGCAAGGTAACTGCACAAATTCCCATAAAGGGGAGGGAGGAGAAAACAATGATGAAGCATGTTTAAGTCATCAATTGTGACACTTCTTCCTTAGCACTAGAGAGTTTTCTAGATTCGACCAATTCTTTTGGGGTACATCTTCCTTGCCCATTGCATCTGGTCTCTGAGCACATCTGAAGAAGGTTTTGAGTGATATGTGCTCCTTGGGGAAGACAGAGCTTTCACATACTGCTCATGCTGGTATAAATTTTAGAGCCCAAGAGGCATTTTATATTTATTATAAGCTCATTCTATCCAGAATTGTAGTTTTCTTAGCAATGAGAAAAAATTAGAAAGCACTGATTTATTTGCATCTCATCTGATCTGTGCTAGTAACAATATACAGTGTTTTCCCTTTGTATAATTTCAAATGTTTTTTTTTTATTTACTAGTTTTTCTTTTCCTCTTATACCTTCATCTCTCAACTTAATGACAGCTACCTGAAATGATCTGAAAATACACTTTAGAGAATGGAGAATCCTTTGAACTATTTCTGGTACATATATCTTAATTTTTGGAGGGTTTTCAAGACAGAGTTAGGTTTCCTAAAATTTAGAAACTTTCATCATGCCCCAGGTTCTTAAAGTCCTCTTCTTCCTCAATAACAGCAAATTCTGGCCTAAACTCAGAGGCCAGAAGTCACATACTTTAGCTGGCGTTGACTCATGCAGACTAGCCCTGTCCTCTAAAGTAGATGCAAGGTGAGTGGGGAGATTGAGCAAATTCATCCTTTACTGGCAACTACTTCTATTGAGCAATATTATAGTATGAAGAGCTAAATATGCTTTTCTGTGGTGCAGCTAGGAGAGAATTTAACTTTTATTCTGAAAGCCATGGTAAGCATTTGGAAGACTGACATCCGTTAATACAAAAAGCAGAAATTGAAAATAAAATATGTCTTAAAGATAGTGCAGTATATGGAAGCCTGAGGGCACTGAAGGATATGATCCTTAGAACCTCACCACAGTTTCAAATATATGAGACAGTTGCAGCAGAGCCGTCATTAATCATAAACACTCTCATGAATGCTATTACTCTAAAATGAATGATCCTTCTACTTTTAATAATAATAAAACATGTTATATATTATCAGAACCTCAAATAGCAACATTAGAGAAAGATTCTTGTCAAATTTTGTTATATGATTATATGCATATAAAAACCAAAAATAGTTTCCTTTCCCTGAATGTTTCATTTCTCCAGTATTAAAATAGACTTTAAAATATAAATATTGATGTCTTTCAATTGTCAGGGAAAGCACACAATGCACCAAGATTTAAATGAGACAAGAATAGAACATTGGAAAGTTTTTACAGTTCAGGGGTGTGAAAATGTACTTCAGTTAAAAAATCTTCCACAAACAAATTAGTCAAAATAGCAATAGAAATAAATGCAATTTATAGTTTAACAAAACTTATGAATTTTGTATTTGTATTCTGTTCTTAAGTTTCTTTGCATCTATTTCTTTTTATTTATATTAGTGTATTATTATTCTCATTCATGTTTTACTCATTTAAAAATAGATACTTTTTTTTTTTACATGAAGATAGCTCTATTGAACTTCTTATGAAAAGTATTATTATTCTGTGGAGACTATTCTCATTATGGAGAATGTAATCAAATAAACATGTGAAGATAGCTGATTATAATAGTTACCGAAATGGGAACAATTTCTGTGTTTGAGCATTGTGCTAAGAGCACTGCTTATGCACAATTTTATTCAATCTTCATGTCAACTTTATGATACCCATAGAATCATCCTGATTTTACAAGTAAGGAAACTGAAATACAGAGAGGTTAAGTAACTTTTCCAAGGTTTTATCAATAGTAAGGAACACACCTGAACTTTGAAACTTCGTGTATCTCTTAACTCCCCTGACATAGAAATACACCATCTTAACTCAAACCTGCTTCCACAAAATCATCAGTTAAGCTCTCTAGTTCCCCATCAGGGTAACATGGAAGAGGCAATCTTTCTGAGGTTGCAGCATATTAACCAAATATGGTCATAATCAAATCTATGTAAAAGGAAAATCATATTTTAAATTTTGGAGAGGGAATTGCTTTTAATTTTTTAAATGCTGTGGTAGGCATTTGGTTGAAAAATATAGGCTGCATGGTATGGTCCAAAAGTTTTTTAAAAAATGCTACAATAGTGCAATTAAAGTTAGTTGTTGTTTTTAATGAGATAGTCTGATGCAGTCCGGCTGCAGCAAACTAACGGGGCGGGAGGGGGGGGGGGTGACGAACAACTTGTGTACATTGATACAGCAGGAGTGGGAGGCGCTTATTGTAGGACAGGAGCGGTATATATACATTCCACACAGCTTATCTAATTAACATAAACTAGATACAGCAGTCAACCAATAAGGAATCTCCACACTTAATGGCTCGCTGGCATTACTTCACAAACCACTCCCTCTGGCAAAATGCCAGGCGCCATCTTGACTTGTTTACAGATCCTAACAATAGACAAAGTAAATTGGGTTTCTTGAGAGCAAGAGAATCATGAAAAAGGGGATAGATTCAGGGAAAACAGAATTCTGACTATGGTTGGGGCTGAGGCCAAGAGCATATCTTTAAAAAATACTTGAGGGGAATAGTCAAGGGAATTATGACACCATGCATGGATAATCTTCCAGGTTTTACATCATTGTATTATGATGTTTTCTGAAATACCAAATCCCTTCTTCCTAACCCACCAAATATGTTAATTTCTCTATATTACCACAGTATACATGAAAGAGACCACTAAATCACATAAATAAAAGTACCAAATCACCATTTCACATGTGGTTCCAGAGTTAGTCTTCTTGATTGGTTCTTTAGAATCAATGGGGTATCAAATGTCACTTTCCTTACAGAATATTAGTAAAAGACTTAGACAAAGACTATGTGCTTAATCTTAAAATCTTTGGTTATTGTAAGGAAGACAGGATTTTCACATGAGGTGAGTACTTAAGTAATTTTCAAATATGTTAAAGGAAAACTGGTCATTCATTGTTGATGTTTGAGGATGAGACAAATAATACATACATGTACACAAATATTAAACTTAATTTATTCAGATTATAGTGCATAGATTGTTAAAGAGTTAAAGTTTGTGTTCAATACTTTTATTCTAATGTGCTTTTATAAGCAACCATTTCATATCCATATTCATTTAACACAAAATATTTACTCATAGAGAAATCATATCCAATCAGCTTAGTTTTATCTTGCCACAGTCAAATTAAAAGTGTTTTGAAATACACGATTAAGTCCATTATGGAATGCTAAAGAAGAAAATTATCTTAGAATTTTGTGAAATATGCTTAAGATATGAAAATAATAAAAATATAAAAGATGACAAAAAGTTTTAGAAAATTAGGTATAACTATTACACATTTTTCAAATTTTATTTATTATTAAGGATGCCAGAAATATGTAGTTTGGATTTGGAGAGTTAAAATGAAAACACCCTTATCTAAAATTTTTAAGACAAGTATATACTTAAAAATAAAAACAAACAAAACCAAAAGTGTCTTTGATATATGAGAGTGAACCTAGCTATTTGAGAAGATCTATATATTTTCCTAGTATGTATTATATCATCTCTACATTTTTCCCTCTTGTAAGACTATAGATTTTGATTAAAATACAGGCAACACATTTTTCACAGTACAACTTTATGAAGTAAAGGTTCTACTATAGTTTTAATTTAAAATCATAATGTGGAAAATCCTTGATATGGTTGATCTCATTACCTTTTTCAAATTTAATATATCTTCGGTGTAAATCTACATATCTAAAATAAATACCAAAGGTATAAAATAGTTAGTAGGATTTAAAAAATATTACAAAGATGATAGAATACTTCTTGAAAGCTGTGGAGCAAATTAAAAACACATGCAATGGAAGTCATAAAGAATTAATTTATAGAAAAATATAACAGAAATAAAAAAGGAAGGAAATACAATAATAAGAGAAATGAAGGAATAACATAGAACAGATATCATACAAATATGTATGAATCATTGAGTTTCCAACCCAGTTTTGCTAAAGTATAGATCTTAAATATGAAGATTTCTAAAATACAATTATTTATTACTTCATTCATTCATATTGCTTGGGCTGTTACTGCAATGCATGGTCTGTTATTGGACTTCCTTGTAAATATTAACAACATTTCCTAGAGGCAAATCTCCCATACTTTTTTCCTTATCATGGAAATCAAGTCATGGCATAATTTAGCATTATCATAATGCTTTTCAGTAAGAATGAATTGGACATAACTTTCATACATGACCCATGAAACTCCACATTATGTACAACCACAGAATGAGATACTAATTAGAATAGGTTATACTTCATGAATGTATAATATGTCAAAATGCACTCAGCTTAATGTATATCTAAAAAGAACAAATAAAAGAAAGAAACAAACAATAAGTTGTCAGTTACCACAGGTATGCATGTTGAAGCAAACATATTAAAAACAGAGTTACTACATATGAGATAAATGCAGGTTAAAAGTCATGTCCTCATGAGTTATAAATGTACAAATATAAGATAATTATTAAATTGCAATTTAAGATCTTTTCTATCATCTTAAACTGTTAATGAATAATCATGCATTTAGGGCACCAAAATATATCAATGTTATAGCACATAGACAGAAATATCTAAAATATGTAGAAAAATTCTAATTCATCTAATGCTTTTCAATAATTTCATTTTAAATTTTATTTTATTAAAATTACCTGAATATATAAAATAACCAATGGGAGATTACTATTTCTAAATAATCAAGTTTTGCATAAATTATGTTTAAAAGTCCATATTATCTACAAGAAAAAAAATAGGTAATATTTTAAGAAACAAATTATGTTGATGTATTACTAGGGAAAACAGTATTTTATTAATAAAACATTAGGAACAAATATTGACTTAAAACTAGGGCATCTAGGGGCTGGGATTGTGGCTCAGTAGTAGAGCACTTGCCTGTCATGTGTAAGGCCTGGGTTCGATTCTCAGCACCACGTAAAAATAAATAAATTAAATAAAACATATATTTTTTAAAAAGGGCATCTAGATCTTTGTCACAAACTTAAAACAGCACATTATATACTTTATAACTTAATCCCTTCTGTAAAGCAAATAATTTCTAGTTTAAAGATAATAATGGTCATTTGAAAAATTAGTGAAAAGAAAAGTTTAAATGTAGAAAGAGATCTGTGGTGCTTTCTTTCTTTTGTTTCTGAATCATTGTCTCCTACTCGAATACTCCTTTCCACTATTACATACACTTCTTCAGAAATTCTGATAATTCAAAAGAGAATGCAGGGTAAAGTAACAAGTAATACAGAGTATTTATTAATACAAGAAGTACTTTGAGGAGATGTAATAATGAGTAACGTGATTGGATGGGGTGAAGGTGGGAGTTCATAACCCACTTGAATCAAAGTGTGGAATATGATATGTCAAGAAATTTGTAATGTTTTGAACAACCCACAATAAAAAATTAAAAAAAATAAAATAAAATAAAATGTACACAAATAGCATGCTGCTTATAGTTATCTTTCTTTTTAATAGACAGTATGTTTTAAGATCTATTTATATTGAAACATGAGATACATCTCATTCTTTTCATTGACTTTTAAGTGTTCCAGCATCTTTATCACTCTTTAGACTAATTATTAAACTATAATTTTATTTCTCTGCCATCTGATGTTCCAATGTTCTACTCTTTCTAACAAAGGTATACAAAGTGTCATTAGCTCACATATGAGAGCTGAAATCTAAAGATGGAAGAACCAATCAGCTGTTTTTGATGTCATACTTTAGCAATAGTTATTTTGCATGAAGAAAAAAAATCATTTTTTCACATTTCGGGCACTAAAAATAAGACAATATATGCTGATAAAGTTCCTGTGTCTGAGTTGTATTCCATCTTGTAAATTTAAAACACAGAGGAGATCAAATTTTGATAGGATATAAGAATTAATCCAAGGTGAATAGATTTGTTATTTAGAAAGATAAAATTATTATTCACTAATCAAAACACTAGAATAGATGAATCAGTTTCTTTGCCAGTGCAATGTTGAAAGTTGGTTTTGAAATTTTTTATATCATCAGTATAATGCTCTTTGAAAAATAAAAGGGGACAAGAAACTAGAAAATACTGGATAAATGAGCATCAAGTCAGAGATGTAAAAATTTGGGGGGTATTTATTTTTCTTTATGAGTTTATGATTAGATCTAGTACTAACTTAGTTTGGATATTCAGTGGTAGGCTACATTCCTGTAATAAAATCCTGCTTTGCATTTAGTCTACCAGTATGAAGATACCATCTGTGCTAATGGAGTTTTCTTTAATAATCATGTAAATAGACAATCAACAGGCAAACAAGTAGAGAACAACAATTCTCATAGTATAGTCTGGGGACCACTACAACTTTTCATTAAATGGTTTGTGAGGGTCAAATATTTCTAATAATAATGCTAAGAATTTTTTTGACTTTTTTACTATGTTTGCACTTGTACTGATGGTAGAAGGGTAATGGTGAATAAAACTATTGATTTTGCTTGAATAAAAATAATGGTACTTAATTGCATTAGCAGGTATACTATTATCATTTACGTAAAAATACTACTTTTTCTTAAGAATGTGGCAATGAGGGAAAAAATAGAATGTACTTGAAAAATTTGTAAAATGAGTCATATTGTTCAATCATAACTTATGAATCATATGCCTTTTAATAGTGCCTATGATGAAAAGGGAAATATGCATAAAATATTTCTCCTGGATGAAGAAGTATGATCATTGTTTCATGGAGAAGCACTTGAATAATTATGTGTTATGAGATGAACAAACTATTTTTTTTATGGAACATGATTTTAACTGTAAGAACAACTATTATTCAAAATACCTTTATGCAATTTTAGGTATTAGACATTCTCTCAAAAACAAAATAAGTCTGTAACTTCAAGGAAAACATCTAAGAGTCTTTGTTGCCAATAATAGATTGAATTTTCAAGAAAAATTAGAATTTTGTAAAACTTATCTACCTTTGGGAGCTTGAAAGCTTTATAATACTTAATACTTTTATAATGAGATTTTTGGGATTATTAACAAATACTATTATTGGATATTTTATATTGACATATTTTGACATTCAGAATAGCTGAATAAGTCAAAGGAACCAATATATTGATAGCATAAAATTGTATACTGGTAAAAATCAATTCAAAATTCAATATACAACAATAGATTTTAGTTTATTAGCTATGAAGTGCTCATTGATTGGGTTTTATATTCTGCATTGCAACTAATTTTAAATAATCTTTTCCTTCTCAAATTTTAGTGTAATATCTAAAAAGAGTACTTCCAATTATCTGAAGCAGCTATTAAAATATTCCTTTTTGAAAAATATATCTGCGATAGATGCAGAAAAAGCATTCTACAAAGTACAGCATCCCTTTATGTTCAAAACTCTAGAAAAACTAGGGATAACAGGAACATACCTCAATATTGTAAAAGCAATCTATGCTAAGCCTCAGGCTAGCATCATTCTGAATGGAGAAAAAATTGAAGGCATTCCCTCTAAAATCTGGAACAAGACAGGGATGCGCTCTCTCACCACTTCTGTTCAACATAGTTCTCGAAACACTGGCCAGAGCAATTAGACAGATGAAAGAAATTAAAGGCATAAAAATAGAGACGGAGTGGTCGGCGTCTCTCCTATTTGCAGATGA
>NW_025999982.1:27026245-27035522 GCF_001458135.2 Marmota marmota marmota
AACCAAAAAAAAAAAAAAAAAGAGTTACAGAGAAATTAAGAATTCCTAGACAAACAAAATCCAAGGGAATTTATTTCTACTATATCCACCCTGAGAGAAATGGACAAGAAAATCTTTCAGAATGAAATGAAAGGATACAAATTATTAATTGGAAGCCATATGAAGAAATAAAGTTGTCAATAAGTATAAATACCTAGGAAATGATTAAAACACATACTATTTTAGCATTAATTGGTAAGTTCTTCTATGTGATTTAGGAGAACAGTAAATTAAAAAAATAATTTTGGTTTGTAATTTTGTTTTCTGCATAATTTAAGAGTCTATGCATTTCAAAATTTACTGGTTTATTGCTGGCTTATGTTAGGGCACATATATATATATATATATATATATATATATATGATTTTGCATATATATATATATGATTTTGTCACAATATATGATTTTGTGACATCAAGCAATTGAAAAGTGTGGGGACAGAGTTGGAATAGGAGCAAATTTTTTTTTAATGTAATTGACATTGATGTTAAGATGGCATCATTTCAAATTAGATTATCATAACTTTACATTATTCAATGTAATTCCCATGGGAACTTCAAAGAAAACTGCTAGAGAATATATAAGTAATATATAAGTATGGAAACTGAAAAGGCATTTAAATATATCACTAAGAATCAACTGAACACAGAAGAAGGCAGTAGTGAAAGAAAGCAGGGGTAAAATCCCCATTAGTCATAAAAAGCAGATAGCAAAACAACAAAAGCAAGTTCCTCTTTATCTGTAACTTAAAATTAATGGAACAAACTCTGCAGTCAAAAGTAAGAGATTAGCAAAACGGCTAAAATCACCAGCTCCAAATATATACTCCCTAAAAGATTCTTTTTAGGTCCAAATATACCAATAGTTTGAAAGCAAACAATGGAATATATATATAATATATATAAACAATGGAAGATGTGACTCCATGCAAATAACTGAAAGGAAGCAGGAGTTGCTATTTGAATGTCAAACAAAATATACTTCAAATCAAAAGAAAATAATAAACAAATAACGACATTATATAGTATTAAAAGTTTCAATGTATCAGGAAGACAGAACAGTTACAAACACTTAGATAATGACAGTTCATCAAAGTATATGAAGCAAAAACTGATAGAATTGAAGGGAGATAACAGACAATTCTGCAGTAGTGGTTGGAGACTACAAGATTCCACCCTCAAAAGTGGGTAGAGCAACCAAGAAAGAAAATAGAGTTCTTAACACAATAAAGCAACTAGACTTAACAACCATACAAAAACAGATACAATAGTCTGGCACAGTGACTCAGGCCTATAATCCCAGTGGCTCAGGAGGCTGAGGAAGGAGGATTGCAAATTCAAAGCCAGCCCCAGCAACTTAGTGAATCCTTGTTTCTAAATAAAATTTAAAAGAGCTGGGCATGTGGCTCACATATAACATACTAAAGAAATAAAAAGAATTATTAAGTATACAAAAAATTATTATACCAAAAAATTGGATAACCTAGGAGACATGGACAAAATTGTAGAAACACAAAACCTACCAAGACTAAATCACGAAGAACTAGAAACTCTAAATAGAACTACATATAACTAGTAAGGTAATTGTATCAGTAGAAAAATATCTCCCCAAAACATCAAGAAAAAGAAACTTTGGACTTGATGGCTTCATTAGTGATTTTTAACAAAATTAAAAAATAATTCCAATCATTCTGACAGTTTTCCAAAATATTGAACCAAAGTAAACATTTCTGAACTCATTCCATGAGGCTATAATTATCTCGATTACCAAAACTGAGCAAAGATACTGTAAGAAAACTATAACCCAAAATCTCTTATGAACACTCATGTAAATATTCTCAACAAAATATTAGCTAACTAAATTCAGGATCAAATTGAAAGATTATACAGGGTGATCAAATACAGTTCATTCTTTATATGAGAGGATGTTTCAACATATAAAAGTTGATCAGTGTAATCCACCACATTGATGAAATGAAGAAAAACCCACATGATCCATCATTTGATAAAATTCATCATTTTTTCATGATGAGAACACTCAACAAACTAGGAAGGAAGGAAACTGCCACAACATGATATAATGTGCGTAACCATATACTCAATGGTGGAAGTTTGAAAGCTTTTCTGTTAAGATCAGGAACAAGGCAAAATACTTGCTTTCACCACTTTTCTTCAACACAGTACTGGAAGTTCTAGCCAAAATAACTAGTCAAGAAAAAGAAATAAAGGGCATACAGATCAAAAAAGGAAGAAGTGAAATAATTTCTTTCATAGGTAATATAATTTTATGTATAGGAAATATCAAGGATCTATCACACACATACTCACAAACACAGAGACTAGAAATATTAGCCAAATAGCAGAATACAAAATACACAGTTGCATTTCTGTATACTAGAAATAAACAACATGTAAAGGCAATGATAAAAATATTCTATGTATAATAGCACCAAAACAAATAAATTGCTGAAAAAATTAACCAAGGAAGTGACAGTTTTATACAATAAAATTACAGAATATTGATGAGAAATTGAAAATAATATAAGTGAAACCACATCTCACATTCATTAATTGGAAGACCTAATATTATAAAGCTATTAATCCTATTAAAAGTGACCCACAGATTCAATGCAATTAGCAAAAGCACAATGATCTTTCTTCAGAAATAGAAAACAACTCCTCAAATTCACATGGAATCACTAGAGATTGAACAACCAAGACAGTCTTGAAAAATAAAGATGCATGTCTCATACTTTCTGATTTCAAACCATACTACAGTGCTTTAATAATTAAACTATTTTGTAATGGAATAAAGGCCAAGGTAGTTCAGTACAGGATAATAGAGAGCTGAGAAATAAACTTTTGCATGTATGTTTTTGACAAGACTGCCGAGATCATTAAATGGGGGAAAATAGCAGTTTTTTAAACAAAGAGTGCTGGAAAAACTACGAAAGAATGAAGTGGGTCTCTTAATTCAATATAGATGAAAGACCTAAGTGTAAGCCTTAAAACTTTAAAGCTCTTAGATGTAAACATGGAGCAAAAACTTCACAACATTGAACTTGACAGTGCTTTCTTGGATATGACACCAATCATTAGAGGTAACAATGACAGGAATGAAAATTCCTGGACTTTGTGAAAATTTTAAAAAATGTACAGCAAAATTTATTATCAATAGAGTAAAAATACACCATATGAAATGAAAGAAAATAATCATATATCTGATATGGTATTACTAACCAGAATATACAGTGAACTCTTAAAAGTTGACAAAATACAAACAGCCTAATTGGAAAAATAAACTAAAGGCTTGACTAAACCTTTCTCAAAAGAAGATTTATGGGCAGCCAATATATATGTGAAAAGATGATTAATATTACAAATCATTAGGGAAATTCCAACTAAGATTTTCTACTTCATCACCATTAAAATAGTTACTATAAAAAGAGTTGATAAGGATGAGAGGCTGGAACACTTGTGCATTATTGGTGGGATTATAAAATGGTAAAGCTACTGTGGAAAGCGGTATGGCTATTGTTTAAATAACTAAACACAGAATTATTATATGATAGAGCAATTCCACCCCAGTCTACCCCAAACCATAAAGTAAAATCATGAAGAGATATTTGAACATCTATGTTCAAAAACAATGTCATTCACAATAGTTAAAATGTGAAAACAACCCAAGTGTACACTGAAAAATGGATGAGGACAATGTGGTTTATGCACACAGTAGAATACTATAGACCTTTAAAGGAAGGGAATTCTGACATATGCTAAAACATGGATGAATCTGGATGACACTGTGCCAAGTGAGGTGAGCTGGAAACAGGAAAACAAATGCTGCATTAACCCCACTTATATGAGGAATGTAAAAATAGCCATGCTCATAGAAACAGAGTAGGGGGGTGGTTTCCAGAGCCAGAGGGAAGGAAAAGTGGGGTGCTGCTGTTCAATAGGTGCAAAATTCCAGTTATGCAAGATGAATATATATAATAGCATTTGACAGAGAAGGCAGGGAACATAGAAGCTGAGAGTTTAGTCAATGTTAGGGAATGCTAATAAAATATCAAAGAACATGTTTTCCATAGAAAATCGGAAACAAAATGGTAAAATATAAGAATTTACAAGTATCTGATTATATTAAAATTGCCAGGATCATCCCGTTTATAGTATAAACTATTATGTTTCTTTTTTTTAGTTATAGATGGACACAAATCTTAATTTTGTTTGTTTATTTCTATGTGGTGCTGAGGATAGAACCCAATGCCTCACATATGTGAGGCAAGTGCTCTGCCCACTGAAGCACAACCCCAGCCCAACTATTATGTTTCATTTGATTAAAAACAAATAAAAACAAAATAGTCAAAAGGCACCCAGTATCCCATTATATCATTTTAATATACTCATGTATGCAAATTTCTCACGGCCTGATAATTACCTACTCTATGTAGTCAGATAATTTCCATTGGAAATGGTACCTTTTCCAATAAACACAAAACTACAGAAATGACCTTTTGCTCTTAACTATCAGGGAAAAGTAATATTCTGTCTACTTCATTAATGCATTAATGCCTGATTCGTTCTCAAATGTGCTCTTTAGTTCACTCCAGCTTCCAACTGTTTGTAAGGAATATGATACTAGTAATGAAAATTGAAGCACAAAGGCAACTTTTGAGATATATATTTTGGAGAAAAGTATCATTTTATCATTCTAAAAAATATTCTGCATGTTTGACTGTTCATTCTTAAAAGTAGCTCTAATAGATGTTTTCTAACCACAACACACTGATCATTTGTTTGTCAATATGAAGCATCTTATTCAGTACAAAGTGGACACCTATCATGAACAAGTGCTCCATCTTCACTGGGAATTATTTTAAAAATTCTACAGTCTGTAAGATACTGGATAAAGGAAAACAAAAGAAAGGAAATATATTCCAGTTCTGATCAGATAATGTCAATTAGAAATGGTACCTTTTAGTGGGATCACTCTAAAATAAATCATTTGAAAATCACTAGTGAGGTTTTACCTGCAGTTCTCAACGTGATTTTTTTTCACTGCCTTGGATGGAATGAAAGTTCCCTGGTTATTGATTTCCACAACTTGTATGCAGCCAATAAAATTTTCAACTGGTCCAAAAATCTGAGAGAGACAGAAAGAGCAAGAGAAAGAATTAAAATAATAATCTTTAATGTATTGTTTTTACTGCAAACTGGTCAGAATGTGAAATTGGATCTCAGGGCTGAAATGATCTATTCAACATATTGGTAGTACCGTAATTCAAATCTATAAATATTAACCCAAACTGGGCACGGTGTGCCTATAAGCCCAGCAATCAGAAGGCTGAGATAGGATTTGAGACCAGTCTCAACAATTTAGCAAGACCTTATCTCAAAATAATAAATAAATATACATAAATAAAGGGCTTGGGATGTAGCTCAATGGGAGAGTTACCCTGAGTTCAACTCCCAGGAGGGCAAAAAAGAAAGTAAAAAAGTCAACCAAAATATTAGTAGAAGATTTTCCATATCTTGGTTATTGTGAATAATGTTTCAGTGAACATGGGAGAATGAATAATCAATCATACACACACACACACACACACTCACATGCACACAATTAGGATATTGTTGAGCCTTAAAAAGATGAAGTTTCTAACTTTTGCTACAACATGAATAAACTTGTGGGATAATATACAAAGTGAAATAAGCCATACACAAAAAGAAAAATTTTACATGATTTCACATGTGGATTCTTTTTTTTTTTTTAATGTCAAATTCAGAGAATATATCTTTGGTTACAAGAGGAATGGCTGAGCGGGGAAAGGAAAAAAAGGGGTTGATGTAGGAAAAAGGACATAAGAGTAGCAGAATAGAGTCTAGAGATCTAATGAACAGGAGGACTATGGTTAATAATATCATATTGTATTCAGGACTTTTGCTAAAGGAACAGATTTTAGCTGCACTTACACACAAAAAGAGGGTAACTGCGTGTGATGATTGATGTTCAGTTAACATTTACATCCACTATGCATCATAACATCATGTAGACCTCAAATATTCAAAATAAAGTATGCTTCAAAATTACTATGGAATAATACCACATTGTTAGCCAGTATTTACTAGGAGCTTATACATTTTAGAACTGTATGACAGCACAAAGTCACTAATATTAGGATAAAGAAAAAGTCTCATATATACAGTGAATTATCAATGAAAAATAGAGAAGAAAAGCTGATACACTCATTTTTCTTATCAAGGTATGACATGACAAGTCTCCCATAATTTTCACTCTGTTCCTTGTCCTTTATTCTTTCAGAAACCAGTGATTTTTTTTCCTATTTCCAGCCATCAAAACATCATGAATTACTCTTACAGGAGCCAATGGAAGCACAAAGAAAGACACAAAATATTTGTGATTCCTGTTTCCTTGTATGAACTTTATTCTTTAGGAATAATTGGGGCAAAAAATAATATTAGAGGATTCTGGAAGGCCAAGAGCACAAAGAAAATAAGGACACTGGAAAGCATTCATTTTGGTTGATGAAAATAACCTTGTAAAGATGAATAGACATGGTTTTCCATTGTATTCATTGTGAACATAAACACTATACAAGTAATTACAAGTCAATGCATATTTATGTGAAAAAGACAAATTAAAAGAGGCATGACTCAGAATAAAGTTAAAATGAGTATTTATTTTAGTTTCTGATGTGTTCTGTATATTATTAAAAATTTCAAGTTAAGAGGTACCAAATTATGACAAGGGCAAACACTAAACTAATATGTTTAAAAACAAAGTGTTTAACTTGATTTTTGAATTAAATCTATATGCTTTGTGCATTATTAGGACTTCATTTCTCATCAAGTATAATATTATAAATATATAAATAATAGAATGAAGGCTTTGTCTTGTTTAGAAAATTTGGGATGAATATATTTTATTTATTTACTTAATATTCTCAATTTTATAAGTCCGATTTTTTTGTTCTTCCAGATATAGGCTCAAATGTCTGCAAACCCTCTAAACTAGAAATGCTCTGTCAAATGTCAAAATGACTAAACTAGGAAAAAAACACAAAATTTCATGTAGTAAGTTGTTTACAGAAATCAAGTTGATAACAAGCAACACAGAAACATTTGGTTCTTAAAATTTGCAATTGTTGGCTAAAAGTTTTTTGTGGGGTTGAGTAATAATTTTTTATTTTAAAGTTTAATTTTTCCTTTTAACCATAAAGATTATGAATAAATCTACTTTTTAAAATGAAGTTTGTGTTTTCCTCTCCTAAAACATCACAAACGTAAATTATTACAGTTTACTAATAAAAAAAAAACATTTAGTTTAATGGTCACAAAATGCTTTTAATGATAGTATGATTATGAATGTTTGAATTTTATTTTAACATAGATCAGCAATAGCCTAAAATATGTGCATATTTAAGTAGATAATTTTCACTATTCATTAAAATCCTTGTTATTTATGAGCATCAGGCAAAGGAGAAAGTTTCAGCTTTTTAAATAAATATAAAACTATCAGAGAGATATAAAAATGTGCCCTAAAATGTAAATGAATCCATGATTACTCTATTGAAATACTTAGAATTCTGTTATTCAATTTCATTTACATATGATTAAAAATAAATATTAATTTATTCACCTTGACTTTTGAAAAGTGGCAAAAAATTTTTTCCATAGCCATTAGCCTTTAAATTTGAGGGAATTCAAAATTCTTACATTTATCAAGTTTTAATAGCCTAAAAATTCTCCAGTTCTCTCACATATTAACTTCTGGCAGTCTTGTTCAGGATGTATTATTTGGCCTCCAAAGAAATTCCCATGTTGTCTTTTTCACTTGAAATATTGAAATTTAGTTTTGTAAAAAGTGAGTGAAACTCAAACCCAGAAACACTGAGCCTGAATACTAAACTTGAAACACTTGAAGCATGTGCTTCTTAGGTAATTTTTAGTGTATGAAAACATTTCCTTGAATTTAGTTAATTTATAGTAATCTGGTCAGTGAAGGCTTCCAGGACCATATTCTTAAAAGTGAAAGAATAGAGGCAAAACATACATAATCGATATGATAAGTTATAATGTATTGATTTTTATGCACAAGAAACAATGGAAAATCACCTCCACTGGATCATAGAAATGGCATCACTGCATGTTATTGTCAATTCAATGGGAAAAATAAATTGTACTCACATGACCTTCTATGGTTACTCAAGTAAAGTCCTTTTAAAATCCAACACAAATAATAAAATAATGACTCAGTTATTTCTCAACAACATAAAATGACAAGTGTAATGAATTATATCACAGCAACAAAAAAACAATAATTCAGGGTATTGAGCAGTATTAACAACAGAATTTTTGTTATTTTCATTTTCAACTTGTAATATCTCAAATTTCTAAATACATGTTGAGTATGTTTGCTGAGAGCCACGGTGGCGGAGTCTGTATGGCCCCTGGCATTTTGCCAACAGTATTGATTGACAGGCGAGGCATTACTATCCGCCTCTGCGCAACTTTTGGAGTTCTCCGGGGATTCCCCGAGAGTTCCCATTGGTTGGGGAAGTGCAGGAGGAGGGATTTCCGGGAGAGATATTTCCGGCTGGGGAGTTCGGGAGGATTCCCCGGGAGCTGTGTGAAGTGTTTTCCTGCAGTTTAAAAATAAAGTTTGTTCCTGTTTCAGTGGCTCCTGATTTGTGCCCAGCCAGACTGCGGCATATGTTCCCATTTTTTTCTTACTTCTCTATTAATAAAAGAATATTTAACTCTATCTCTGGCCTTTGATAGCTTTTGCTTTCACTCCTTTACAGAAATTCAATGTCAGGAGATAATCCATACTGTAGTAACAAGGCTCCATATTAACATTCCATTGCAGTTGCACAGAATTTAGACAGAAGGACTTCCTGGTTATAGGTTAGATTGTGTATATATTTAAAACATTTCAATTTTAGAATTAAATACTAATGGGCAATTTTTATTGTAATAATTAGCACATACTGATTGTATAGGGTAAGAGTATTCTTTTTGACATTTTCACACATGCACGTAACACATGTGAGATCTTTTTTGAATAAAGGTGCTATTCTCAAACATTTACTTGAATCATGGATTAACCTAAACCCTGAAGACCTGCAAATATGAAGGAATGTGTACAGCAATCTCTGGTATACACATATCCTCTTAAAAGAGTCCAGTTATTTACTGCTTCAGTCTCCCCGCCCCCC